>NC_134699.1:1225750-1592198 GCF_050947455.1 Rhinoderma darwinii | reverse complement strand
AAGCCCTAACCTCATATATATATATAGATACTGGACCTCAATAGTGACTGTCGCCATGAAGCCCTAACCTCATATATATATATAGATACTGGACCTCAATAGTGACTGTCACCATGAAGCCCTAACCCCATATATATATATAGATACTGGACCTCAATAGTGACTGTCACCATGAAGCCCTAACCTCATATATATATATAGATACTGGACCTCAATAGTGACTGTCGCCATGAAGCCCTAACCTCATATATATATAGATACTGGACCTCAATAGTGACTGTCACCATGAAGCCCTAACCTCATATATATATATAGATACTGGACCTCAATAGTGACTGTCACCATGAAGCCCTAACCTCATATATATATATATAGATACTGGACCTCAATAGTGACTGTCACCATGAAGCCCTAACCTCATATATATATAGATACTGGACCTCAATAGTGACTGTCACCATGAAGCCCTAACCTCATATATATATATATAGATACTGGACCTCAATAGTGACTGTCGCCATGAAGCCCTAACCTCATATATATATAGATACTGGACCTCAATAGTGACTGTCACCATGAAGCCCTAACCTCATATATATATATATATAGATACTGGACCTCAATAGTGACTGTCACCATGAAGCCCTAACCTCATATATATATATAGATACTGGACCTCAATAGTGGACTGTCACCATGAAGCCCTAACCCCATATATATATATATAGATACTGGACCTCAATAGTGACTGTCACCATGAAGCCCTAACCTCATATATATATATATAGATACTGGACCTCAATAGTGACTGTCGCCATGAAGCCCTAACCTCATATATATATAGATACTGGACCTCAATAGTGACTGTCACCATGAAGCCCTAACCTCATATATATATATAGATACTGGACCTCAATAGTGACTGTCACCATGAAGCCCTAACCTCATATATATATATATAGATACTGGACCTCAATAGTGACTGTCACCATGAAGCCCTAACCTCATATATATATATAGATACTGGACCTCAATAGTGACTGTCGCCATGAAGCCCTAACCTCATATATATATATAGATACTGGACCTCAATAGTGACTGTCGCCATGAAGCCCTAACCTCATATATATATATAGATACTGGACCTCAATAGTGACTGTCACCATGAAGCCCTAACCTCATATATATATAGATACTGGACCTCAATAGTGACTGTCACCATGAAGCCCTAACCTCATATATATATATATATAGATACTGGACCTCAATAGTGACTGTCGCCATGAAGCCCTAACCTCATATATATATATAGATACTGGACCTCAATAGTGACTGTCACCATGAAGCCCTAACCTCATATATATATATATATATATATATATATATAGATACTGGACCTCAATAGTGACTGTCACCATGAAGCCCTAACCTCATATATATATATATAGATACTGGACCTCAATAGTGACTGTCACCATGAAGCCCTAACCTTATATATATATATATATAGATACTGAACCTCAATAGTGACTGTCACCATGAAGCCCTAACCTCATATATATATATAGATACTGGACCTCAATAGTGACTGTCGCCATGAAGCCCTAACCTCATATATATATATAGATACTGGACCTCAATAGTGACTGTCACCATGAAGCCCTAACCTCATATATATATATATAGATACTGGACCTCAATAGTGACTGTCACCATGAAGCCCTAACCTCATATATATATATATAGATACTGGACCTCAATAGTGACTGTCGCCATGAAGCCCTAACCCCATATATATATATAGATACTGGACCTCAATAGTGACTGTCACCATGAAGCCCTAACCTCATATATATATATATAGATACTGGACCTCAATAGTGACTGTCGCCATGAAGCCCTAACCTCATATATATATATATATAGATACTGGACCTCAATAGTGACTGTCACCATGAAGCCCTAACCCCATATATATATATAGATACTGGACCTCAATAGTGACTGTCACCATGAAGCCCTAACCTCATATATATATATATAGATACTGGACCTCAATAGTGACTGTCACCATGAAGCCCTAACCTTATATATATATATATAGATACTGAACCTCAATAGTGACTGTCACCATGAAGCCCTAACCTCATATATATATATATATATATATAGATACTGGACCTCAATAGTGACTGTCGCCATGAAGCCCTAACCTCATATATATATATAGATACTGGACCTCAATAGTGACTGTCACCATGAAGCCCTAACCTCATATATATATATAGATACTGGACCTCAATAGTGACTGTCACCATGAAGCCCTAACCTCATATATATATATATAGATACTGGACCTCAATAGTGACTGTCGCCATGAAGCCCTAACCCCATATATATATATAGATACTGGACCTCAATAGTGACTGTCACCATGAAGCCCTAACCTCATATATATATATATAGATACTGGACCTCAATAGTGACTGTCGCCATGAAGCCCTAACCTCATATATATATATATAGATACTGGACCTCAATAGTGACTGTCACCATGAAGCCCTAACCCCATATATATATATAGATACTGGACCTCAATAGTGACTGTCACCATGAAGCCCTAACCTCATATATATATATAGATACTGGACCTCAATAGTGACTGTCGCCATGAAGCCCTAACCTCATATATATATATATATATATATAGATACTGGACCTCAATAGTGACGGTCACCATGAAGCCCTAACCTCATATATATATATAGATACTGGACCTCAATAGTGACTGTCACCATGAAGCCCTAACCTCATATATATATATAGATACTGGACCTCAATAGTGACTGTCGCCATGAAGCCCTAACCTCATATATATATATAGATACTGGACCTCAATAGTGACTGTCACCATGAAGCCCTAACCTCATATATATATATATATATATATAGATACTGGACCTCAATAGTGACTGTCACCATGAAGCCCTAACCTCATATATATATATATATATATAGATACTGGACCTCAATAGTGACTGTCGCCATGAAGCCCTAACCTCATATATATATATATATAGATACTGGACCTCAATAGTGACTGTCGCCATGAAGCCCTAACCTCATATATATATATAGATACTGGACCTCAATAGTGACTGTCGCCATGAAGCCCTAACCTCATATATATATATATAGATACTGGACCTCAATAGTGACTGTCACCATGAAGCCCTAACCTCATATATATATATAGATACTGGACCTCAATAGTGACTGTCACCATGAAGCCCTAACCTCATATATATATATAGATACTGGACCTCAATAGTGACTGTCGCCATGAAGCCCTAACCTCATATATATATAGATACTGGACCTCAATAGTGACTGTCACCATGAAGCCCTAACCTCATATATATATATATATATATATATATATATATATATATATATATAGATAGATACTGGACCTCAATAGTGACTGTCACCATGAAGCCCTAACCTCATATATATATATATATATATATAGATACTGGACCTCAATAGTGACTGTCGCCATGAAGCCCTAACCTCATATATATATATATATAGATACTGGACCTCAATAGTGACTGTCACCATGAAGCCCTAACCTCATATATATATATAGATACTGGACCTCAATAGTGACTGTCGCCATGAAGCCCTAACCTCATATATATATATATAGATACTGGACCTCAATAGTGACGGTCACCATGAAGCCCTAACCTCATATATATATATAGATACTGGACCTCAATAGTGACTGTCGCCATGAAGCCCTAACCTCATATATATATATAGATACTGGACCTCAATAGTGACTGTCACCATGAAGCCCTAACCTCATATATATATATATATATATATATATATAGATACTGGACCTCAATAGTGACTGTCACCATGAAGCCCTAACCTCATATATATATATATATATATATAGATACTGGACCTCAATAGTGACTGTCGCCATGAAGCCCTAACCTCATATATATATATATATAGATACTGGACCTCAATAGTGACTGTCACCATGAAGCCCTAACCTCATATATATATATATATAGATAGATACTGGACCTCAATAGTGACTGTCGCCATGAAGCCCTAACCTCATATATATATATAGATACTGGACCTCAATAGTGACTGTCACCATGAAGCCCTAACCTCATATATATATATAGATACTGGACCTCAATAGTGACTGTCGCCATGAAGCCCTAACCTCATATATATATATATATATATATATATATATATAGATACTGGACCTCAATAGTGACTGTCGCCATGAAGCCCTAACCTCATATATATATATAGATACTGGACCTCAATAGTGACTGTCACCATGAAGCCCTAACCCCATATATATATATAGATACTGGACCTCAATAGTGACTGTCACCATGAAGCCCTAACCTCATATATATATATAGATACTGGACCTCAATAGTGACTGTCGCCATGAAGCCCTAACCTCATATATATATAGATACTGGACCTCAATAGTGACTGTCACCATGAAGCCCTAACCTCATATATATATATAGATACTGGACCTCAATAGTGACTGTCACCATGAAGCCCTAACCTCATATATATATATATATAGATACTGGACCTCAATAGTGACTGTCACCATGAAGCCCTAACCTCATATATATATATATAGATACTGGACCTCAATAGTGACTGTCACCATGAAGCCCTAACCTCATATATATATAGATACTGGACCTCAATAGTGACTGTCACCATGAAGCCCTAACCTCATATATATATATATAGATACTGGACCTCAATAGTGACTGTCGCCATGAAGCCCTAACCTCATATATATATAGATACTGGACCTCAATAGTGACTGTCACCATGAAGCCCTAACCTCATATATATATATATATAGATACTGGACCTCAATAGTGACTGTCACCATGAAGCCCTAACCTCATATATATATATAGATACTGGACCTCAATAGTGACTGTCACCATGAAGCCCTAACCCCATATATATATATATAGATACTGGACCTCAATAGTGACTGTCACCATGAAGCCCTAACCTCATATATATATATATAGATACTGGACCTCAATAGTGACTGTCGCCATGAAGCCCTAACCTCATATATATATAGATACTGGACCTCAATAGTGACTGTCACCATGAAGCCCTAACCTCATATATATATATATAGATACTGGACCTCAATAGTGACTGTCACCATGAAGCCCTAACCTCATATATATATATATAGATACTGGACCTCAATAGTGACTGTCGCCATGAAGCCCTAACCTCATATATATATAGATACTGGACCTCAATAGTGACTGTCACCATGAAGCCCTAACCTCATATATATATATAGATACTGGACCTCAATAGTGACTGTCACCATGAAGCCCTAACCTCATATATATATATAGATACTGGACCTCAATAGTGACTGTCACCATGAAGCCCTAACCTCATATATATATATAGATACTGGACCTCAATAGTGACTGTCGCCATGAAGCCCTAACCTCATATATATATAGATACTGGACCTCAATAGTGACTGTCACCATGAAGCCCTAACCTCATATATATATATATATAGATACTGGACCTCAATAGTGACTGTCGCCATGAAGCCCTAACCTCATATATATATATAGATACTGGACCTCAATAGTGACTGTCACCATGAAGCCCTAACCTCATATATATATATATATATATATATATATATATATATAGATACTGGACCTCAATAGTGACTGTCACCATGAAGCCCTAACCTCATATATATATATATAGATACTGGACCTCAATAGTGACTGTCACCATGAAGCCCTAACCTTATATATATATATATATAGATACTGAACCTCAATAGTGACTGTCACCATGAAGCCCTAACCTCATATATATATATATATATATATATATAGATACTGGACCTCAATAGTGACTGTCGCCATGAAGCCCTAACCTCATATATATATATAGATACTGGACCTCAATAGTGACTGTCACCATGAAGCCCTAACCTCATATATATATATATAGATACTGGACCTCAATAGTGACTGTCACCATGAAGCCCTAACCTCATATATATATATATAGATACTGGACCTCAATAGTGACTGTCGCCATGAAGCCCTAACCCCATATATATATATAGATACTGGACCTCAATAGTGACTGTCACCATGAAGCCCTAACCTCATATATATATATATAGATACTGGACCTCAATAGTGACTGTCGCCATGAAGCCCTAACCTCATATATATATATATAGATACTGGACCTCAATAGTGACTGTCACCATGAAGCCCTAACCCCATATATATATATAGATACTGGACCTCAATAGTGACTGTCACCATGAAGCCCTAACCTCATATATATATATATATATATATATATATATATATATATAGATACTGGACCTCAATAGTGACTGTCACCATGAAGCCCTAACCTCATATATATATATATATAGATACTGGACCTCAATAGTGACTGTCACCATGAAGCCCTAACCTTATATATATATATATATAGATACTGAACCTCAATAGTGACTGTCACCATGAAGCCCTAACCTCATATATATATATATATATATATAGATACTGGACCTCAATAGTGACTGTCGCCATGAAGCCCTAACCTCATATATATATATAGATACTGGACCTCAATAGTGACTGTCACCATGAAGCCCTAACCTCATATATATATATAGATACTGGACCTCAATAGTGACTGTCACCATGAAGCCCTAACCTCATATATATATATATAGATACTGGACCTCAATAGTGACTGTCGCCATGAAGCCCTAACCCCATATATATATATAGATACTGGACCTCAATAGTGACTGTCACCATGAAGCCCTAACCTCATATATATATATATATAGATACTGGACCTCAATAGTGACTGTCGCCATGAAGCCCTAACCTCATATATATATATATAGATACTGGACCTCAATAGTGACTGTCACCATGAAGCCCTAACCCCATATATATATATAGATACTGGACCTCAATAGTGACTGTCACCATGAAGCCCTAACCTCATATATATATATAGATACTGGACCTCAATAGTGACTGTCGCCATGAAGCCCTAACCTCATATATATATATATATATATATAGATACTGGACCTCAATAGTGACGGTCACCATGAAGCCCTAACCTCATATATATATATAGATACTGGACCTCAATAGTGACTGTCACCATGAAGCCCTAACCTCATATATATATATAGATACTGGACCTCAATAGTGACTGTCGCCATGAAGCCCTAACCTCATATATATATATAGATACTGGACCTCAATAGTGACTGTCACCATGAAGCCCTAACCTCATATATATATATATATATATATAGATACTGGACCTCAATAGTGACTGTCACCATGAAGCCCTAACCTCATATATATATATATATATAGATACTGGACCTCAATAGTGACTGTCGCCATGAAGCCCTAACCTCATATATATATATATATATAGATACTGGACCTCAATAGTGACTGTCACCATGAAGCCCTAACCTCATATATATATATATATATATAGATAGATACTGGACCTCAATAGTGACTGTCGCCATGAAGCCCTAACCTCATATATATATATAGATACTGGACCTCAATAGTGACTGTCACCATGAAGCCCTAACCTCATATATATATATAGATACTGGACCTCAATAGTGACTGTCGCCATGAAGCCCTAACCTCATATATATATATATATATATATATATATATATATATATAGATACTGGACCTCAATAGTGACTGTCGCCATGAAGCCCTAACCTCATATATATATATAGATACTGGACCTCAATAGTGACTGTTACCATGAAGCCCTAACCCCATATAGATATATATAGATACTGGACCTCAATAGTGACTGTCACCATGAAGCCCTAACCTCATATATATATATAGATACTGGACCTCAATAGTGACTGTCGCCATGAAGCCCTAACCTCATATATATATAGATACTGGACCTCAATAGTGACTGTCACCATGAAGCCCTAACCTCATATATATATATAGATACTGGACCTCAATAGTGACTGTCGCCATGAAGCCCTAACCTCATATATATATATAGATACTGGACCTCAATAGTGACTGTCACCATGAAGCCCTAACCTCATATATATATAGATACTGGACCTCAATAGTGACTGTCACCATGAAGCCCTAACCTCATATATATATATAGATACTGGACCTCAATAGTGACTGTCACCATGAAGCCCTAACCTCATATATATATATATATATATAGATACTGGACCTCAATAGTGACTGTCACCATGAAGCCCTAACCTCATATATATATATATATATATAGATACTGGACCTCAATAGTGACTGTCACCATGAAGCCCTAACCTCATATATATATAGATACTGGACCTCAATAGTGACTGTCACCATGAAGCCCTAACCTCATATATATATATATATAGATACTGGACCTCAATAGTGACTGTCGCCATGAAGCCCTAACCTCATATATATATAGATACTGGACCTCAATAGTGACTGTCACCATGAAGCCCTAACCTCATATATATATATATATATATATATATAGATACTGGACCTCAATAGTGACTGTCACCATGAAGCCCTAACCTCATATATATATATAGATACTGGACCTCAATAGTGACTGTCACCATGAAGCCCTAACCCCATATATATATATAGATACTGGACCTCAATAGTGACTGTCACCATGAAGCCCTAACCTCATATATATATATAGATACTGGACCTCAATAGTGACTGTCGCCATGAAGCCCTAACCTCATATATATATAGATACTGGACCTCAATAGTGACTGTCACCATGAAGCCCTAACCTCATATATATATATATAGATACTGGACCTCAATAGTGACTGTCACCATGAAGCCCTAACCTCATATATATATATAGATACTGGACCTCAATAGTGACTGTCACCATGAAGCCCTAACCTCATATATATATATAGATACTGGACCTCAATAGTGACTGTCGCCATGAAGCCCTAACCTCATATATATATAGATACTGGACCTCAATAGTGACTGTCACCATGAAGCCCTAACCTCATATATATATATATAGATACTGGACCTCAATAGTGACTGTCGCCATGAAGCCCTAACCTCATGTATATATATAGATACTGGACCTCAATAGTGACTGTCACCATGAAGCCCTAACCTCATATATATATATATATATATATATATATATATAGATACTGGACCTCAATAGTGACTGTCACCATGAAGCCCTAACCTCATATATATATATATAGATACTGGACCTCAATAGTGACTGTCACCATGAAGCCCTAACCTTATATATATATATATATATATATAGATACTGAACCTCAATAGTGACTGTCACCATGAAGCCCTAACCTCATATATATATATATATATATATAGATACTGGACCTCAATAGTGACTGTCGCCATGAAGCCCTAACCTCATATATATATATAGATACTGGACCTCAATAGTGACTGTCGCCATGAAGCCCTAACCTCATATATATATATATAGATACTGGACCTCAATAGTGACTGTCACCATGAAGCCCTAACCTTATATATATATATATAGATACTGGACCTCAATAGTGACTGTCACCATGAAGCCCTAACCCCATATATATATATATAGATACTGGACCTCAATAGTGACTGTCACCATGAAGCCCTAACCTCATATATATATATAGATACTGGACCTCAATAGTGACTGTCGCCATGAAGCCCTAACCTCATATATATATATATATATATATATATATATATATATATAGATACTGGACCTCAATAGTGACTGTCGCCATGAAGCCCTAACCTCATATATATATATAGATACTGGACCTCAATAGTGACTGTCACCATGAAGCCCTAACCCCATATATATATATAGATACTGGACCTCAATAGTGACTGTCACCATGAAGCCCTAACCTCATATATATATATAGATACTGGACCTCAATAGTGACTGTCGCCATGAAGCCCTAACCTCATATATATATAGATACTGGACCTCAATAGTGACTGTCACCATGAAGCCCTAACCTCATATATATATATATATAGATACTGGACCTCAATAGTGACTGTCACCATGAAGCCCTAACCTCATATATATATATAGATACTGGACCTCAATAGTGACTGTCACCATGAAGCCCTAACCTCATATATATATATATATAGATACTGGACCTCAATAGTGACTGTCACCATGAAGCCCTAACCTCATATATATATATATAGATACTGGACCTCAATAGTGACTGTCACCATGAAGCCCTAACCTCATATATATATAGATACTGGACCTCAATAGTGACTGTCACCATGAAGCCCTAACCTCATATATATATATATAGATACTGGACCTCAATAGTGACTGTCACCATGAAGCCCTAACCTCATATATATATATATATATAGATACTGGACCTCAATAGTGACTGTCGCCATGAAGCCCTAACCTCATATATATATAGATACTGGACCTCAATAGTGACTGTCACCATGAAGCCCTAACCTCATATATATATATATATATAGATACTGGACCTCAATAGTGACTGTCACCATGAAGCCCTAACCTCATATATATATATAGATACTGGACCTCAATAGTGACTGTCACCATGAAGCCCTAACCCCATATATATATATATAGATACTGGACCTCAATAGTGACTGTCACCATGAAGCCCTAACCTCATATATATATATAGATACTGGACCTCAATAGTGACTGTCGCCATGAAGCCCTAACCTCATATATATATAGATACTGGACCTCAATAGTGACTGTCACCATGAAGCCCTAACCTCATATATATATATAGATACTGGACCTCAATAGTGACTGTCACCATGAAGCCCTAACCTCATATATATATATATAGATACTGGACCTCAATAGTGACTGTCACCATGAAGCCCTAACCTCATATATATATATAGATACTGGACCTCAATAGTGACTGTCGCCATGAAGCCCTAACCTCATATATATATAGATACTGGACCTCAATAGTGACTGTCACCATGAAGCCCTAACCTCATATATATATATATATAGATACTGGACCTCAATAGTGACTGTCGCCATGAAGCCCTAACCTCATATATATATATATAGATACTGGACCTCAATAGTGACTGTCACCATGAAGCCCTAACCTCATATATATATATATAGATACTGGACCTCAATAGTGACTGTCACCATGAAGCCCTAACCTTATATATATATATATATATATATATATAGATACTGAACCTCAATAGTGACTGTCACCATGAAGCCCTAACCTCATATATATATATATATATATATATATAGATACTGGACCTCAATAGTGACTGTCGCCATGAAGCCCTAACCTCATATATATATATAGATACTGGACCTCAATAGTGACTGTCACCATGAAGCCCTAACCTCATATATATATATATATATAGATACTGGACCTCAATAGTGACTGTCACCATGAAGCCCTAACCTCATATATATATATATAGATACTGGACCTCAATAGTGACTGTCACCATGAAGCCCTAACCCCATATATATATATAGATACTGGACCTCAATAGTGACTGTCACCATGAAGCCCTAACCTCATATATATATATAGATACTGGACCTCAATAGTGACTGTCGCCATGAAGCCCTAACCTCATATATATATATATAGATACTGGACCTCAATAGTGACTGTCACCATGAAGCCCTAACCTTATATATATATATATAGATACTGGACCTCAATAGTGACTGTCACCATGAAGCCCTAACCCCATATATATATATAGATACTGGACCTCAATAGTGACTGTCACCATGAAGCCCTAACCTCATATATATATATATAGATACTGGACCTCAATAGTGACTGTCGCCATGAAGCCCTAACCTCATATATATATATATAGATACTGGACCTCAATAGTGACTGTCACCATGAAGCCCTAACCCCATATATATATATAGATACTGGACCTCAATAGTGACTGTCACCATGAAGCCCTAACCTCATATATATATATAGATACTGGACCTCAATAGTGACTGTCGCCATGAAGCCCTAACCTCATATATATATATATATAGATACTGGACCTCAATAGTGACTGTCACCATGAAGCCCTAACCTTATATATATATATAGATACTGAACCTCAATAGTGACTGTCACCATGAAGCCCTAACCTCATATATATATATATATATATATATAGATACTGGACCTCAATAGTGACTGTCGCCATGAAACCCTAACCTTATATATATATATATAGATACTGGACCTCAATAGTGACTGTCACCATGAAACCCTAACCTTATATATATATATATATATATATATATATATAGATACTGGACCTCAATAGTGACTGTCACCATGAAGCCCTAACCTCATATATATATATAGATACTGGACCTCAATAGTGACTGTCGCCATGAAGCCTTAACCTCATATATATATATAGATACTGGACCTCAATAGTGACTGTCGCCATGAAGCCCTAACCTCATATATATATATATAGATACTGGACCTCAATAGTGACTGTCGCCATGAAGCCCTAACCTCATATATATATATATATAGATACTGGACCTCAATAGTGACTGTCGCCATGAAGCCCTAACCTCATATATATATATAGATACTGGACCTCAATAGTGACTGTCGCCATGAAGCCCTAACCTCATATATATATATAGATACTGGACCTCAATAGTGACTGTCACCATGAAGCCCTAACCTCATATATATATATATAGATACTGGACCTCAATAGTGACTGTCGCCATGAAGCCCTAACCTCATATATATATATAGATACTGGACCTCAATAGTGACTGTCGCCATGAAGCCCTAACCTCATATATATATATATAGATACTGGACCTCAATAGTGACTGTCACCATGAAGCCCTAACCCCATA
This sequence comes from Rhinoderma darwinii, assembly GCF_050947455.1. Lineage (NCBI taxonomy): Eukaryota > Metazoa > Chordata > Amphibia > Anura > Rhinodermatidae > Rhinoderma > Rhinoderma darwinii. The sequence continues at coordinate 1,579,103 of NC_134699.1, read as the reverse complement.
TATATATATATAGATACTGGACCTCAATAGTGACTGTCACCATGAAGCCCTAACCTCATATATATATATATATAGATACTGGACCTCAATAGTGACTGTCACCATGAAGCCCTAACCTCATATATATATATATATATATAGATACTGGACCTCAATAGTGACTGTCGCCATGAAGCCCTAACCTCATATATATATATAGATACTGGACCTCAATAGTGACTGTCGCCATGAAGCCCTAACCTCATATATATATATAGATACTGGACCTCAATAGTGACTGTCGCCATGAAGCCCTAACCTCATATATATATATAGATACTGGACCTCAATAGTGACTGTCACCATGAAGCCCTAACCTCATATATATATAGATACTGGACCTCAATAGTGACTGTCACCATGAAGCCCTAACCTCATATATATATAGATACTGGACCTCAATAGTGACTGTCACCATGAAGCCCTAACCTCATATATATATATATAGATACTGGACCTCAATAGTGACTGTCACCATGAAGCCCTAACCTCATATATATATATAGATACTGGACCTCAATAGTGACTGTCACCATGAAGCCCTAACCTCATATATATATATATATAGATACTGGACCTCAATAGTGACTGTCGCCATGAAGCCCTAACCTCATATATATATATAGATACTGGACCTCAATAGTGACTGTCGCCATGAAGCCCTAACCTCATATATATATATATAGATACTGGACCTCAATAGTGACTGTCACCATGAAGCCCTAACCCCATATATATATATATAGATACTGGACCTCAATAGTGACTATCACCATGAAGCCCTAACCTCATATATATATATATATATATAGGTACTGGACCTCAATAGTGACTGTCACCATGAAGCCCTAACCTCATATATATATATATATAGATACTGGACCTCAATAGTGACTGTCGCCATGAAGCCCTAACCTCATATATATATATAGATACTGGACCTCAATAGTGACTGTCGCCATGAAGCCCTAACCTCATATATATATATAGATACTGGACCTCAATAGTGACTGTCGCCATGAAGCCCTAACCTCATATATATATATAGATACTGGACCTCAATAGTGACTGTCACCATGAAGCCCTAACCTCATATATATATATAGATACTGGACCTCAATAGTGACTGTCACCATGAAGCCCTAACCTCATATATATATAGATACTGGACCTCAATAGTGACTGTCACCATGAAGCCCTAACCTCATATATATATAGATACTGGACCTCAATAGTGACTGTCGCCATGAAGCCCTAACCTCATATATATATATAGATACTGGACCTCAATAGTGACTGTCACCATGAAGCCCTAACCTCATATATATATATATAGATACTGGACCTCAATAGTGACTGTCACCATGAAGCCCTAACCTCATATATATATATATAGATACTGGACCTCAATAGTGACTGTCGCCATGAAGCCCTAACATATATATATATAGATACTGGACCTCAATAGTGACTGTCACCATGAAGCCCTAAGCTCATATATATATATAGATACTGGACCTCAATAGTGACTGTCGCCATGAAGCCCTAACCTCATATATATATATATAGATACTGGACCTCAATAGTGACTGTCACCATGAAGCCCTAACCTCATATATATATAGATACTGGACCTCAATAGTGACTGTCACCATGAAGCCCTAACCTCATATATATATATAGATACTGGACCTCAATAGTGACTGTCACCATAAAGCCCTAACCTCATATATATATATATAGATACTGGACCTCAATAGTGACTGTCACCATGAAGCCCTAACCTCATATATATATAGATACTGGACCTCAATAGTGACTGTCGCCATGAAGCCCTAACCTCATATATATATATAGATACTGGACCTCAATAGTGACTGTCACCATGAAGCCCCAACCTCATATATATATAGATACTGGACCTCAATAGTGACTGTCGCCATGAAGCCCTAACCTCATATATATATATAGATATTGGACCTCAATAGTGACTGTCACCATGAAGCCCTAACCTCATATATATATATATAGATACTGGACCTCAATAGTGACTGTCACCATGAAGCCCTAACCTCATATATATATATATAGATACTGGACCACAATAGTGACTGTCACCATGAAGCCCTAACCTCATATATATATATATAGATACTGGACCTCAATAGTGACTGTCGCCATGAAGCCCTAACCCCATATATATATATATAGATACTGGACCTCAATAGTGACTGTCGCCATGAAGCCCTAACCTCATATATATATATAGATACTGGACCTCAATAGTGACTGTCGCCATGAAGCCCTAACCTCATATATATATATATATATATAGATACTGGACCTCAATAGTGACTGTCACCATGAAGCCCTAACCTTATATATATATATAGATACTGGACCTCAATAGTGACTGTCACCATGAAGCCCTAACCTCATATATATATATATAGATACTGGACCTCAATAGTGACTGTCGCCATGAAGCCCTAACCTCATATATATATATAGATACTGGACCTCAATAGTGACTGTCGCCATGAAGCCCTAACCTCCTATATATATATATAGATATTGGACCTTAATAGTGACTGTCACCATGAAGCCCTAACCTCATATATATAGATACTGGACCTCAATAGTGACTGTCACCATGAAGCCCTAACCTCATATATATATATAGATACTGGACCTCAATAGTGACTGTCACCATGAAGCCCTAACCCCATATATATATATAGATACTGGACCTCAATAGTGACTGTCACCATGAAGCCCTAACCCCATATATATATATATAGATACTGGACCTCAATAGTGACTGTCGCCATGAAGCCCTAACCTCATATATATATAGATACTGGACCTCAATAGTGACTGTCACCATGAAGCCCTAACCTCATATATATATATATAGATACTGGACCTCAATAGTGACTGTCACCATGAAGCCCTAACCTCATATATATATATAGATACTGGACCTCAATAGTGACTGTCACCATGAAGCCCTAACCTCATATATATATATAGATACTGGACCTCAATAGTGACTGTCGCCATGAAGCCCTAACCTCATATATATATAGATACTGGACCTCAATAGTGACTGTCACCATGAAGCCCTAACCTCATATATATATATATAGATACTGGACCTCAATAGTGACTGTCACCATGAAGCCCTAACCTCATATATATATATATATATATATATATATATATATATAGATACTGGACCTCAATAGTGACTGTCGCCATGAAGCCCTAACCTCATATATATATATATAGATACTGGACCTCAATAGTGACTGTCACCATGAAGCCCTAACCTCATATATATATATATAGATACTGGACCTCAATAGTGACTGTCACCATGAAGCCCTAACCTCATATATATATATATATAGATACTGGACCTCAATAGTGACTGTCACCATGAAGCCCTAACCCCATATATATATATAGATACTGGACCTCAATAGTGACTGTCACCATGAAGCCCTAACCTCATATATATATATAGATACTGGACCTCAATAGTGACTGTCGCCATGAAGCCCTAACCTCATATATATATATATAGATACTGGACCTCAATAGTGACTGTCACCATGAAGCCCTAACCTTATATATATATATATATAGATACTGGACCTCAATAGTGACTGTCACCATGAAGCCCTAACCCCATATATATATATAGATACTGGACCTCAATAGTGACTGTCACCATGAAGCCCTAACCTCATATATATATATATATAGATACTGGACCTCAATAGTGACTGTCGCCATGAAGCCCTAACCTCATATATATATATATAGATACTGGACCTCAATAGTGACTGTCACCATGAAGCCCTAACCCCATATATATATATAGATACTGGACCTCAATAGTGACTGTCGCCATGAAGCCCTAACCTCATATATATATAGATACTGGACCTCAATAGTGACTGTCACCATGAAGCCCTAACCTCATATATATATATATATATATATATATATATATATATAGATACTGGACCTCAATAGTGACTGTCACCATGAAGCCCTAACCTCATATATATATAGATACTGGACCTCAATAGTGACTGTCGCCATGAAGCCCTAACCTCATATATATATATATATAGATACTGGACCTCAATAGTGACTGTCACCATGAAGCCCTAACCTCATATATATATATAGATACTGGACCTCAATAGCGACTGTCGCCATGAAGCCCTAACCTCATATATATATATATATATAGATACTGGACCTCAATAGTGACTGTCGCCATGAAGCCCTAACCTCATATATATATATAGATACTGGACCTCAATAGTGACTGTCACCATGAAGCCCTAACCTCATATATATATATAGATACTGGACCTCAATAGTGACTGTCGCCATGAAGCCCTAACCTCATATATATATAGATACTGGACCTCAATAGTGACTGTCACCATGAAGCCCTAACCTCATATATATATATATATAGATACTGGACCTCAATAGTGACTGTCACCATGAAGCCCTAACCTCATATATATATATATATAGATACTGGACCTCAATAGTGACGGTCACCATGAAGCCCTAACCTCATATATATATAGATACTGGACCTCAATAGTGACTGTCGCCATGAAGCCCTAACCTCATATATATATATATATAGATACTGGACCTCAATAGTGACTGTCACCATGAAGCCCTAACCTCATATATATATATATAGATACTGGACCTCAATAGTGACTGTCGCCATGAAGCCCTAACCTCATATATATATATATATATATATAGATACTGGACCTCAATAGTGACTGTCGCCATGAAGCCCTAACCTCATATATATATATAGATACTGGACCTCAATAGTGACTGTCGCCATGAAGCCCTAACCTCATATATATATAGATACTGGACCTCAATAGTGACTGTCACCATGAAGCCCTAACCTCATATATATATATATATAGATACTGGACCTCAATAGTGACTGTCACCATGAAGCCCTAACCTCATATATATATATATAGATACTGGACCTCAATAGTGACTGTCGCCATGAAGCCCTAACCTCATATATATATATATATAGATATTGGACCTCAATAGTGACTGTCACCATGAAGCCCTAACCTCATATATATATATAGATACTGGACCTCAATAGTGACTGTCGCCATGAAGCCCTAACCTCATATATATATATATAGATACTGGACCTCAATAGTGACTGTCGCCATGAAGCCCTAACCTCATATATATATAGATACTGGACCTCAATAGTGACTGTCACCATGAAGCCCTAACCTCATATATATATATATATATAGATACTGGACCTCAATAGTGACTGTCACCATGAAGCCCTAACCCCATATATATATATATAGATACTGGACCTCAATAGTGACTGTCACCATGAAGCCCTAACCTCATATATATATATAGATACTGGACCTCAATAGTGACTGTCACCATGAAGCCCTAACCTCATATATATATATATAGATACTGGACCTCAATAGTGACTGTCACCATGAAGCCCTAACCTCATATATATATATATAGATACTGGACCTCAATAGTGACTGTCACCATGAAGCCCTAACCTCATATATATATATATATAGATACTGGACCTCAATAGTGACTGTCACCATGAAGCCCTAACCTCATATATATATATATATAGATACTGGACCTCAATAGTGACTGTCGCCATGAAGCCCTAACCTCATATATATATATATATAGATATTGGACCTCAATAGTGACTGTCACCATGAAGCCCTAACCTCATATATATATATATATATATATAGATACTGGACCTCAATAGTGACTGTCACCATGAAGCCCTAACCCCATATATATATATATAGATACTGGACCTCAATAGTGACTGTCACCATGAAGCCCTAACCTCATATATATATATATATAGATACTGGACCTCAATAGTGACTGTCACCATGAAGCCCTAACCTCATATATATATATAGATACTGGACCTCAATAGTGACTGTCACCATGAAGCCCTAACCTCATATATATATATAGATACTGGACCTCAATAGTGACTGTCACCATGAAGCCCTAACCTCATATATATATATAGATACTGGACCTCAATAGTGACTGTCACCATGAAGCCCTAACCTCATATATATATATATAGATACTGGACCTCAATAGTGACTGTCACCATGAAGCCCTAACCTCATATATATATATAGATACTGGACCTCAATAGTGACTGTCACCATGAAGCCCTAACCTCATATATATATATATAGATACTGGACCTCAATAGTGACTGTCACCATGAAGCCCTAACCTTATATATATATATATAGATACTGGACCTCAATAGTGACTGTCGCCATGAAGCCCTAACCTCATATATATATATAGATACTGGACCTCAATAGTGACTGTCACCATGAAGCCCTAACCTCATATATATATATAGATACTAGACCTCAATAGTGACTGTCGCCATGAAGCCCTAACCTCATATATATATATAGATACTAGACCTCAATAGTGACTGTCACCATGAAGCCCTAACCTTATATATATATATATATAGATACTGGACCTCAATAGTGACTGTCGCCATGAAGCCCTAACCTCATATATATATATAGATACTGGACCTCAATAGTGACTGTCACCATGAAGCCCTAACCTCATATATATATATATATAGATACTGGACCTCAATAGTGACTGTCGCCATGAAGCCCTAACCTCATATATATATATATAGATACTGGACCTCAATAGTGACTGTCACCATGAAGCCCTAACCTCATATATATATATATAGATACTGGACCTCAATAGTGACTGTCACCATGAAGCCCTAACCTCATATATATATATAGATACTGGACCTCAATAGTGACTGTCACCATGAAGCCCTAACCTCATATATATATAGATACTGGACCTCAATAGTGACTGTCACCATGAAGCCCTAACCTTATATATATATATAGATACTGGACCTCAATAGTGACTGTCACCATGAAGCCCTAACCTCATATATATATATATATATATATATATATAGATACTGGACCTCAATAGTGACTGTCACCATGAAGCCCTAACCTCATATATATATATATATAGATACTGGACCTCAATAGTGACTGTCTCCCCTTTATTATTATTCAAGATGGCCGCCTGCTGATGGTTGTGACATAGATCAGAGTCATAATAAGAAGGAAGAAGAGACGCACGCTACATGACAGATATTTGTGTGGTAACAGGAAGTTTTTGATGATTATTTCGCTGTCACTTCCTTTTCCACCGAGCGCATATGTTACCCGGCGTCAGCTCTGTGGCTAAAGATAATCGGTATGTAGGGATAGGACATAAGATGAGGAAGGAGGATGAACATATGGCAGCAGGAAAGTATGTGCCCCCCATGTGTATTACATGTATCGGAGGCTGGCCAAAATTTAATGGATCCTTTTCCTGATGATAGGTGTATGTGTACCCGTCCAGGTGACCCCTGCGCTTCCCTAGGGTGCTGTTAGTTTGGTGCAGTGGACGCGGGTACATTACACCCATCTGAAGGATGCCACACGTGAACAGACATTCAATATTAATACATGACCCCAATTATCTGCAGAGGAAACCTCAGTGTCAGAGCTGTACATAGAACAGAGGGGGGCGCATAGCAAAGCATAGAATGCCCCTCATTATGCTGCTGGTTTTTGCCACCCAAGACACAGGGGTCTGGTTTATGTGACCCCCCTGCTAACAATGCAGTTCCCCTGTAGAGAGGAGTCCTGCACCTTGTAGCAAAGGGAATAGGACCAACTAGGACTGGGCCCCCTATGTCCAAGGGCCCCATAGCAGCTGCCGGGTTTGCCTCTATAGTAGGTACGCCCTTGAACAGTGAGGCTGAGTTCATACACCCTATTTACGGACGTAATTCAGGCGTTTTAACCTTGTATTACATCCGAAAATACGGCTCCAAAGCGCCGGCAAACATCTGCCCATTCATTTGAATGGGCTTTACGATGTTCTGTGCCGACGGTCATTTTTTTTACGTAAAATGACGGCGCGTCAAAGAAGTGGCTGTCACTTCTTGGGACGTAATTGGAGCCGTTTTCCATTGACTCCATAGAAAAACAGCTCCAATTACGTCCGTAATGGACGCAGCGAAAACGCCCGCACATGCCATTACGTCTGAAATTCAGGAGCTGATTTCTCCTGAAAACAGCTCCGTAATTTCAGGCGTATCGGACGTGTACGTGTGAACATACCCTTAAAAAGTAACTGAAAGGGAATAATCTGATTATGTATATAAGGGGGGGGGGGGCAGCCATCACAGCGGTGGGAAAACAGCATTGTGAAACCCTGATAATTAGCAGTAAGGGTATGTTCACACGCTAGCTGTCATTTACGGCTGAAATGACAGCCTGTTTTCAGAAGAAAACAGCTGCGTAGTTTCAGCCGTAAAAGCAGCTCCTCGTAATATACGAGGCGTCTGTGACGCTCGTATATCTTGAGCTGCTCTTCATTGAGTTCAATGAAGAACAGCTCAAATTACGTTGCATAGAAGTGCCCTGCATATACTGTATATAAGTGTCCCGCATATAATGTATATAAGTGTCCCTCATATAATGTATATAAGTGTCCCGCATATAATGTATATAAGTGTCCCTCATATAATGTATATAAGTGTCCCGCATATAATGTATATAAGTGTCCCGCATATAATGTATATAAGTGTCCCGCATATAATATATATAAGTGTCCCGCATATAATGTATAGAAGTGTCCTGCATATAATGTATATAAGTGTCCCGCATATAATGTATAGAAGTGTCCCGCATGTAATGTATATAAGTGTCCCGCATATAATGTATATAAGTGTCCCGCATATAATGTATATAAGCGTCCCGCATGTAATGTATAGAAGCGTCCCGCATGTAATGTATATAAGTGTCCCGCATATAATGTATAGAAGTGTCCCGCATATAATGTATACAAGTGTCCCGCATATAATGTATAGAAGTGTCCTGCATATAATGTATATAAGTGTCCCGCATATAATGTATATAAGTGTCCTGCATATAATGTATATAAGTGTCCCGCATATAATGTATATAAGTGTCCCGCATATAATGTATATAAGTGTCCTGCATATAATGTATATAAGTGTCCCGCATATAATGTATATAAGTGTCCCGCATATAATGTATATAAGTGTCCCGCATATAATGTATATAAGTGTCCCGCATATAATGTATAGAAGTGTCCCGCATATAATGTATATAAGTGTCCTGCATATAATGTATATAAGTGTCCCGCATATAATGTATAGAAGTGTCCCGCATATAATGTATATAAGTGTCCCGCATATAATGTATATAAGTGTCCCGCATGTAATGTATAGAAGTGTCCTGCATATAATGTATATAAGTGTCCCGCATATAATGTATATAAGTGTCCCGCATATAATGTATATAAGTGTCCCGCATATAATGTATATAAGTGTCCCGCATATAATGTATATAAGTGTCCCGCATGTAATGTATAGAAGTGTCCCGTATATAATGTATATAAGTGCCCCGCATATAATGTATAGAAGTGTCCCGCATGTAATGTATATAAGTGTCCCGCATATAATGTATATAAGTGTCCCGCATATAATGTATATAAGTGTCCTGCATATAATGTATATAAGTGTCCCGCATATAGTGTATATAAGTGTCCCGCATATAATGTATAGAAGTGTCCCGCATATAATGTATATAAGTGTCCCGCATATAATGTATATAAGTGTCCTGCATATAATGTATATAAGTGTCCCGCATGTAATGTATATAAGTGTCCCGCATATAATGTATATAAGTGTCCCGCATATAATGTATATAAGTGTCCTGCATATAATGTATATAAGTGTCCCGCATGTAATGTATATAAGTGTCCCGCATATAATGTATATAAGTGTCCCGCATATAATGTATATAAGTGTCCCGCATGTAATGTATAGAAGTGTCCCGTATATAATGTATATAAGTGTCCCGCATATAATGTATATAAGTGTCCCGCATATAGTGTATATAAGTGTCCGGCATATAGTGTATAGAAGTGTCCCGCATATAATGTATATAACTGTCCCGCATATAATGTATATAAGTGTCCCGCATATAATGTATATAAGTGCCCCGCATATAATGTATATAAGTGTCCCGCATATAATGTATATAAGTGTCCTGCATATAATGTATATAAGTGTCCCGCATATAATGTATATAAGTGTCCCGCATATAATGTATATAAGTGTCCCGCATATAATGTATATAAGTGTCCCGCATATAATGTATATAAGTGTCCCGCATATAATGCATATAAGTGTCCCGCATATAATGTATATAAGTGTCCTGCATATAATGTATATAAGTGTCCCGCATATAATGTATATAAGTGTCCCGCATATAATGTATATAAGTGTCCCGCATATAGTGTATATAAGTGTCCCGCATATAATGTATATAAGCGTCCCGCATGTAATGTATAGAAGTGTCCCGCATGTAATGTATATAAGTGTCCCGCATATAATGTATAGAAGTGTCCCGCATATAATGTATAGAAGTGTCCCGCATATAATGTATATAAGCGTCCTGCATATAATGTATATAAGTGTCCCGCATATAATGTATATAAGTGTCCCGCATATAATGTATAGAAGCGTCCCGCATATAATGTATAGAAGTGTCCCGCATATAATGTATATAAGTGTCCCGCATATAATGTATAGAAGTGTCCCGCATATAATGTATATAAGCGTCCGCCATATAATGTATATAAGTGTCCGGCATATAATGTATATAAGTGTCCCGCATATAATGTATATAAGTGTCCCGCATATAATGTATATAAGTGTCCCGCATATAATGCATATAAGTGTCCCGCATATAATGTATATAAGTGTCCCGCATATAATGTATAGAAGTGTCCCGCATATAATGTATATAAGTGTCCCGCATATAATGTATAGAAGTGTCCCGCATGTAATGTATATAAGTGTCCCGCATGTAATGTATACAAGTGTCCCGCATATAATGTATAGAAGTGTCCTGCATATAATGTATATAAGTGTCCTGCACTTCTTTGCCGAGGCAGTCAATTTACGCGTCGTCGTTTGACAGCTGTCAAACGACGATGCGTAAATGACAGGTCGTCTGCACAGTACGTCGGCAAACCCATTCAAATGAATGGGCAGATGTTTGCCGACGTATTGTAGCCCTATTTTCAGGCGTAAAACCAGACATAATACGCCTCGTTTACGCCTGAAAATAGGTTGTGTGAACCCAGCCTAAAACTCTGCGCGATAATTCGTATTGTTATAAAATTATTATTACAATTACTCGTATTATACATCTAGGATTATTATGTTATTATTATTTGTATTATATATCTTGGAATATTATTATTATTTTATTATTATTTCATATTATTGTTATTACTATTATTATAATTTTTTATTTGTATTATTGCTAGTAGTATTATTGTTATTATTGTTTGTATTATTATTTTATTATTATTTATATTATTGTTATTATTTTATTATTTTATTATTATTTATATTATTGTTATTATTTTATTATTTTATTATTTTATTATTATTATTTGTATTATTGTTATTATGATTTGATGATCAAAAAGTTTTCTGGGAACGGCGTCATGTGATCCTGGAGTGGTCACATGTTTCGCTGGAGGGGCGGGGCCGTGGAGTGAGTGACGTCAGAGGGTGTACGCGGAAGTGTCGGGAGTGATGGCGGGGGAGCAGCGCTGGCCGAGGAGCTCCGGGGCGGCCCGGGATGTGGACCCCATGGAGCGCTTCATCTGCCCCATCTGCCTGGAGGTGTATCAGGACCCGGTGCGGGTCACCTGCGGCCACACGTAAGACCCCGGCGGATCACCTGACGCTGTGTTACATTGTATCATTCTGGGGCTGTTATGTATCTATATGTATCCCGAGTCCCCCTCAGTGTGTCTCAGGGAATGCTGGGAGTTGTAGTTTCATTACAGTTGGCGGGGGGCGGCTCCCAGGGACCCGCCTGCCCGGCCCCTGTCCTCTTATGTGAAGTGAAAGTGAAGGTCTGTGGTGACGTCTGCAGTCCTATGTAAGAGGTGATGGAGAGCGTAGTTGTCATTAGTCCCATCTTCATATCATCAGTGAATAATAAATATCAAGAAAAGATAAATAACGATCCCCATCATCCGCAGTCACGACTCCTCAACACTTCTACTTCTCTCATTGGTGACATTGGGGGCCCAACCGGCACAAGGGCCCGACCACAACCTCTGTGTCCCCTGTAACTACAGGCCCCAGTATAAAGTGTCCATGAACTCCTCGAAACCTCAGCAACAGAAGTGAGAACGATCTGACGTAAGATAAAAATGGCGTCATAAATAAAGTGGCGTTTGGTGCATTTTTTTTCTCTGCACTGTAATGAGGATGTAGCAGAGCTGGGAGGGTTCAGAGGCTATACATGGAAGGAGGATGGGAAGAAGACCTTATCATTGTATACAAGGAGTTCTCACATGAACGAGTCATTGCGAGGACCCGGCGACGTCACGTGAGGGAAGGACAGAAAGAGTTCTTTGCAGTAAGAGCGGTCGCACTATAGAATGTCGCCGAGAGCCGGTAATGGGGAATACAATGACATTGTTAAAGGATGAGACTAGAAAGGACTGAATCTATGACCATCTTCTCTGGTCCTCGGATCACCGGCCAATTATTACCATTCACTAATTTACAAGCGATCAGAACGATAATCTCTCCAGTCACGATGAAACCTGATCAAGTAGCTGCAGTACCAGGCACAGCCCCTAGGGATACACAATGAAGAGGACCCGGCGCTCGCAGGAGGTTGGATCCTACCGATCTAATATTCATGCCTAGCAACAGTCCTAAATCATGGAACACCCCTTTAAGCTGCCTGAAGATCCCCACATAATGTCATCTTCCATGTAGAGGGGTGCAGTGCGTGGGAGCTGAGCCGCAGACATGCGGGGAGGGGGAATCTCTGTCCGTCCCGTGGTCCTGGATGATCCGCTGTCGTATATTTTATGGGCTGGGATTATTGCGGCACTCCTTAGGGGGATTCACAGCGCCCCATGGTTTCGGGGTGCAGATGATCACTGGTGGGGACTGAAGTTTCATGCTCTGAATTGAAACCGAAAGTTCTGTGACTATGAGGAAGTGATGGCGGCTGACGCTTGGCGTGCGGGGTATTCTCTTATGTTATAGGAATATCAGACAAGGAGTAAGAATGAATGGACTGAGCGGCCGCAGCTGCTGCGACATTCTGGCTGTCCGTTCCGTGTATCCAGCTCTCTGCAGGCGCAGTCCGGGATGATGATCAGCTGCGGCCCCTTCCACACTGCGGTTCACGGCCTTCATTTGTTGTAAACGCCGGGAAAAGCTACCGTTAAATGGATGCCCATGATGAACACCGTGGCATCCGTCACCCATAAATCACATATACGTTTTTTCTACTGGATTCCTCTGGATAGAATGGCGTAGTTTAGTGCGCTATTCTATCCAGCAAAAAAAACGGTACTCCACGTATGGAGCCTGAAAGAACTCTCTCTGTAAGTCCTTGTGTCAGGACTTCATTCTATTCATCTGGTTCTTGGAACGCTGGGTGAAGACCAATGTGGCCCCTACATCTCCCTTCTGGGTTGTCATCCAGCTTTTCATGAGCCCTGAAAGGCTTCGCTGCTGATCAGAACATTATGGCGGCCATGTTTGTCGTAACGTCCAGAAGCAGATCTATTGAACACAGTGGTTGGACTTTGCGTCCGCGGATGACCTCTGACCTTGTGATTGTCTTCTCCCTCCAGGTGTTCCGCAGTCCGTGGCTCCCAGCATGCTGGGTGTTGTAGTCTCCCTACCACAGTTGAGGTCCACGGTTCTATCTAATGTCGTGGTGTCTTCTTTGTCTCAGCTCTTTTCGTTTTTGCTCCACAGATTCTGCTCCACCTGCCTCCAGCAGTGTATGAAGCAGAAAAGCCCCATCTGCGCCGTGTGTCGTTCTGCCCTGAGCCCCAGCAGGAAGGCCTCCGACCTGGAGAGGCAGATGCGGGACGTCCAGGCCTCCTGTAAAGGTTGTCATTTACAAGTGAGTGAATCAGATGGCGGTGTCCGTGTGCGCCAACAACGGAAATCTAATCTACTTACCGTGCCTCATTATGACATCTACACCAGTCACATCCAGAGCAGCAGTCACTATTCTGCTGGTTTCTTGGCTTTTTATGTGCCCGTACGTATTAGATGAATGTCGGCCTATTACCTATTGTGTATGGTGGTGTCCCCTGACGGCATATTTTGGGGGAAAGAAGGATCAGACATGTTGGGTTTCAATGTGCCCGGTCCTTTATTCTCACGTTGCATACACGTGAATACTCGTTGGGCGTGCGTATATATGGGAATCGGGTGGCATCACTGTCGGCCGAATTAGCATCCAGCTGACCGCTGTTTAAGGTGTATGGGCACCTTTAGGGCTCGTCCACACGCTGCAGTATTGCTGCGTTTTTTCCGGGCGGAATTTTAAATGGGAAAAACGCAGCAGAATACAGTACCAGCAAAGTGGATGAGATGTAACAAATGTCATCCGCACGCTGCGTAAACGTTCCGAGCCAAAATTGACCTGCGGTGCGTATTTTTCGGACCGCAACATGTCCATTCCTGCCGTGGAAAGTGTCCGGAGTTGCCGCGTTTTTCAGAGGAGACGTCACCATCTCCTAACACCGAGAAAAACGCCACAATTTACGCACCATTTTCTGCCGCAATGCAGGAAACGGTGCATTTTTGCCGCAGCCTTTGATTTTAAACTGAACTGCGGCAGAAATGTTTTGCAACAATTCCGTTGTGTGTGGACAAAGCCTTAGAGTTCACTCCGCAGTGGTGCATTGTGGGAAATTTAGGGTTTACATTGTTCAGTGTGTTTAAGCAGGCAAGCTGTTTTATTCTCCAATCACATCCACAGCTGCGTTTACAAGTCTACTATTGTGCCTTGCAAACAGACAGTAATTTATCTAGAGACCGTCCTGTAAATAAACAACTCAGATTTAACAGCGACACTTTATACGTCCGCGCAATCTACTGCATTCAGGTTAAAGGGAACCAGTGAATTTGCAGCTTTGGATGTGACTAGCGTATAATAAAGGCTGTAAGCGTACAGGATAAGTGTAGCGATATATTTACAGAGTTATTTAACCATTATAGGTAGAGATTATCTAAATGTAAAATGTCTTGAGCGGCTCCTTTAAATCCTAGGATGAGATTCGGGAGCGTCTCTCTCAGTGCAGCGGCGCAGTCAGAGCGGAGTTCCCCTTGAGACTGAGATAATTCAGATCATTAGTCGTGAGAAAGTTCTGGACTTTCCTCCTTGAGGAGTCACTTTTGGGGATTTCCAGCCGGTCTTGCAGCTTTCTTGTACGCCGCCGTCGCCTGAGAGATGTTTCCTGACAAGTCATGTGATCGTTTACTTCACAGATGGCGCTATCAAACATGCGCACCCACTCCGCCACTTGTTCCAAGTATGACAGCTACGTCATGGAGGGGATCAAGTCAGTGAAGAAGGAGCAGCCACCGGTTGTCAGGTGAGTGTCCTGTACGCCGGCGCCACCTCCTGCATAGCCAGAGCAAGGACACCCCATCCATCTATACCGGACGCCACCCCTTCCATATATACTGGATGCAGGCGCAGCGTCCCCATGCCTGCCTAAATATCCAGCTGTATATGGGGCGCTTTCTCGGCGACCTCATGCCTGCCTATTTACTGTATGTGTGCCCTCTGACTCAATGTCTATATACCGGACGCATGCTCTCTGACCCCATGTCTATATACCGGACGCGTGCTCTCTGACCCCATGTCTATATACCGGACGCGTGCTCTCTGACCCCATGTCTATATACCGGACGCGTGCTCTCTGACCCCATGTCTATATACCGGACGCGTGCTCTCTGACCCCATGTCTATATACCGGACGCGTGCTCTCTGACCCCATGTCTATATACCGGACGCGTGCTCTCTGACCCCATGTCTATATACCGGACGCGTGCTCTCTGACCCCATGTCTATATACCGGACGCGTGCTCTCTGACCCCATGTCTATATACCGGACGCGTGCTCTCTGACCCCATGTCTATATACCGGACGCGTGCTCTCTGACCCCATGTCTATATACCGGACGCGTGCTCTCTGACCCCATGTCTATATACCTGATGCGTGCTCTCAGACCCTGTTCCTGTATATCGGACGTGCGCTCTCTGACCCCATATCTATATACCGGACGCGCGCTCTCTGACCCTGTTCCTGTATGCCGGACGCGCGCTCTCTGACCCCATGTCTATATACCGGACGCGCGCTCTCTGAACCTGTTCCTGTATGCCAGACGCGCGCTCTCTGACCCCATGTCTATATACCGGACGCGTGCTCTCTGACCCCATGTCTATATACCGGACGCGTGCTCTCTGACCCCATGTCTATATACCGGACGCGTGCTCTCTGACCCCATGTCTATATACCGGACGCGTGCTCTCTGACCCCATGTCTATATACCGGACGCGTGCTCTCTGACCCCATGTCTATATACCAGACGCGTGCTCTCTGACCCCATGTCTATATACCTGATGCGTGCTCTCAGACCCTGTTCCTGTATATCGGACGTGCGCTCTCTGACCCCATATCTATATACCGGACGCGCGCTCTCTGACCCTGTTCCTGTATGCTGGACGCGCGCTCTCTGACCCCATGTCTATATACCGGACGCGCGCTCTCTGAACCTGTTCCTGTATGCCAGACGCGCGCTCTCTGACCCCGTGCCTGTATGCCGGACTCTCTGACCCCATGTCTATATACCGGATGCGCGCTCTGACCCCGTGCCTGTATATCGGATGCGCGCTCTCTGACCCCGTGCCTGTATATCGGATGCGCGCTCTCTGACCCCGTGCCTGTATATCGGATGCGTGCTCTCTGACCCCGTGCCTGTATATCGGATGCGCGCTCTCTGACCCCGTGCCTGTATATCGGATGCGCGCTCTCTGACCCCGTGCCTGTATATCGGATGCGCGCTCTCTGACCCCGTGCCTGTATATCGGATGCGCGCTCTCTGACCCCATGCCTATATACCTCATGCCTGTATGCCGGACTCGTGCTCGGTAATGAAGCTTCATTTTTGTTTTTTCTGCAGCGATGTCCCAAACCGCTTCACCTTCATGTGTCCGTATTGTCGGCAGCAGAACCTGGACCAGGAGGGATTGGTGGAGCACTGCAATAAATTCCACTTCTCTGACTCCACCCCAGTGGTAAGGCCTCGCGTTCCCGTCACCCTCTGTATACCCTCTGCCTGTCTTCTGCCACCTCACCGTATTCTTTTTCTTAGGTTTGCCCTATCTGTGCATCCATGCCCTGGGGAGATCCCGGCTACAGGAGCGCAAACTTCATGGAGCACATCCACCGCCGCCACAGGTTTTCATACGATACGTTTGTGGTTAGTAGATCTATATATTAAGACATAAGAACTGACGGTGAGAAACAGTGCGACATTCATTGGTCACGCTAAGGCCCTGTTCACATCACGTTTTCGCCCTGCGTTTAGTGTGCAGGTCGAGTAGGCTTCTGATATACAGGCTGAACGTCAGTACAGAATGGAATAGTGAAGTAGAATACGCTATTTCATCACGCCGAATCCCCGAATGTATACTGTGCGGTTTATGTCTCTTCAGCATGGGTGACTTCTACCCCTGTATGGCATTCATCACAAGTATACGTCATGGGCTTTTCCTGATGTATACGATACACTGATACCATTCTAGTCTATGGGTGATGTATACGAGAAGCGGATGGCTGGTTGTGGCATCCGTCACCCGTAGACTATAATTGTATTTGTTTAATGGATATATCATGATGTCGCCACTCCAGTTCATGACCTATCCGTTTAACAGATACCATTAAAGTCTATGGTGACTGATGCCACTGTCCTCCATCATAGCCCAAAAAACATAATGTGAACATGGCCTCATGTGGTCGTGCGGCTCCTTAAAGGGTGAATAAACGTTCAACAAACTTCTGACATGTCCCCAGATAAATGTAGGCTTAGTCCCAGTTCTGGGTGTATGTGCGGCGTAGGTTCCCATCTATAGAGGACGCCTTGTCGTGGCAGGTGGGCTCACACAATTTGATCAAAATGTGCGCTAAGAACCTCCCTATTGTAAGTAGATTTAGCAGTAATGCAGATTTATTTATATTTAGTGGCTTACGTGGCATTAGTGTTCGCAGGGTGCGGTCGCCATTTGCTTTTGTGATGTCATAGTGACATGTCAGAGGTTTGGATTGCTGGGGGTCCGAGCACTGAGACCCCCACCGATCGCTAGAAAGCCGATGTATCGGAGGACGGGCTCATAGACTTTATATTGACTCCGGTCACCGATACATTGATTTCCGGAAAAAGCCAAACAGACACGAAGCGGCCGAGCGATCACACGAGACCTTCAGCTGCTTCGTTCTAGCGATCGGTGGGGGTCTCAGGGCTCGGACCCCCAGCAATCCAAACGTCTGACATGTCACTATTATATCTCACTACGACATGTCAGAACTTTGTTGAAAGTTTAGTTACCCTTTAACAGAACTAACATGTAGAATGTTAGAGAACTTACAAGTGGCTGTCCACCATCTTAGTAAATACGGCGTCTGAGGTCACAGAATCGTCACCTGCAGTCGTACAAAAATCGCCTTCTTCCTCAATCTATCCAACGCCTTTCGTGATCTTGTGCTCGATAAGATATTGTTACATCTTCTGCTGCCCCCTGGTGGAATTATTGGTGAATGACTCGTCACTCTCGCCCAATTCAGACATAGAAATCCTGAGATTTCAGCTACAAATTTCTCACAATTTCTCACAATACAATTATCTCTGAAGATCTTATGTCTGTAATTTGTCAGGCATTTCATTTGAATCCTATCACTGCCCGGGCAAAATCATGTCATGTCTGATGGTATGAGCTAGAATCCAGCTGTTTACAGAGTGCTGGGTGTGTGATTTAGATGACGCTTTGCAGTCTGATGATCAGAACCTCTCCTGCTTGACATGGCAGCAATTTATTATATCTTCATATTAGGCAATTGCTCGAAATGCAATTCCCTGACATAATAGCCCTGAAGGGTCTTTAAACTCTAAATAGCAATTCATTAATAAAGTGTTAATTGTATGATAAAATACAGCAGGAAATAGCTCTCCCTTCAGATCCGTCAGCAGAATACAGACTACCCCTCACAAGGAATGGTATCCAGAGTACAAGCTGATATAAAACAGCCTGCACGATGCTGACAGGTTTGCAGATAGCCCATGGGGTGTTAAGAATCATGTTCTGTTACAATCTGATCACTCCTGCAGGTAAAGGGGCAGTAATGATTTCTGGAGAGTGGCTTTGTAGGCGCAGCTTAGTTTTTGGACATCCCCCTATACAGTATATTCAGGGTTTGTCACATTTTTGCTGCTCTGTCTCCCTCTAGTGGTGCACATGGTAATTACAAGCATTTTGCATTCCTGTTTCTCTCTCATGTAGGATTACAGCGCTGATGAAGACGCCATGATGCGTGAAGCTATGGTCCGATCCCTAACGGACAATTGAGAATAGCGGCGACCGAAGATTCCATACACGTTGTCTGACTCCACAAATTCTGCTGATCCTCCTGCTCCCTGCAGCCGGATGACCCTGTAACTGGACAGGCTGCTGACGAGCTGAAAGCGACTGTTCTCTTAAGACATTGAACTTGTTTCTTCAGCGCTCGGTGTGTCCAGGTGATGTCTGTGTATGTCAATCGTTTTCACCGTCGATCATGAGGAGGACGATGGTTTTCGCTATAGCTGAGGCCCCTCCCCTATATTCTGTTCTAATAACGGCAGTGTACAGGTCTCTGTGTGTTCATGTATTTTGTAGGCCGGGAGATAATGATACGGAGGTCTTTGTATAATGTATACCGCTGGATTTTATATCGGATTTCTTATCGCTTTCACTTTTTATTTTATTTTTAATTGATCGTTAGCGTTTTTTTTTTAACTCCATAGAATGTGGTCTCCAGTCTGAGTTCATCATGTGCGACCTCAGGGCGAGATCTATTCCACGTATTCAAGGCGGATTTTATTCTGCAGTTTCATGTAAAGATCTAATGTTTGTATGAACAGTAAGACATCGTCATTGTATTTAAAGGGGTTCTCCCAGCCGCACAACTACTGTCCGTGAGACGTTCGGGACTAGGGGACCCCCCCCCCTCTATTAGCTAAAGCCACTTTATTATTACACCCACTTATTTGAATGGCCATGTGTAATATATTCCCTCTGCGGCTGCCCTCGGCTTCACGTTTTGGGGCTACCTCTTCATAGTGCCTGCCCAATACATCCAACAACCAGTGGGGCATAGCACATGGTATAGTGTCCCAGGCATCTTCCTTCTAGTGATTGGTGGGTCTCCGCTCACAGACCTGGGGTAGTAACAGGGGATGTGGACGTCACAGTTGCACCCAGGTCATCCACATAGGAGGACAGTAGTGTTATAAATGGCAGGTGATAGATTGGGGGGGGGGGGGGGGGACCTTGGTAAAGATTTTGCACGAGGTCCGGGATTGTCAAATTTTGTCTTTGACATGTCCGAATATAGTTTAAAAATAATAATGAACGTCCCCTTTAAATCTCAGTTTAAACTCGTCCTGTAATTGTTGCCCCCTCTAAACTGTTGCAGCGAATAGGAAGCTTTGTTATAAATCGTACGTATTCTAATCCACGCTATTTATGATTTGTTTCTGTCTAGGTTTGTTGTATAATAAGTGGGGGAGGGGAGTTCTTCTTCAGGGCCGGAGTTGACACTGACACCTTCTCACTGGTCTCTTCCGCGATATGTCGCCTGCGCCGTCGGCTTTGTACCTGGAGATCGGGGATTTCTTCTTTATATTTGTAGCATCTTAGAATCTTTTGCAATAAATTTCGTTTCTGGGAATTGCTCAGCGCTGGGGGAGGAGCGTCAGCGAGCGGTGGACGTTGCGGCTGCTGGTGGTGGTTGTTGTTGATTTGAACGTCCCTCTTCGATATTTTGATCTCTTTTCTTGCCCGTTACGTTGTATCCCAGTCACTAAAGACTCGGGGTCAGGGTTTTGCTCGGAGGCAGAAACATGTTGGTTTCCCTTAAAGGGCAAGTGCACCTTTTAATGTATCATGTGACACATCTACCATTATTACGTAACGCGCGTCTATATTCCCCGTGGTGTCCGGCCGGTTTCCTCGTTTTGTTCTCCGCGGCTGCATTGGGGGTCGTGTCTCTGTTTGGAACATATTTTATGTCTTATTAATGTAAAGAAGGAAGAAAGGAACATCTGGATTTCCAAAACTGCTCCATCTAAAGCCCGTCAGCGCTGGGCACAATTTACTTTTTAAAAAAACTTTTAGTTACAGGTAAAGGTGGAATTAACCCTCCAATATTTAAAGAGATTACTGGTTACTAAATGTTATTCATTGTATAATGAAAAGTTCTGCAACTCTTCTAATAGACTTTTTGTGTTTTAATTCCTCACCATTTTAAAGATCTCTGTTTGCTGTCAGTGAGTGGGAACATTCTGGATGATATCCGGAGGCTGAATACCCATCCAGACGTAATGTTTCCCACAGCTGAGTTTGTTACAATGTGTCAGTGTAAACAGCAGAGCTAAAGGCTCATGAGCCACACACAATGACTTGCAGGTCTGATCTGATTGATGGTCCCAGAGCTCCTTCCCTTCTCCTGCGGACCAGCTATTTAATTATTGAACCAGTCGGCAGTTTAAGCGCCCCTCCCCCATTCAGATCCCGCTGATCACTGGAGGTGAGGACGGCTTGGAATGGGGTTCAGTTCCAGTGATGTTAAGACCTCGGCTGAGACCCCCATAGCCACTCCACTGGTGGACAGCACGGCCCGTCTTCCGGATTTTGTGACTTTTTTTTTTCTTAATTTAATTAATTATTTTCTTGGCTTATTCTGGGAACATTCCCCACAAATGTTGGGGACTCTGTTCACACTATGCAGTCAAATACTGTGCACTATTATTTTTTTCTAGTATTGACTTAATTAGCATTAAAATCAACTACATCTGTTTTTTCAAAACCTGCCCGTGTCACCTCCCGTGTCTCCCCCCTCCCGTGTCCTCCCGTCGCCCATGTCACATCCCGTGTCGCTCGTGTGTCCCCCCCCCCTCCCCGTGTCTCCAGGTGATCATGTCTATGTGTGGCGGTTGATTTCTCCCCTCCGGTGCTGAGCACTCGTCTTTTATTTGATTTCCCCTGTAGGGGGCGATGTACATGAATAGTAACAAATCAAATGACGATTAATATGAAACGTTCTCTGAGCAGCCGGACGTCACATTTCAGTTTTCCGCTGATTTCTCTCACTGCCCCGGGGATGGTTGACGTCAGAAAACTTCTCCGTACTGTCACATTATTTATGCAAATAAATGACTCAATGTATCAGCAATTTACACAAATTTTACAAAACAATGTTTGTAATTCTGAGCAGCAATAAAGCACTTAGAGGAATCCGTCATCTGTGTCCATTCCTTGTGTGCCCTCCGGGGGCTCCGCACCAGCAACACGTTCCATACAACACAGTCCGTCAGTGTGTCTCTGTCTACTACCAATTAGTCACTTCTTACCAAGATGGCTGCTGGAACCGCTGGATTCTAGGAAAGCTGAATGACAACCCCTATGTGAACTCAAAAGGGCTGATTCAGACGAACGTGGCGTTTTTGCGAACGCAAAACACACGGCGTTTTGCCTGCGCGAAAGCCACTTACCTGCTCCGTGAGGCAGCAGCATATGTTGTGCGGTTGTGTGGTTTTCGCTCAGCCGCCATCATTATGACACGCCATTTGGATGTTTGTAGCACGTGGTGCTTTTCTGGTTACATTCATCCTTTTCACAGCTGGTGCGCTGTTTCAGTCGGTTCGCACAGAAGTGCTTCCGGGCGACCTGCGTGGTTTTCACGCACCCATTGACTTCAATGGGTCCGTGATGTGTGATATACGCTGAGATATTGAACGTGACGCGCTTTTTACGCAGCGGACAAACGTTGCGCAAAAACCACGGACTGTCTGTACTGCCCCATAGACTTCTATTGGTCCATGCGAGCCGTGTGAAAACCACGCGGCCTGCACAGATGTAATTCACGTTCGTGTGAATCCGCCCTAATGCTCCTTGATAATCGGCTTTGTTCACACAGTGCAGATTTTTTATGCATGTATTTTTTTTTTTAAGCTAAAACCAGAATTGGATCCAGAAGAGGGGACCTAGAAGACCTTCCTTTATATGTCTCTTCTGTTTAGGTTCCATTCCTGATTTGGCTTAAAAAAAATAATTGCAAAATCTGCGTTGTGTGAACAAGGTCTTAGCGTGCACCTTGCTGCTTGTTCCTGGGATTCTCCCTCCGTCCAGACACAGAAATCTACACCTGTTCTGTATATTGATCCTCGGCTGACAGCAGGAAGTGTGGCCGCCGCCTCCCCAACACCTTCATTTGCATCTCATTGTTCCCCAATCTTTTGTGATCACCCCCCCTCAGTCTGCGGGGATAATGAGTGAGCGGCAGGTGCCTGGGACTTGTGGATTGACTTTGCATTTCATTCATATATGTGCGGGTGTTAAATGTTTCCAGGGGGGAAAGTGATGAGTTAATTTGGTTTCTTAAAGGGCCGGCTCGTTTGACGCTGCCGCTTCCCCCGCTCCACATCCCATGTGACTCCACAAGGTGTATCGGCTGCGTCACTCCGGTCATAAGATCAGCGCAGAATCATCTGTCCCATGAGGCCGGGGCTCCACGGCGACTTATCACATGCAATGAATCTGTTCTCCGCACTGAATCGCACGCGTGTATAATCACTTGCCGTTTTCTGAGATTTAGGGGAGGAAACTTTTTTTTAAGGTCAAAATATTAAAATGACTGTCGTGTAACATCGATGTTACATAATTTTGCACGCAATTTGCCAATTTTTCTTCAAATCAAATCCTGGATTAGTGTTTCAGATTGCGGCTGTATTGTTACGTCTATGGCGTCCCGTACTGATTCTGGAAGGAATACATTCACTGCGCCAACCTCATCCCGTAAACTGTAAGGCTCTGTGCACACACAAAATAAAAAACGGCTGAAAATACGGCGCTTCAAGGGAAAACGGCTCCTGATTATCAGACGTTTTTTAAGCCACTGGCAATTTTCACTGCGTTTTTTACGGCCGTTTTTGGAGCTCCTTTTCTATAGTCCATGAAAAACAGCACCAAAAACGTCCCAAGAAGTGACCTGCACGTCTTTTTCGCGGGCTTCTTTTTACGTGCCATTTTTGGGAAAGCGAGGTGTAAAAAAAAAAAAGCCCTATCGGAACAGAACGCTGTGTTTCAATGGGCAGATGTTTGTAGGCGTTCTGCTTCTGTTTTTTTCAGGCGTAAACACTCCGTAAGGGTCTGTTCTCGCTCAAAATAAAAAACGTCTCAAAATACGGAGCTGTTTTCAAGGGAAAACGGCTCCTGATTTTCAGACGTTTTTTAATCAGTCGCATTTTTCTATAGAGTCTATGAAAAACGGCTCCAAAAAATAGCTGAAGAAGTGACATGCAATTATTTTTCGCAGCTGTTTTTTACGTGGTCGTTTTGAAAAATGGCTGCGTAAAAACGCCCCATCGGAATAGAATTCCGTTTTCCACACTGATATCAATGGGGAGATGTTTAGAGGCGTTCTGCTTCTGATTTTTCAGCCGTTTTTTGGGGACGTTTACGGCCCAAAAAAAGAGCAGAAAACACTCCGTGTGAACATGCCTTAAGAGACGATGCGGTTCTCGCAAGGAAAGTAAACGATCAAGCCTCGAGTCGTTCTGTGCAGGTAATATTATTAGAAATGGTTTATATCACATTCCATAAATCTATGACACAAAACGGGTAATAACACCAGCGACGATGGTAAAGAATGCGACTAATAAACCCGCTGCGATGTATCGGAATGTTCCTGTGTTATTACCACTTTCATCCACCAGAGGGCAGTGGTGTTTGTCATTTTTTGGGGCACTTTCTCTTGGGAAGTCAAATGTCAGGATGTGATTCTCAAGTCAGAGAAGTTCTAAATATTACAAATCTCGTTCATCTCATAAGGAATGGAACAATTTTATTAGGAAACTTAAGATTTTAGGATTCCAGCCTGGTCATTGCCCTCCGCTCAGTACCAGTTGAGTTTAAGACCTGTGTAATCTGATACAGACTGGTTGCTAAGGACATTTGCCCTGATGACTGGTTGTTAGGGAGTTTATCCGTAGCAACCATCCTGTCTCAATTGCTCACATCAAAGCCGGCAGAGATGGGATGTAACATGGCAGCAGAGACACCGTGCCAGTCCTCACCTCAGTCATCTAATTGGTCTACAGAGGTATAATCTGTTAATCAAGATCAATTTTCCCAGTGCTTGTTGTACCACAGTTTTACCACTAGGTGGCAGGATCGCTGTAAGTTTTGCTGTACCTTTAACTTTGCCATTTAACTTTGGGCTGTGTCTCATGTGCAGGTTGATAAGTAAAGATAAAGGTTTAACCTGCAGTCCTATGTAAACCCACAACCAACATGTCATAACCAGTACCAAGTGACAAACTCAATACTGCTCTATATATATTGCAGATAAAAATTTATTCATGTTCATGAACAGAAATCTAAATGAGTCCCCTAATAAAAGTGAAGAGTCCAGTTACCTGTGCCCTCAGAACATCTCCCAGCGCAGCGTCCCGCGGTGAAGGGTCCGTCCGCTGCTGCAGGGGTTTCCTTGGGAAAGTTGATCCCTTTTATCATTGTTTGCGCTGCTGTCCGTGATTTGAGGGGACAGTTCAATAATGTTAAATTCTCCAGCGCTGATAGAAAATGGACTAGACCCACATACGTAAAATGGTTGGCCTTGTCCTCATTGGGTGGCAACAACCGGCACACGGCTCCCCCTACAGACACTTAAGGCTTTGTTCACATCTGCGTTGTGGCATCCGTTGAAAAACGTACAGACTGACGGATGCCAAACTGAAGGCAACGGAAGGTAAAATATGTTTGTTTTTAACGGATCAGTTTACTGGATCCATCAAAAAACTGATTCTTTTCTTTCAGTTTGTGTGCGTTTTTATCTTTGCATCTTTCTTGCTTTCATCTTACGGCTCTGTTCACATTTGCGGCTCTGTTAGGGGCCTCTGTCGCTGATCCGGCAGGTTTTGCTGGAGACTCACAGAGACCCCGACGGTAAGCCGACGGAATCCATTAAAGTCAAAGGGGCTCCGTGGGCAACCGGCGGTATCCATTGTGCAACTGAACCGTTGGCTCCGTCATTCCCTTGTTTTGCACCTATGACGGAGCAGAACATCGGAAAACACCAACGCAGGTGTGAACACAGCCTTAGTCTGCGCATGTGCAGAAAAAACCCGGATCCGTTAAACGTAACGCTTCACTGATATAAACGGATAACATCAGTTTGTATCCGTCATCTTCTCTTTGATGATAAAAAAAACCCCGGAAAGCTCCTTTCCGTCAGGTTTCTGTAATTTTTGATGGAAACAGCGCAGCAGAATACGGTATTTCTTCTGTCAAAAATAAACCGGAAATGTAACGGAGCCCGAGCCCAACTGATAAACAAATAAAACCCATTGAAATCCATGTTTTTTTTTTTTGATGGAAACGTTACCTCCCGTTCTTGTGCTCCTCTGACGGATCTGCCAGAGTGGAAGCCACAACGCAGATGTGAACGCGGCCCAAGGCTTTTACACGAGCCGATGATTGGTCTAAGGAGCGCACTTTCCAGCGCTTGTTCCCGATCATTCCCCCGTGTATATACGGCGCTGGGGAGACAACAATCGAGCACGTTGTTTGTAGGCTGAGCGGATCTTTTATGTGGTGGTTTAAATCCTCACTTGTCGGCCGCACATCTTTCTGTGTAAACAGGATCACGCCGGCGATCACAATCAGTACCGATGATCGATCCATGTAAACAGCGATAGCGCCAATTGGTTCTAGTTACAGCCAGTGTAAAAGTAGCTCAATCCAGGGGAACAGGCCGAGGGGCCCCAGCACCCGCCTCCCTCACAAGAGATGGAAAGTGGGCAAACAAGTGCTGGGCGGATGGAGCAGGATGCGGTGCTGCACGTTTTGGCTTTGGTGCCCCCGGCTATGTCTCTGATCGCTGATCTGTTTCACTCCTGCAGTTATCGCGTTGTATCATGAAGGCTTGTGTATGATTTATCCTCATAAGTCGGGGGGTTTACACTCCACTTGGTGATCTGGAATGTTCCTCTTGGGCTCCATCCAGGGGTCTACGCTGCCTGTATCTCTGCACTCAGATAAAGGACCCCGTCTTTTCCCAGCCACCCATGGACAACATGAGAGACTCTGCAAAGTTAAAAGTGACCTGCAGGAGCCGGGGTCACCTGTCCATACTGCAGGGTCACCTGTCCATACTGCAGGGTCACCTGTCCATACTGAGGGGTCACCTGTCCATACTGCAGGGTCACCTGTCCATACTGCGGGATCACCTGTCCATACTGCAGGGTCACCTGTCCATACTGAGGGGTCACCTGTCCATACTGAGGGGTCACCTGTCCATACTGCGGGGTCACCTGTCCATACTGCGGGTTCACCTGTCCATACTGCGGGATCACCTGTCCATACTGCAGGGTCACCTGTCCATACTGCAGGGTCACCTGTCCATACTGAGGGGTCACCTGTCCATACTGCGGGGTCACCTGTCCATACTGAGGGGGTCACCTGTCCATACTGCGGGATCACCTGTCCATACTGAGGGGTCACCTGTCCATACTGAGGGGTCACCTGTCCATACTGCGGGGTCACCTGTCCATACTGCGGGTTCACCTGTCCATACTGCGGGATCACCTGTCCATACTGCGGGGTCACCTGTCCATACTGCGGGTTCACCTGTCCATACTGCGGGATCACCTGTCCATACTGCGGGGTCACCTGTCCATACTGCGGGGTCACAGGAATGCGGAGAGGCAGGTGGCATCTGGCGACACGTGGGAGCCCGTCTGGGGCACCGTTCAAAAAGGGCAGGAGAGCTGGGGGGGGGGGGGCGAGATTAAAGAGAAACCCCACCCTCAACTGACCACAACTACATCAGCAGGTCCAGATCTGTGCAGATATTCCACAATATCATTATTATTTTCACTCTGATATTGTTATTGTTCCTGTGGGATTCCTTTAATCTGGCATCCTATAATCCAGACATTGTGATAATCCGGCGAGCGCAGAGCTGTAGGCGAGTTTTACATTTCACGACAGAACCGAGAAGACTGAGCAGAGACCCGGGAGGGACTTGAGGGGCTTCAGAGTTCTTTTCTAGAAGTTCTCGCCCTCATCGGGGTGTTTTCTAGACTTCTCCGTGACTGTCCAATAATATAAAATATCTGGCAACTATCGGGTCGGACTGTTACTGTATCAGACCAAACCAGCCGATTGTCATTCAACGATCGGAGAGATCAGGTGGGGGAACGGCGCTCGTTTGTTTAGATATGGAGAATTTGATTGGTTGAGTCTTCTGTACATTAAAACATAAATGGGGCAACTTTAGGGCGAGTCTAACGCACAAACCGAGACTGAACCCTCTAGAGAAATCTGTTGAATGCATCGTTATCCATACTTCTGGAATGGGATTTGAGCGGAGAAGTCAGTGTAGTGGAGGTAATACAGTACGGTGTAGCGGAGAAGTCGGTGTAGTGAAAAGTCGGTGTAGTGTACAAGTTGGTGTGGTGGAGGTAATACAGTACGGTGTAGCGAGCAGTCGGTGTAGTGGAGGTAATACAGTATGGTGTAGCGAGAAGTCGGTGCAGTGGAGAAGACAATGTAATGGAGGTAATACAGTACGATGTAGCGGAGAAGTCGGTGTAGAGGCGGTAATTCAGTGTGATGTAGCGGAGAAGTCGGTGTAGTGGAGGTAATACAGTACGGTGTAGTGGATAAGTCGGTGTAGTGGACAAGTCGGTGTAGTGCAGGTAACAGGCATTGGTCTTCTCCGTCCCCCGTGTCAGTGTATAAAGTCGCCTCTTTGGTCACTCTCTTGAGCTTCAGATCTTTTATTCTGGCACATGACAAACTCCGGGGTGTTGTTGTGTGTTCTCGTCATTGTGCCGCACAGCAGGCTCTGCTTCATTTACCCAATAACCAAGTGCAAATCATTGTCCCCAGAGTAAATAAGGGGCAGAACACAAGACAAAACAACACAGGGGCAAAGAGGGGACTGGGGGAAAGAAAACTATTTGGAGAGGGCCGGTTCCTGCATTGTCTCCTGGAGGAGCCGCCACAATGGAGTTTTGTGTTGGTGACAATGTGGGATAATTCCCTGAGACCCCTCGTCACCTCCCCCGTCCCTGCGCAGCGATCAGTGGTGGTGAACTTATTAGTGATGTGTTTTACTTCTGGATGGACAGGTTTTATGTCACTAGTGTTGGGTGACGGGTATGATGAGTGCTCAGGTATGATGGGTGCTGGGGTCTGATGGTTTCTCAGGTATGATCGGTTTTTCAGGTATGGTGGGTGCTCAGGTATGGTGGGTGCTCAGGTATGATGGGTGCTCAGGTATGATGGGTGCTCAGGTATGATGGGTGCTGAGGTATGATGAGTGCTCTGGTATGGTGGGTGCTCAGATATGGTGGGTGCTCAGATATGGTGGGTGCTGGATGCTCCGGTATGGTGGGTGCTCTGGTATTGTGGGTGCTCAGGTATGGTGGGTGCTGGGTGCTCAGCTATAGTGGGTTCTCTGGTATGATGGGTGCTGGGTGCTCAGGTGTGTGGGTGCTCCGGTATGATGGGTGCTGGGTTCTCAGGTATGATGGGTGCTGGGTGCTCAGTTATGGTGGGTGCTGGGTTCTCAGGTATGATGGGTGCTGGGTTCTCAGGTATGATGGGTGCTGGGTTCTCAGGTATGCTGGGTGCTCAGGTATGATGGGTGCTGGGTGCTCAGGTATGATGGGTGCTGGGTTCTCAGGTATGATGGGTGCTTGGTGCTCAGGTATGATGGGTGCTCAGGTATGGTGGGTGCTGGGTTCTCAGTGCTCCGGTATGATGGGTGCTGGGTTCTCAGGTATGATGGGTGTTCAGGTATGATGGGTGCTGGGTTCTCAGGTATGATGGGTGCTGGGTTCTCAGGTATGATGGGTGCTCAGGTATGATGGGTGCTCAGGTATGGTGGGTGCTGGGTGCTTCGGTGTGGTGGGTGCTGGGTGCTCAGGTATGATGGGTGCTGGGTTCTCAGGTATGATGGGTGCTGGGTGCTCAGGTATGATGGGTGCTGGGTGCTCAGGTATGATGGGTGCTGGGTGCTCACGTATGATGGGTGCTGGGTGCTCACGTATGATGGGTGCTCAGGTATGATGGGTGCTGGGTTCTCAGGTATGATGGGTGCTGGGTGCTCAGGTATGATGGGTGCTGGGTGCTCAGGTATGATGGGTGCTGGGTTCTCAGGTATAGTGGGTGCTGGGTTCTCAGGTATGGTGGGTGCCGGGTGCTCAGGTATGATGGGTGCTTCGGCGTGGTGGGTGCTGGGTGCTCAGGTATGATGGGTGCTTCGGCGTGGTGGGTGCTGGGTGCTCAGGTATGATGGGTGCTTCGGCGTGGTGGGTGCTGGGTGCTCAGGTATGGTGGGTGCTGGGTTCTCAGGTATGTGGGTGCTCAGGTATGATGGGTGCTGGGTGCTCAGGTATGGTGGGTGCTGGGTGCTCAGGTATGGTGGGTGCTGGGTGCTCAGGTGTGCTGGGTGCTCAGGTATGCTGGGTGCTCCTGTATGGTGGGTGCTCAGGTGTGCTGGGTGCTCCGGTGTGGTGGGTGCTGGGTGCTCAGGTATGCTGTGTGCTCAGGTATGGTGGGTGCTCAGGTGTGCTGGGTGCTCAGGTATGCTGGGTGCTCAGGTGTGCTGGGTGCTCAGGTATGCTGGGTGCTCAGGTATGATGGGTGCTCCGGTTTGGTGGGTGCTGGGTGCTCAGGTATGCTGGGTGCTCAGGTATGATGGGTGCTGGGTGCTCCGGTGTGGTGGGTGCTCTGTCAGGGCCCCGGCTCGGGTGGTATCGCTGTTGTGCCGCCTCCAGCCACGTTCTTTCGTTCTTTGGTTTCCCTTCATTATTACAGGGAGAAGTTTCACCAAAATCCACAGCTCCCGGCACCTGCTGAAAGGAGGGGCGGGTGGACACGCCTCCTTCTCGCTGATTGGCTATGAGCTGACAATGTTTATTTACATGGGAGGTCCCCGGGCCGGAGGCTGCATATTAGGGAGCGCAGCGCGGATCAGGACAGTGCCGAGACCCCGCTCCGCCTGCAGCCTCTTCCCGGCACCATGCCCCGATCATTCCTGGTCAAGAAACACTTCTCAGCCACCAAGAAGCCCAACTACAGTGAGCTGGAGAGCCAGACAGGTAAGGAACTACAACTCCCAGCCTGCACGGCCAGTGAGAGTCATACAGAAATGTATCCTGCAGATTAATAGCTCGTTACAGTAATGAAGCAGTAAATGTAACTTTATATAGTTTATCTGATGAGGTTATAGAGGGAGCTGCCGTCTCCTGGAACAGTCATGTGACCTGCTGTATGTTCTTCTCTCCTGCAGTTTATATATCTCCTTTCCTGTATGACAAGTTCTCCATCCCTGTGATCCCCCAGCCGGAGATCCTGAGCACAGGAGCTTACTTCCCCCCTCTGGTCTGGGATACTGGGTTACTTACAACATTCTTCACCACTGAGCCTGACTACAGCAAATCTCCCATCTCCACAT
Organism: Rhinoderma darwinii; assembly: GCF_050947455.1. NCBI lineage: Eukaryota > Metazoa > Chordata > Amphibia > Anura > Rhinodermatidae > Rhinoderma > Rhinoderma darwinii. The sequence continues at coordinate 1,547,208 of NC_134699.1, read as the reverse complement.
CCAGCGATGACTCCAAACCTCTGGACCTCACCTCCTTCTCCAGCGAGGACGATGAAGGGAAGACCTCGGACCCCCCTAGTCCTGCCTCGTCCGCCACAGAAGCTGAGAAGTTCCACTGTAACCAATGCAGCAAGTCTTACTCTACGTTTGCTGGACTCTCTAAGCACAAGCAGCTGCACTGCGACTCTCCGACCAGAAAGTCTTTCAGCTGCAAATACTGTGAGAAGGAATACGTCAGTTTAGGAGCCCTAAAGATGCACATCAGGAGCCACACGCTGCCCTGCGTCTGCAAGATCTGCGGCAAGGCGTTCTCCAGACCCTGGCTCCTCCAGGGACACATCCGAACACACACAGGTAAGGACCTGCTCCCACCTTCTGGATGTAAATGGCTTTCTATGTGGTTTGTGGCGGTGCAGCAAGTCTGACGGTCTGTCTGATCGATCCCGCAGCCCTGTGATCTTAGTCTTGTGGTGCGTTATTGCATTAGTCTCCTAAACCCCTCCACGATCACTATCAATGACCAAGGCCACTGTACATGCTGGTCGCTGACTGCTATTTGGGCAGGGTGTTCTGCTGCACCTGTTGTACAGTTGCAGTGAGGCCATGTGTCCGTCCGTCCCCCAAATCACAATACACCTTCATCCCCAGCACAGGCGGCTCTGATTGTTGTCTTGGATGGGTTGGATTTCGCACCCTCTTCAAGTGTTAAAGACTTTTGCAAGGCGTTCATTGTGTAAGTTGGGTGACTCGTAGACAGTTCCCTGCGTCTGCACGTTAGCATTTTATACAAAGTGTAAACGACAATTTAATTAAGCAATTATCTTCCCATTTTAAAGCGCATACACACACACACACACACACACACACACACACACACACACACACACACACACACACACACACACACACACACCCCTGCACATGTGGCGGTGGCCACGGATGGGTGCAAGTTCTTTCTGTTCATATGACAACTGAATTTTTCTCATTTTCTTGGTCATTAATTAGATTTTCTTCTCCTTTTGTGAACAGGTGAGAAGCCGTTTTCCTGCACACATTGTAATCGGGCCTTCGCTGACCGCTCTAATCTCCGCGCTCACCTGCAGACCCATTCAGACGTCAAGAAATATCAATGCAGAACCTGCTCCAGGACTTTCTCACGCATGTCCCTCCTTCATAAGCACGAGGAGTCGGGCTGCTCCGGGAACCATTGATTGTTTCTTCTGCACAAGTGACTGTTAAAGATGCTACAAAGGGTTATCAGGGGTCTCCCCAAATCAAGTGCCTTGGCTGAGTGTAGCGGGCATGCTCGCGTGGTTTTGGGGTATCTATGACACTTATATAATGCTCTTAGGTGCTGAAACGAGCTCCCGGTGTTCCAGAGCCTTATTCCGATATCCCGGGACACCTGCTCCATGCCTGTACACCACGAAAACCGGCAATATTCCACTGTGACTTATAATATTGTACAATTGCTGGAAACCTGTGATTCACAAAAATTAACCCAGCAGGTTGAAAAAAAATTCCTTTTTTTTATGGAAGCAGAAAAGGGCTATTTCCTCCTATTTTTTTTTTTTTATGAAGGACTGAGACAAAGTGTTCAAATGCATTCATGTTTTTGTGATTGTATATAGATAAATATATGCCAAGAAGGTGTTACTATGCAATGATGATGATGATGATGATGATGATGATATCCCACTTACAGGGCAGCTGTTGGGCCGCAGCACAATGAGCGCAGCAGTAACAATGATCCGGGAAGAGCGAGCCGCTTGCGGTTACCAAACAACAATTGTGTTTACTGAGCTCTCCAGCACCTGTTAATGCGACTCTTAAACCACCGCCTTTCATGAGCTCTCGCATTAATAGCGAGCAGTTGTCAGCCGATACAATGGCTGCTTGTGAGCGCCGGCCCACGGACAGGTGGACGCCAAAAAAAAATCCTATTTATCTACAGGAAAAAGGTGTCGGTTCATGTTCTCTCTCCCCATATAACCCGTACAGATGAATGTTTACATTTCGATGGTACACTGGTATTTATATTTTTTTTATCTTCCACATTTTGTACTGATGAAACTTTTATAGTTAAACACAATTTATTTGATATTAAATAAAAACAAAAATTTAATTTATAAAACGTTGTTTCGCTCTTTTCTTGGTGTTCGCGGTGTAAAGACCCGGGCGGGTTGGGTTCATGTCTCGCCCCTTTTTTGTCATTTCTAGAACATGTTATTTTTTAGTGTAATATGATGTATAATTTCTATATTTCCTTACCACAAAGTGATTGGTACGTGTAGCCCATTGCAGCTACTGACCCAATATCTATACCGAAACGGTGACTTCTTGCTCGTGATAGAAATTTTAGGGGCATGCTGTGATTTGTAGTCCCGCAGCAGCAGGAGGGACACAGGTCGCCCCTACATTGCCAAAATTTTAGCCTGAACCAATTGAGCCGTTATATTGGGAAGTCCCGCAGAACAATACATTGTGTACACCTGGTCACAGTAGGAAACACCTGCTCTTCTTAGTGTCTTGTAGCCAATGTTCACTTCATGGGCAGGTGGAGCGGCCGAGCAGCGTCCCAGCCTGTGATCAGCGGGAAAAGTGACGCGAGACAATAAAGACGGAGATTCCCTATAGTTCTAAGTTCCTTCTTCACGTTCTTTTCCATAAAGTTTATAGGGACACGCGGGCGTATCTGTCTCTACCAGAACAGGTGGCGCGGCTTACAGTGATTTATGTACGATGCCTCCTTGGTGACCGTGTGATGTCTGCGCAGACTTTCTTCCGGTCCAAGCTGCAATATATTTTCAAACAATGGGCCAGATTTACTATTGGGGTTTTCCAGAATTCTGGCCTGAGTTGCACCTTTTTTTTGTGAATGAAATGCGCCAAAAAAAAAAACAGATGTTTGACTTGTTCAGTGAGTGGGTGTGGCTTAGGAAAAAGGGCGTGGCTTCAGATGCACGATCATTTTGGTCTACAGTAAGCCCAAGAAGTGTCACAAAGTTAGAAGTGTCTGTAGGGGCGCAAAATATATCCTCCCTGTGATGAATTTGGCGCATCTCGTCTAATTCTTAGCTGTCGTATTAATAAATCTGCCCCTATGTCTCATGCTGCATCTTCAGTGTCTTATATGAATGTGTCCAAACGAGACTCCATTGATCCGTGACCCCAGAGGTGGTAAAACCCGGGACAATTGTCTGTGTCTGTTTGTGTATTCTTTATTTGGCTGATACGTTAACAACTCAGGGAGGTGTTGACCTGGGGGGGGGGGGGGGGGGTCACTTGCTGCTGGGCAGGTTTCGGTAAATGGTCGGTCTCTTACAGAGAATAGATGTAGCTGGCAGCTATTATATGGCCAGACCTGTAATCCAGCCTCCCAAGAAAGTGATGATTAGAACAAGATGTTCTGCAGCAGCTTAGAACCTTTCAATGGAAGGAATGCAGCAATTTTATCCTTGGATCATGCGGACAGGGGGCTTTATAAGATGAGACCTCTGGCCCCGGGCATCCTGCTGGCCTTGAGATGATCGTGTTGGGGGCACGTCACTCGCTGGACACGGCCTAAGGCGTCGCGGTGTCTTGTATTCTCCTCGCAGGTTAACAGCAGAGTGTAGAAAAGGTAATTGGTCGCTGACTACTTGTTCATCGCCTCCAGCCGGAGCTCAAGGAATTCTTAAGATGTGTACAAGTTTTATTGGAGATGGTTCTAGAAGGTATTTACTACTTCAAAAAATCAAACCATAAACATCCACAATCTGAAAAGTAAAAGGATGAAATTGCAGCAAATATGTAATATTCCAAACCAGCACCGGGAGCAGCAAAGTATCAATTATAGAACGCAACGTAGGTTATACAACGCATTATTTTATTAAATACTTGGGGTTCAGGATAATGACACCGACACTTGGGGTACAGGATAATGACACCGACACTTGGGGTACAGGATAATGTCATCGACACTTGGGGTACAGGATAATGATACACCGACACTTGGGGTACAGGATAATGATACACCGACACTTGGGGTATGGGATAATGATACACTGACACTTGGGGTACAGGATAATGATACACTGACACTTGGGGTACAGGATAATGATACACCGACACTTGGGGTACAGGATAATGATACACCGACACTTGGGGTATGGGATAATGACACCGACACTTGGGGTACAGGATAATGTCATCGACACTTAGGGGTACAGGATAATGTCATCGACACTTGGGGTACAGGATAATGACACGCTGACACTTGGGGGACAGGATAATGATACGCTGACACTTGGGGGACAGGATAATGATACGCTGACACTTGGGGGTACAGGATAATGATACGCTGACACTTGGGGGTACAGGATAATGACACGCTGACACTTGGGGGTACAGGATAATGACACGCTGACACTTGGGGGTACAGGATAATGACACGCTGACACTTGGGGGTACAGGATAATGACAAACTGACACTTGGGGTACAGGATAATAATACATTGACACTTGGGGGTACAGGATAATGACACGCTGACACTTGGGGGTACAGGATGATACACTGACACTTGGGGTACAGGATGATGACGAATACCTCTCAACCATCCCGGATCCAGCGGGACAGTCCCGGACACTGGGTGGTGTCCTGCTGTCCTAGATGGCCGGTGATATGTCCCAGTCCTTAAGACGCAGATACAGTTCAAACCAATGTAGTGACGTCATCGCACCTGTTTCCGCTGAGCCTGTTTCCGGAGGAGACCTAGTTGTGGGAATGGGAATAAATTTTATTAGGTACTATGGGGCATTATACTGGGTAAGGGAAAACTATAGGGGCATTATACTGGGTGGGTGGGGGGAGCTACAGGGGCATTTACTGTTTGGGGACAGCTATGGGGGTATTATACTGTGTGGGGGCACTATAGGAGCAATATAATGTGTAGGGGCAGCTATGCGAGCATTACGCTGTGTGGGGGCAGTTATGGGGGCATTATACTGTGTGTGCAGCTATTGGGGTATTAAACTGGGTGTGGGGGCAGCTATGGGGAGCACTATACTATGAAAGGGCACTGCCGGAGCATTATACTATGAGGGGGCACTGCGGGAGCATTATACTATGAGGGGGCACTGCAGGAGCATTATACTGAGGGGGCACTATGGGAGCATTATACTCTGAGGGGGCACTATGGGAGCATTATACTATGAGGGGACACTGCGGGAGCATTGAGGGGGCACTATGGGAGCATTATACTATGAGGGGGCACTATGGGAGCATTATACTGAGGGGGCACTATGGGAGCATTATACTATGAGGGGGCACTATGGGAGCATTATACTCTGAGGGGGCACTATAGAAGCATTATACTATGAGGGGGCACTGCGGGAGCATTATACTGAGGGGGCACTATGGGAGCATTATACTATGAGGGGGCACAATGGGAGCATTATACTATGAGGGGGCACTATGGGAGCATTATACTATGAGGGGGCACTGCGGGAGCATTTTACTGAGGGGGCAATATGGGAGCATTATACTATGAGGGGGCACTATGGGAGCATTATACTGAGGGGGCACTATGGGAGCATTATACTATGAGGGGGCACTATGGGAGCATTATACTCTGAGGGGGCACTATAGGAGCATTATACTATGAGGGGGCACTGCGGGAGCATTATACTGAGGGGGCACTATGGGAGCATTATACTATGAGGGGGCACAATGGGAGCATTATACTATGAGGGGGCACTATGGGAGCATTATACTATGAGGGGGCACTGCGGGAGCATTTTACTGAGGGGGCAATATGGGAGCATTATACTATGAGGGGGCACTATGGGAGCATTATACTATGAGGGGGCACTATTGGAGCATTATACTATGAGGGGGCACTTAGGGAGCATTATACTATGAGGGGGCACTATGGGAGCATTATACTATGAGGGGGCACAATGGGAGAATTATACTATGAGGGGGCACTATGGGAGCATTATACTGAGGGGGCACTATGGGAGCATTATACTATGATGGGGCACTATGGGAGCATTATACTATGAGGGGGCACTGCGGGAGCATTATACTATGAGGGGGCACTGCGGGAGCATTATACTGAGGGGGCACTATGGGAGCATTATACTATGAGGGGGCACAATGGGAGCATTATACTATGAGGGGGCACTATGGGAGCATTATACTGAGGGGGCACTATGGGAGCATTATACTATGATGGGGCACTATGGGAGCATTATACTATGAGGGGGCACTGCGGGAGCATTATACTATGAGGGGGCACTGCGGGAGCATTATACTGAGGGGGCACTATGGGAGCATTATACTATGAGGGGGTACTATGGGAGCATTATACTATGAGGGGGCACTGCGGGAGCATTATATTATGAGGGGCACTGCAGGAGCATTATACTGAGGGGGCAATATGGGAGCATTATACTATGAGGGGGCACTATGGGAGCATTATACTATGAGGGGGCACTATGGGAGCATTATACTATGAGGGGGTACTATGGGAGCATTATACTGAGGGGGCACTATGGGAGCATTATACTATGAGGGGGCACTATGGGAGAATTATACTATGAGGGGGCACTATGGGAGCATTATACTATGAGGGGGCACTATGGGAGCATTATACTGAGGGGGCACTATGGGAGCATTATACTATGAGGGGGCACTATGGGAGCATTATACTATGAGGGGGCATTATGGGAGCATTACACTATGAGGGGGCACTATGGGATCATTATACTATGAGGGGGCATTATGGGAGCATTACACTATGAGGGGGCACTATGGGAGCATTATACTATGAGGGGGCATTATGGGAGCATTACACTATGAGGGGGCACTATGGGAGCATTATACTATGAGGGGGCATTATGGGAGCATTATACTATGAGGGGGCACTATGGGAGCATTATACTATGAGGGGGCACTATGGGAGCATTATACTGAGGGGGCACTATGGGAGCATTATACTATGAGGGGGCACTATGGGAGCATTATACTGAGGGGGCACTATGGGAGCATTATACTATGAGGGGGCACTTTGGGAGCATTATACTATTAGGGGGCATTATGGGAGCATTACACTATGAGGGGGCACTATGGGAGCATTATACTATGAGGGGGCACTATGGGAGCATTACACTATGAGGGGGCACTATGGGAGCATTATACTATGAGGGGGCATTATGGGAGCATTACACTATGAGGGGGCACTATGGGAGCATTACACTATGAGGGGGCATTATGGGAGCATTATACTGAGGGGGCACTATGGGAGCATTATACTATGAGGGGGCACTATGGGAGCATTATACTGAGGGGGCACTATGGGAGCATTATACTATGGGGGCACAATGGGAGCATTATACTATGAGGGGGCACTATGGGAGCATTATACTATGAGGGGGCACTATGGGAGCATTATACTATGAGGGGGCACTATGGGAGCATTATACTATGAGGGGGCACTATGGGAGCATTATACTGAGGGGGCACTATGGGAGCATTATACTGAGGGGGCACTATGGGAGCATTATACTATGAGGGGGCACTATGGGAGCATTATACTATGAGGGGGCACTATGGGAGCATTATACTATGAGGGGGCACTATGGGAGCATTATACTGAGGGGGCACTATGGGAGCATTATACTATGAGGGGGCACTTCAGGAGCATTATACTATGAGGGGGCACTATGGGAGCATTATACTATGAGGGGGCACTATGGGAGCATTACACTATGAGGGGGCACTATGGGAGCATTATACTGAGGGGGCACTATGGGAGCATTATACTATGAGGGGGCACTATGGGAGCATTATACTGAGGGGGCACTATGGGAGCATTATACTATGGGGGCACAATGGGAGCATTATACTATGAGGGGGCACTATGGGAGCATTATACTATGAGGGGGCACTATGGGAGCATTATACTATGAGGGGGCACTATGGGAGCATTATACTATGAGGGGGCACTATGGGAGCATTATACTATGAGGGGGCACTTCAGGAGCATTATACTATGAGGGGGCACTATGGGAGCATTATACTATGAGGGGGCACTTCAGGAGCATTATACTATGAGGGGGCACTATGGGAGCATTATACTATGAGGGGGCACTATGGGAGCATTACACTATGAGGGGGCACTATGGGAGCATTACACTATGAGGATTGTGTGTTTTGCGTAATATTTTTTTTTTAAATACTGTAATGCGCTTTGCACCAGTTGTGTTTTCACTGTATTTCAGCGGTATAAACATCACACTGACATTCAACCCTTTCATTTTGTGTGAACAGCTCCTGGGCCGGCCAATGTGTCTCCATGGTAACAGACTCCCTATGTAACCTGATCCTCCAGCCATACTCCCCCCTACTTCTAACATACAGAACGTATATAACCACGAAGCAGGGGACAGATGGAAGAGTAACATACTGAAGGCTCAGACACATCGATCTGCATAGGAGCTGTAGACACAAAACGGGAGATTTTTTAAATTAAGACTTATTGCTGTTGCTTCATTTATTTATTCTAAACATGGTTGTAACAGGGACGTTATCTTGACATGACTACGAGGGCGGAAATATAGCAGAGACATAAGGCCTACAGTATAATACAAGAGATCCGCTCTACGTTCCGCCATTCTCCGACATCTGAGGTGACCGGCAGAGCGCGCGCCGCCAGAAACGGCCGATGTGACCAGAGCTCCGCAGCCCGCCACTTCTCCGCGTTCCTATTGGTGGAAGGCGTCAGTGACGTCATTGCGTCTTGACGGCCGCTTTTCTCAAGGCTTGGACGGTCAGCGGCGGCTCGGTCTGAGGAGAAGCAAGATGGCGGCGGCGGGCAGGTGTGTGAGGGGCGCTGCTCCGTGGTGTCTGCTGAGGATTGTCCTGACCTTTCTCTGCTCTATGTCCGTGTATATCTGCGGGGGTCGGTCTCTATAATGGGTCCCCTGCACGTCTCATACTCTGACTATAATGACCGGGTCCGTACTCTGGTTTTCTGTGCTGTCAGATTACCACAAATTACACTTTTCTATGTATAAAAGGCGCCAGAAGCCACAATTTGTGTATGAAATTGCGACTATTGTGTCTCTTACGTGTCCCCCTTGTCACTAAGCCTGGCTGACAAAAGGAGCGGGACCGCGGGGGCCACCGATGTGTTTATCAATGATAGAATTATACACAGAGACGTGCGCCAGCACCTGTGGGCCTCACTCTGGGCCGTAGCGAGGTCGAGGCTCGTACATTGCCCTCCCGGATCGGACTACTCCCCCCATCAGACATAATAAATATTCATACCCCTGCTCATCTCCCCTCGGCTCTCACTACCGCCCGCGACTGATACAACGCGGTGTCCGGACCTCGTATGAGCCGCGGCGCGCTGAGGAGACGGTGAGGTCAATATCGTATTATTGTATGGGTGGGAGAAAAGAATGGCGCACGGCTGGTGGGAAGTTACGACTAAGAGACCTGCGCCTGCTCGTAGATCTGTCAGCGGAGCGAAGACTGACGTATGAGACGCCCCGATGACCTTTGTTAAAACTAACCGTAAAACCCGTCCTCCATCGCAGCCAATCCCGGTGCAGCTTTTATTTCTTAGGCCGCCATCACTCGCACTAGTACGGGCTGCGTCAGGTGTGGGATGTACGCAGATATTCTCCCAGCTTCAAGTCGTATGGAGAAGCGGAGGTGTCCGGAGGTGTAGCGGAGGTGTCCGGAGGTGTGGCGGAGGTGTCCGGAGGTGTGGCGGAGGTGTCTGGAGGTGTAGCGGAGGTGTCCGGAGGTGTAGAGGAGGTGTAGAGGAGGTGTCCGGAGGTGTAGAGGAGGTGTGGCGGAGGTGTCCGGAGGTGTAGCGGAGGTGTCTGGAGGTGTAGCGGAGGTGTCTGGAGGTGTAGCGGAGGTGTCTGGAGGTTCTTATGTGCACAATGTGGTCAGAACAGCATCCAAAAGACGCATCCGGTTCTACGGCAATTTGGTTAATTTTTCAATGTAGTAAAAACTGCAACTAAATTGAAAAAAGCCCAAAATTGCGGTAAAAACGGATGTGGTTTTCAGATGTGATTTTACAATGTATTTCTAACCCTTTGGCCCCATGCACGCGTCCGTAGTTTTTATCCACAATTATGGATTTGTAATAACTGATAAAATACTGACCGTTCATTTCTATGCGCCACGGACACCTTCCTGTATATTTACGAGTGTGGCCGGGCCATAGAAATGAACCTCAAAAAATAGGCCCTTTCCTATTTTTCGCATTTACGGACCGTGTTCCTATACTTAAGCAGGGTCCGTAAATGTGTGACGCGGCCCGTCCGTGCAGTAGTTACTGACCATAAATACTCACGGACATGCGCATGTGGGGCCTTAGGATGTATTTACATGAGTCGTTTATTTTCCAAGTTCTTTTTTTGCTATTTTTTTTTGGTATTTGGCTAAATTCGTTAAAAAACCCTCCTGCAAATAGATGCTTAAAGTAAATCCACTAAATCCACACGTTGTGGAATGGTTTCTGATTTTTACTGAAGATTTGCAGTAGGTGAAACCTGCAGCAAAATCTGAATAAAAATCTGCATGTAACACACAGATTTTGCCACAGATTTGCGTCTGTTGAAGGGCTTGTCCACACGTAATGGAATTGCTGCAGAAGATTTCTGCAGCATTTCCACAGAAACTAGCAAAAATTCAGCTGCGGAAAAAACGCACCATTTCCGGCCAGTTCACACATTTCGTAAATACTGCAAATTTTCTGCAACGGAATTCGTTGCGGAAAATCCACAGCATATACAATAGCAGCAAAGTGGATGAGGTAAAACAAATCTCATCTAAACGCTGCGTAAATAGTGAGCGGAAATACATCTCAAATTGACCTGCAGGGGGAACTTCATTCCGCAGCACGTCAATTGTCTTTACTAAACGCTGCTTATTTGTTGCGGGATTTCCCCATTGAATTCAATGGGAATGTAAATCCTGCATCAAATAGCAGTTCTGTTTTTTTTCGGCGGATTTGAGGCGATCCCGCTGCAAAAAACGGAACTCAGATAAAAAAAAAAATAATTAAATTCAGGCTTCGCTCACATCTGCGCTGGGGTCCCGTTCTGACGTTCCATCGGAGCTTTCCGTCAGAACGGGACCCTGAACGGACACAAACTGACACGAACGGAAACCAGATGTTTCCGTTTCCATCACCATTGATTTCAATGGTGATGGATCCGGTGCTCGTGGTTTCATTTTGTGTCTGTTGTGCACCGGACCCGTCGTTTTGTGTGAAGCAATAGCGTAGCCAACTGATTGCGCTGTATAAATTGACATACTACGGGTTAAAAAAATCGCACCGCAGGTCATTTTATGAACTTTCTGAACGTTTCTCAGCTGATTTTTCCCGCAGTGTGCATGAGATTTGTTCAGATCTGATCCACTTTGCTGCTAACGGAATACGCTGCAGATTTTCTTCAATGAATTCCGTTGCAGAGAATCCGCCCAGTGTGAACATACCCTAAAAATGTACAATTAGTTCTCTCTTAATCGCGGTACATTTGTGCAGACCACGAGCACGTCTCACGTATGTACAGAGTCCTGAACATGAATAATCACCGATTTCTATCTTGAATGTTTTGGATCTATTTCTAAGAAAACAAGAAAAATATATTTTCCGGGTTTCCGCGCTCAGAAGTAAATTCAAGTGAACTGATGTTTCCTTGTTTTTATAATTGGCGAGTCGTTATTATTTGGCACGCTCTCATTCACATGTTGATTTATTTAGAATTTTACTTCCCTGCATTCCCTGCATAAAACATGAGGATCTTTGGACAGATCTGCCCAAAACTTTCAACAGGGCAGTATTTTAATTTATTCCTTTAATAAGGAGATGTAGTGATTAGCCGACTAATCAAAAAGGAATCCAAACCAAGAAAGCCGCAAACGAAGGCGTGCAGATCTCACCGCAGGTACTCTGCATTATAACAGCACTTTTTTCGGTTTCTGAGGCTGCGCTCACATGGGAACGTGACAAATAAACGCGCATAAAATCTGTCCGTGTGCGTTGCATTTTGCACCCGTGTGCTTTGCGTGCGCGGCATGTGTGTTTCACGCACTTAAAAATAAATTTCTTTTTTTTTTTCAATGTAATTGATGTGTCGGACATCGCACCGATGTTCTGTCCGGGGTTTTCACGCACCCATTGACTTCAATGGGTGGCTAGCTGCGTGCAAACTCAAAGTTACGCATATGTGAATAGCCCCATTGAAATCAATGGGTCCGTGTGCTGTGCGTCGTTTCCTCACAATTTTAACTTTTGATTTTCTTTTGAACGTTCAAGGCTCCGCTGTCATCATATAGCTTGGACATTTAAAGGTTTGCCATACACAATCGAGGAAAGTTAACCTATAATTAGAACGGTTATTTATGACAAAGTTATGATCATTTTTAGTTTTATGCTAATTTGTTCTAAACGCCCAGGAGGACGTCCAGTCACAATGTGATCTCGCGAGATCACGTGCTGTTAAACAAGCTGGGCATGAATGAAGAGAAGTGAATGACGCTGATTGGTCACACTTTTCTTTACAACGCACACTTGGTGAAATGTGAAAAAAACGCCCAGTTGGGCATTAAGAATAAATTGGCATAAAATGAAAAATGATTATAACTTGGTCAAAAATAACAATTTTTTTAACTAACAAACAAAAACAACAACTTATCTACATTAAAGCGCATTTTAGATTCGGTAGGAGATGGGGAATTTCTAAACTGGTGACAGAGCCTCTTTAGGGTCCATTCACATGAGCGTGAATCTCGTTCGTGTGCAGTGCGTTGAAACATCACACAGCACACAGCACACGGACCCATTGATTTCAATGGGGCCATTAACACACGCGAGAGTCCGTTGCGTGAAACTCACTGCATGTCCCATATTGGTGCGTTATCACGCACCTACGTGCCCGTTTCAAGTCAACGGGTGCGTGAAAACCACGCACCGCACACGGATAAACATGCGTGTGCGGTGCGTGATTTGCGCATCAATTCAATTGAATATATATATATATATATATATATATATATATATATATATAAAAATGTGCTTTGTGAGTGCGTGAATAACACATGGCCCTCACAAAGCACACGCATAACGCAACACACACGGACCAGAGTCACACGCGTGTATCTGATACGCTCGTGTGAATGAGGCCTTAAAGTGTCTTGGCCGTTCTCTGGTTCTTGTCAGGTTTCATTGTGAAATAGAATGGGCGCTGCAATGTCTAATCACATGGTGCAGCTCAGGTGTTACTCAGGAGACTATTGAGCCCTGCTGATTCCTACCACATAAGACTGTCTTGGTTTCCCCCATTGTTCTGTAATCTCTTCTACTTTCATCTGCACTTGATTCTCCCATTGTCACTTTCTTCTCTTTTGTCCCCTATTCTCTCTTCCTACCTGTGGCATTCAGTGGGCACCTGCTTGCGGCCTAGTTTCCTGCACTCGGGGTGATTGTGGACCTGCCGCCATTGTGAGCAGTGATCTTGTGTGTGTTCGTTATTCTGACCCTTTCTACTTGTACAGTTTTTCGCCTCCTGATCCTGGAGGACGGAGTTCACTAATCTGATTTTATTATTCATCCTGTTCATTGTGTACGAACATTTTGCATAAAAACTTCAGCGATTTGTCTGGGAAAGTTTTAATATATTTCCTTTATAACAAGTTTGAAGCATGAATCCTACCTCGTATCTCGGGAGACCAGTAAGGGTATGTGCACACACACTAATTACGTCCGTAATTGACGGACGTATTTCGGCCGGAAGTCCCGGACCGAACACAGTGCAGGGAGCCGGGCTCCTAGCATCATAGTTATGTACGATGCTAGGAGTCCCTGCCTCGCTGCGGGACAACTGTCCCGTAGTGTAATCATGTTTTCAGTACGGGACAGTTGTCCTGCAGCGAGGCAGGGACTCCTAGCGTCGTACATAAGTATGATGCTAGGAGCCCGGCTCCCTGCACTGAGTTCGGTCCGGGACTTCCGGCCGAAATACGTCCGTCAATTACGGACGTAATTAGTGTGTGCGCACATACCCTTACTATAGAGGTTTACTTATGACTTTTTTTCGTGGCTCATAATTATAACTTTTATAGATCTCTGCAAAAATCCCTGGTCCAGTAACAAATGTTTATATGCGTTGACATTTGTTTAGCCTCGGCTTATATAGGTTAAATAAAGGGTAATCGGTTATTTGTAATGTATTTGAACATCTTCAACATTTAAAGGGGTTTTCCAGCTTCTGACAAGTGATGACCTATCCACCGGATAGGTCATCAGTACATGATCTGCGGGGGTCTGACACTTGGGGCCCCGCAAAGATCAGCTGGTCCGGTACTTTCGTGCACCGGACGTACAAGCCGGAAGTAGTTAGCGCTGGCCACGGAATAGCGGCGGAGCGGCAGTATTCAAGTGAATAGGTGCAGTTCTGCAGCACGGCCGCTACGCAATGTATGGAGCCGACTGCCACAACATCCGGTGCCTGCAGGCCACCCGAGCGGCTTATCGGTGCGAAGTTCTGTCGTCGGATCCGCACCGATGACCTAGTGATGACCTATCTGGTGGATAAGTCAGAAGTTGGACAACCCCTTTAAGATACGGACCAGAATTGTTCCACGCAATGTAATATCGTTAATACAAAATTTCTGTAGATAAGTGGTGGTCACCAGCGATCAGTCAAAATATTAAAACGTCCCTCAAAAATGTTGATGGATCTTGATTGATCAGATGTTTTAGAAATATATAATGTGTGTGTGGTTATAGGCTGTATTTATATGGGACTTTAAAAGTGTCCCTCCATTTATACTGTCCCGTCTGAAGTATTGATGTGGAGAGATGTTCCTGTACGCTGGGCAATAGAATTTGTTTTACCCATGCACGATGCTCTCCAGGCGCTGTCTGGCTGCCACGGCAACATTACTGCTCAGCGTGCAGGAGCGTCTCTTCAAACCCGAAGTTAGTACGAACGGGAGGGTATAACTGAAGGGACACTTTAAGGCTCGGTTCACACCTCGTGTATCAGTCGCGGAATCTGCACCGGAATTTCCTAGTACAATGTAAGTAAATAAAGTTTTATAGGGTAGCTAAGTGTCTGACATGTCATAGTGATGTGTCAGAAGTTTTGATTGGTGGGGGTCCGAGCACTGAGACCCCCACCAATCGCTGAAGCAAAGCGGCAGAAGCGCTCATGTGAGCGCTCGGCTGCTTCATACCTGTTCGGCTTTTTCCGGAAATCAATTTATCGGAGCACGGAGTCCATATAAAGTCTAGGACCCCGCACTCCGATGCATCGGCTTTCCTGAAAAAGCCAAACCGATACGAAGCGGCCGAGCGATCACACGAGAACTTCTACCGTTTGGTTTTAGCGATTGGCAGGGGTCTAAGTGCTCGGACCCCCCACCAATCAAAACTTCTGACAGGTCACTATTATATCTCACTATGACCGGTCAGAAGTTTAAACCTTTAGTCGCTTGCAGCATAATAAATCCACAGTGGACTGTAGACGTGCTGCGGATATTAAAAAGCCCTAACTGTTTCAGAAATGCTGCCGATCACCGCGGTTCTGATCACAATGCATGGATTTAAGTACAGATTTCTAGTCTGGTTCTTCAGTGCATTAGGTGACGTGTGAAGATCGTCTTTAGTCTACAATTGAGCAGATATCCGATCATTTTTGACAACTAATAGTCTGAATAACGTGGTCGGCTTTTTTCCTTAAAAATAATAAATAAAAACGTCTTTACACTTTTTAATTTTAGACCAAAGCCAAGTCCTGATTGATGGTCCCACACACTGACCTTCCACAGCGCTTCCGTCCGTGTGCAGGGCAGCAAAAAGTAAGTGCCTGACCACTGGGTTTCTGGATTATCCGCTTCCAAATTAAGTGAAGAATATTTGTGCTTTGTCTTGAGATATTTTTCTAGGATGGGAGTAGGAAAGAGTTCTTGTATCCTGTCCGCCAACAATGGGAGAGATGTCTCAAAACTGGTGCAAAGGAAAAGTGGGTAATGGTGGCAACCAATCCGATTCAATCTCTTGAGTTCCTTTGGGAAATAATAATTACACCCGGTTGCTTCCCTACGGCACCATTTTTCTTTTGCACCAATTTTTAAATCTCTGTTTTTCTGATCACCATTTACACACGGCTGCGTTTATAAAGATGTTTTTTGCATGCAGTAGATTTAAAAATGAGATAAACTGATGTTTTGATCTGATGGATGGGACATCGGCGCTTGGTGATTATTTTTTAGATCAATCATTCTGGTCTGGATCGTAACGGCAATCAGTGACCCAGCGTTAGGGGGGGACAGTTGAGTCTCCGGCTGTTAAAGGAACACGTTGTGAACTGTAATGTCACCTCATCTGTGGCTGATTGTAACTAGGGGGGGGGGGGGTTATTTAAAAAACAAATAAACAGGCACATTCCTAACCCAGCAGTGAATTCCTGGCACCACGTAATGATGTTCTGTGTCTCTGCCGAGATATTTATAGCCCATTACCAGTAATGCCCTGAGCTGTCAAACTAATTTGCTGGATTACTTATTGGCTCTTAACCCCTTAGTGACCACCAATACGCCTTTTCATGGCGGCCCAGTCTTAAGTCCTGCAAGGTGTCCTGTGCAGGCTGGAGCCGGGGCTCTGCTGTCTCATGACAGCCGGACTCCTGCTCCATCGCCCGCGAAAATGCCGCAGTCAATAGCGACCGCGGCATTTAACTTGTTTACAGAGGGAGTGAGCTCCCTCTGTCACCCATCGGCGGCCCGCAAATGCAATCACGGGTCTCCGATGGGGTGTCATGGCAGCCGGGGGGCCTGATAAAAGCCCCCAGGTCTGCGCTGGGCATATGCCTGTTTGGACGCGCCGGAGGCACATCCTAGTAGATTGGCTGTCAGATTTACACTGACAGACAATAATGCTCTGGTATACGAAGTATACCAAAGCATTATAGCAGCGATCTGAAGATCGCACAGTAAAGTCCCCTAGTGGGACTAAAAAAAAGAAGTAATGTGAAATAAAGATTATTAACCCCTTCCCGACACCCGCCGTATATATGGAATATGGAGCGGCTCACGGGCTGAGACCGCTCCATAGAGCCAGTGTGTGGGCTGTGTGTTACAGCCGACTCTTCCGGGTAACGAGCGCGCTCCCGTTCGAGAGCGATCCCGCTTGTTTAACCCGTTAAATGCCGCATTCAACAGCGATCGCGGCATTTAAATGACTAAAAACGGGGGTGACCCCCTGTAACGTCCCAACGCCCCCCCGCGCTGAGAGATCGGGGGGAGCCGTTGGTTGTAACGGCTGCCTGGGGGCCTGACGAAGTCCCCCAGGTCCGCCATCTTTGTACTCCTATGAAGCCCTGCCTCAGGGCTTCATAGGAGACTGTCAGAATCGCGATATACTGCAATACATTAGTATTGCAGTATATCGTGCAAGCAATCGAACGATCACTGGTTAGAGTCCCTTAGGGGGACAAGTAAAAAAAGTAAAAAACAGTAAAAAAAAAAATTTTTTATCAAATAAAAAAAATTTTCAATTAAAAGCTAAATAAAAAAAAACCTTTTCCCATTTTCCCTCAAGCCCAATGTAAAAACATAACATAACTGGTATCGCCGCGTCTGTAAAAGTCTGAACTATTACAATATATCATTTAGTCCGCACGGTGAACGCCGTAAAAAATTAAAAGCCTCAGAATTGCTGTTTTTTAGTCCCTCCTTCTCCCACAAAAAATGAAATAAAAAGTCTCATGTACCCCAAAATGGTACCAATATAAACTGCAGCTCGCCCCGCAAAAAATAAGCCCTCATACCGCTAAATCGACAGAAAAATAAAAACGTTAAGGCTCTCAGAATGTGGCGACAACTCAGATTCAGTTTTTTCCTTGTAAAAGTAGTAAAACATAAAGAAAACGATATAAATTTGGTATCGCTGTAATCGTATTGAACCGCAGAATAAAGTTAACATGCCGTTTTTACCGTATGGTGAACGCTGTAAAAACAAAACAGCCCAAAAGGTTGAGGAATCGCTGTTTTTTTTCAATTCCACACCACATATATATATTTTTTTTAGTTTCCCACTATATTATATTAAAGTTCTGGTTAGGGACTCGCAAGGCACTGGGGACCCTTGACGTTGGGTTGCGAGCTTTGCGTATTTTGGCCAAAATAACAACTAATACCCCATGTTTCATGGATATTTCTTACTACGTATACTACACTTTTTTTCAGGACGCAGCCGGGTCTTATATGCTGGGAGGGCATGATGTGCTGGCGTTTGGTTTGGAATGCAGAGCAGCCCGCTTTAGCTAACACTAGCGGCGTTACAAATAGGCTGTTATTCGGCAAGATACGCCATGCCTGACGACCAGCACATTATCCCTCCACGTATTACACATAGTACTGACACCCCATGTACTATTCACAGCACTGACCCCTATTCATCACATTTATTTATTCATTTATTTTTATTACATTATTACACAGTTCTGACACTTTCATACATACATATTTATTTTTTACCATCCATTCACACCCTAGCACTACACTGACACTCATTTATCACACACCTTTGAGCACTTAGTCCGCCACTCCCCTCAAGACTAGTGGAAGGGGCTATCACTACTTAATGCACACTCCTTCTGCAGCATTCTTTGACCCGTCTGCGTCCTGATGGGAACGGGTTTTCACCCACCCACCTACCTAGTGAGTATGGCCTTTTTTGTGGTTTTGATATTTATGTCCCATTTTTTCTGTTTATATTATATGGTAGATAAAATGGTGCTGTGAAAATCTACAACTCGTCCCGCAAAAAACAAGCCCTCATACGGCAATATTGATGGAAAAATAAGAGTTCTGGCTTTTGGAAGGTGAGGAGGAAAAAACAAAAGTGGAAATCCGAAAAATGGCTGCGGAGGGAAAAGTGACAGTAAAAAAAAAAATAACCATTTTTTTTCATAAAAAGTGTTTTTAGTAAGTAAAAGTGTAAAAAATAAAAGTACACATATATGGTATCGCCGCGACCGTAAGGACGCAATTAATAAAGTTAATATGTAATTTAAACCGCTAGGTGAACACCGTAACAAAAACGAAAAAACAATGGCGAAATATCAAATACACGTGGATTCGATCATCTGGTCCCTGGTTTTCTCACTCTTTTCTGGTTGGATCAGCTCTTGTTTTTGATGAGAAATCTGTGAATACAACATGATTGGATATACGGTTGTGTGACTTAACCCTCGTCTTGACTTAGCACTGCAATGCATTTTATGTTTCGACCTCCATTTTTATGTCTCGTCTACAATTATTATATGTTAAAGTAAAATTCCGCTAATCCTGCATCAATAGAATAAAAATAATGAAGTTAGGTGATTATTGTCTTCTGATTTGATCTGGTTTATAAAACTGGTCAACGTTAATAATCCCACCATAAAAGATGATCCTTTATGGGACCAAAATGTCTTCTGTCCTATGGAAATATGTTCCATTGATCGTAACGGCTTAAACCACGGGTGCAAAAAAACGGCGAGCCGTGCACCTGCGGCTGTGATCGGCGCTCCTCGCTAGGCTGAAGACGGACTCATAGACGGTTCATGTGAACGCTCTTCTGCCTAACAAGGAGCGCCGATCACAGCTGGAGTGGTGGGGAGCTCGCATGAGCAATTCTGTACCTTTGTTTCAGCGACTGTGAGGCTCTTAGCACCAGAGCACCAGGACACCAGAGCACCAGGACACCAGAGCACCAGGACACCAGAGCACCAGGACACCAGAGCACCAGAGCACCAGGACACCAGAGCACCAGGACACCCACCGATCAAAACAGATCAGACGTTTTTTGAAAGTGCCGATACTCTTTAAATAGAAAAAAAAACCGAGGCTGTATTATTCTGGCAAGTTCTTGTTCTTTTTATAATTTTTTTTTTCACCTTACTTGATCCTGTAAAACGCAGAAGAAAATGAAAACCAGATATATTTGCAAGGAAATGTGAGAGTTGGCAAACAAGTACTAATCACAAAATAATAGCCCCTCTTGTCCCACTTCCACAGATAAGCTTCTGACGACAGCACGAAAATGACAGCGTTATTACCACATGTAAGGCCGAGAACAAGATGAGGTCATATAACATCCAGACCACATCTAAGATGGGACTTTTATTAGTTCAGCGTGTCTGTCTAGGAGATTGTTCCAAGTACAAAAGGACTCGCGTTTAAATCTATTAGGAGAGACTCTGGGAAACATCAATCTTTGGTGAGAAGGATTTCATGATTTGGTGAGCGGATTGTGTAAATGGCCTTGATGACGAAGGTAATGGATCACGGAATTTATCGGTCGGCCATTTTGTCCTTCAGGCAGCCGGCACTTCCTGGAAAGCCTGGTCTCTAAGGGGAGGGAAAGAGCGACATTGCCCATAATACCATGTGGCCATAACCCACGTGGCATGCTGTGGAGCGCGATCGTCAAATTGCTTGTTTATGGCCGCGGGGTGTCTCGTATAAATCTTCTCTTTACCTGGAAAATCGTGAGGCTGTCAGTGAATAGACCTTTACGGTTCACGACTTTGCAGGTCACCAGCGCTCTTACTCACAACACCGTGCGGCTGTTAACCCGCCATCCGTACCAGTGTTCGTTAACCTGATCATTCAATTATACGGTCTGTCGCCAGGGGAGGCTTCAAGAAGCTTCTGCTGGAGAAATGTAGTATCACATGGCGCCAATTAAAATAAGTGGGGAACCTTGTAATACATAGAAGTGCCGAGGCCCGGAGTCGTTCTCCTCTCAGCGGCCCTGCTCTGACTGTTGGAGGGGCGACCTATCTGTCTGGCCTAATGTGCCCTAATGGTTTAAAAAAACAGATGCATTTTTTTGAATGAGCATCCGATTCATCATCTGTCATTACAGGGGGTCTCAATCATTTTATAAATAAAGTTGTGTGGTCATAACGCTAAATGTTACTTTCATTTCTTGTGATGCAGCTAGCAGTATAAACTTTAGGCAATTTCAGTCCGGTTGCCGTGGTGATGTCCGTGGACATCTATTCGCTCCTTAATGACCGGCCACCGTCTTTTGACGGCAGGCGGTGCATATTCTCCTGTGAGCGCTCATCCTCTAAGCAGGAGCTGAATAAAACTGGGGTCGGAAAATATTCGGACCTCGGCTGTTTAACCCTTTGATCACCGCGGTCCGTGACCAGATCACAGGGAATTGCCCTCGTTGACCGCGTCACTGGAAACCTGGTAATATGATCCTAAAGAGCAGGGAATCCCTCTGCAGTGGACCTAGGAAGGACCCCAGGGCTGTGACCATCCCCATGAGAGTAACGCAGCAAAATACGCACCATTTTCTGCGGTAAAAACCGCAGGATAAGTTGAGGCTTTTCCGCAGAGGAATGTCTGCGAGTTTGAACACAATTGCTGCAGAAGTTTTTTGCAGCAATTCCGGTACGTGTGGACAAAGCCCTAAATGAGTGGAAAAAAACGTTCAAAAATTGACCTTCGGTTCAGGTTTTTAATCCGCAGCATGTCCATTGTTTTTGCATTGAATTTAATTGGGAGATAAAAACCGCAACAAATAGCAGATGTTGTGTTTTTTTGCGCCGAAAATTTGGCCGCAAAAAATGCGAATCAGAAGAAAAAAATCTTATACTTACCCAGAATTATCTGCTTCTTCATCCAGGCCAGCCCCCTGGGATTATGTTTCATCCCATGTGACTACTGCAGCCAATCACAGGCTACAGCGGTCACAACGGGGATAAAACGTCATCCCAGGTGGATGATGCGCAATCATAATACGTGCAGTTTTCCGCAGCATAATCTGTTGTGGTTTTTTAGTCGGAATTCCCTATGGCTCCAGGGCAGATGCATTGTGTGCTTTTACGTATTGTATCCACCCTGTGTGAACATAGCCTTGGAGTATACATAAGACTGGACACATCTTGGGAGCCCGGCAGACATAACGTTTTGGGATATTTTTTGGGAAAATTTGTATTTCTGGTCACAAAAAGTCAAATGGTCTCAAGTGTTTTATCCGACTATAGCGCTCTGTGTTTGCAACTATTTCATGTGTATCCTGTCATTCAGTGTCCTGAAACCTGTACAGACCTTAATCTTGTCCCAGCTGATGGTTTGCTACTGTTGTATCTAATCCTCCCAGCAGCACATATAGTTTGTTACAATGTATCAGCCTGCAGTCCAGCCTATTTGGGTCAGAGGATTGCCTAGATTGGACACAATGATAGCAACTGACAACAAGCAGAGATCTTGAAAATGGTAAAGGATTAAAAGACAGAAATTGTATCGATGCCGGACCCGCATTATTTTCAGGCACTTTTTTATTTGAAAGAACGTGTTGAAAATCTTTTATAAATGAGTCGTTCTTGGCGCGCCTCTGAGGCCCCGCTTCATATCTCTATGGATTTATTCTAATAAAATTGCCATAAACGTTGATATATCTGCCGGGAGGTATATTGGAAAGTTGCAGCACATTTCCGTATTCATTGATAAATCTTCATCCATTGAGCCTTCAGCTCTCTCTTTTGACCTGTACTTGTTAATGATGGTGTTGGATTATTTGGAAAGTGTTTGCTGTTGAATCAGCCACGAATTGGACGATTTGAAGACTAAACAAACTTCATCCTATAAACAAAACCGACCAGTGATTCATTCTGTATCTTCTATTCAGTTAGAAGGAAATCTCCAGATGAGAACATTGTGGTTATATAATCATCTGAAACGCAACCCCAGCTCGTATGACCCACAGGACACCGCAGCATCTGGAGCGTGTGTCACAGCTGGAAATGTGTGGCAATTCAGTCCTGACTGTACCTGCAAAGTATATTCAACATCCGGGACTCTTACAGGTGCTTCCCAAAACTGCGTGTTAGTTCTCGTAATCCAGTGCGGTTACATTAGTAGAGTATTCCGAGATTATCCGCAAAATTGAGAGAAAGTGACGAAAGTCGCCAAAGTCCTTGTCCTAGGTGATGCTCTGCCATTGTCTACAGTAAATACACCCGAGTTCAGGGCTGGACGTGATGGCTCATCATTCTGAACTTTACCACTTGTCTTATACCCTGCTAGATTTTGTCCAAGAGTGGCTGTATAAGGCCAATACTGCAGCTTTAGATGTGTGCAGAGCAGTGTGCAGCGCCTATACGGAGTCCCTTCAGTTCTATGCTATGTCTGTGCCGCCGTACGTTACCTCCCTACAGAACCGGATTACAGGAGTATTCTAGGGTAGAAGATCCTCATAATATGTCATCTGATGGAGCATGAAAGAAAACAAATCTCCATGTATGAAATTGAAGGCCTATGGAGGTACAGCATGGGTTAATAGACTTGCGTATTAGGCTTCGTTCACATCTGTGTCAGGACTCTGTTCATGCGTTCCGTCTGAGCTTTCAGTCAGGGGAACCCATGAACGGAATCCAAACTGAAACAAACGGAAACCCATAGGTTTACGTTTGCATCACTATTGATTTCAATGGTGACCGTTGCGGTGTTTCCATTTGTCACGTTGTGTAAAGGTTCCCTTGTCTGGACGGAATAAATAGCGCAGTCAACTACGGTATTGATTCTGTCAAAACTACGGAACCCTTAAACGACTGTGACAAACGGGAACCATTTGCACCGGATTTGTCACCATTGAAATCAATGGTGATGCAAACGGAAACCTCTGGTTTCAGTTTGGATTGTGTTAATGGGTTCCCCTGACAAAGCTCCGGCGGAACGCAAGAACGGAGCACCAACGCAGATGTGAGCGAAGCCTTACGGCTCCATACAGCACAGAACCTGTACACAGCCACAATACAGCCGTTTACACGAGGCTTTAGTGTCATGAATTGGTTTTGAGCTGCAGAATGTATTTTGTTCAATCTCTTCTCTCCTCCACAGGGTAAAGAACAGGTATTTCTGTCATGTAAAGCTTTGTATGGCCCAACAAGTGGTCGGACATGAAGACTTCCCGAGCAGGTATTAAGGTCTGATTCTGTGCAGGGGGCTATGTGACACCCCTGTGTGGCTCCATTTAGTTTGTCATATACTTTATAACAACCGTAACCATTAATGATTGTGAGAAGGGTCACAGAATAGTCCTAATAGTCAATAATTTTCACATAGGTGCTAAAGGGACTTGTGATCAAACAGAACCGAAAGGTTTATGGGATGAAGTACAGTATGAGCGGTCTGCCTCCTAGCGGTCTGCCTCCTAGCGGTCTGCCTCCTAGCGGTCTGCCTCCTAGCGGTCTGCCTCCTAGCGGCTGCCTCCTAGCGGTCTGCCTCCTAGCGGTCTGCCTCCTAGCGGTCTGCCTCCTAGCGGTCTGCCTCCTAGCGGTCTGCCTCCTAGCGGTCTGTCTCCTAGCGGTCTGCCTCCTAGCGGTCTGCCTCTGGCCTGAACCAATTGAATGAAGTTTTATATATTCATGCAGTAAAGGCCCATGTAATGCTCTGGCTTCCTATTCTAGATGGTAACGAAGGGCTCATGCACACAAACCTATTATGGCTCTTGCAACCTCTGATTTGTATGGCGCTGTAATAAACCACCTATAGACTTCTCCATTTCATACAGAGATTTTCTCTGTTCAATTCTCAGGTCGACAGAGATAAAATGATGGCGTGTTCCATCAGGTGCCTTATTGCAGAGGTATCCACAGCATTTCTCCTAGGGGAGAATTACCGCTGCACAGTATATAGAAGCCTTTACGTTCAGTCCCCAAATTCTGTCTTGGAGTCTATGGAGGTAAATTGGTTATATATGTCCCATGTCTGATTTATGTTCTGTTAAACTCATCCCTGGTCTCAATCTGCCTTTAGACATGAGATTCTTGTTGGCAGATCCTTCTGATTGCAGCTGAACCTGCTGACTATGTAAGGCTCTGTTCACATTGGCGGTTTTCAGGTTCTGTTGCTGTATTGCTCTTCTTTCCGTCTAACCTACTAAAATTTCCTAAAGTACCTCATTAGTAAATGGGATCTATCGGGATTGTTTGGGACCCATTTGACCATTGATCCATCAAAGTTGTCATGTCTCTGTTAAAAAAACATGCTATGACCCCGCAGCCTGAGGAGCTATCATCTTGGCGACATGCGCTGCACATTTACGGCACTAGCGCTGTGTAGTTGGTTCCAAGCGCAGTAAAGTTTTGGCACAGGGGTGATGCCGGCATAGAAGCTATGCTTGCACCGTCCACAGCGGGTGAAGATATATAGAATATATATATCACAGCTGACACAATAATGGAGGACCCGAGCGTTTAACCCCTCTGTTGCCACGGTCATTATGGCATCTAAGTGTTTAGACAAAGGAAAGAGGCTGTTTCTAACCATATCGGCGACCCTGTGACGAGACTGCCGATGGGTTTTCAAGGCAGCTGGGGGCTTAAAGAAGGGCTCCAGGTCTGCCATCTTTGTATGCCTCTGGCAGGGCCAGCATAATACTCCGCTATATTGGTATTTCAAGGAAGAAAAAAAATATAATCCTTTTGCCTTTACACAATGAATGACGTTAAAAAAACAAAAACAAATGGTTTACTTTTTGACCATCCCGCCTACCAAATGAAGGAATAAAAGTTAGAGGCTCTGTCACCAGATTTTGCAGCCCCTATCTGCTATTGCCTGTGATCGGCGCTGCAATGTAGATTACAGTAACGTTTTTATTTTAAAAAAAGCATTTTTGGCCAAGTTATGACCGTTTTTGTATTTATGCAAATGAGGCTTGCAAAAGTACAAGTGGGCGTGTATTATGTGTGTTACATCGGGGCGTGTATTGTGTGTGTTACATCTGGGCGTGTATTAAGTGTGTTACATCTGGGCGTGTATTATGTGTGTTACATCGGGGCGTGTATTATGTGTGTGTTACATCTGGGCGTGTATTGTGTGTGTTACATCTGGGCGTGTATTGTGTGTGTTACATCGGGGCGTGTATTGTGTGTGTTACATCTGGGCGTGTATTATGTGTGTTACATCTGGGCGTGTATTAAGTGTGTTACATCGGGGCGTGTATTATGTGTGTGTTACATCTGGGCGTGTATTGTGTGTGTTACATCTGGGCGTGTATTGTGTGTGTTACATCTGGGCGTGTATTGTGTGTGTTACATCTGGGCGTGTATTATGTGTGTTACATCTGGGCGTGTATTAAGTGTGTTACATCTGGGCGTGTATTATGTGTGTTACATCGGGGCGTGTATTATGTGTGTGTTACATCTGGGCGTGTATTGTGTGTGTTACATCTGGGCGTGTATTGTGTGTGTTACATCTGGGCGTGTATTGTGTGCGTTACATCTGGGCGTGTATTATGTGTGTTACATCTGGGCGTGTATTGTGTGTGTTACATCGGGGCGTGTATTATGTGTGTGTTACATCTGGGCGTGTATTGTGTGTGTTACATCGGGGCGTGTATTATGTGCGTTACATCGGGGCGTGTATTGTGTGTGTTACATCGGGGCGTGTATTGTGTGCGTTACATCTGGGCGTGTATTATGTGTGTTACATCTGGGCGTGTATTATGTGTGTTACATCTGGGCGTGTATTATGTGTGTTACATCTGGGCGTGTATTATGTGTGTTACATCTGGGCGTGTATTATGTGTGTACATCTGGGCGTGTATTGTGTGTACATCTGGGCGTGTATTGTGTGTGTTACATCGGGGCGTGTATTATGTGTGTTACATCTGGGCGTGTATTATGTGTGTTACATCTGGGCGTGTATTGTGTGTGTACATCGGGGCGTGTATTATGTGTGTTACATCGGGGCGTGTATTATGTGTGTACATCGGGGCGTGTATTATGTGTGTTACATCTGGGCGTGTATTATGTGTGTTACATCGGGGCGTGTATTATGTGTGTTACATCTGGGCGTGTATTATGTGCGTTACATCTGGGCGTGTATTATGTGTGTTACATCTGGGCGTGTATTATGTGTGTGTTAGTTCTGGGCGTGTATTAAGTGCGTTACATCGGGGCGTGTATTATGTGTGTTATATCTGGGCGTGTATTATGTGTGTTACATCTGGGCGTGTATTATGTGCGTTACATCGGGGCGTGTATTATGTGCGTTTCATCGGGGCGTGTATTATGTGCGTTACATCTGGGCGTGTATTATGTGTGTTACATCTGGGCGTGTATTAAGTGTGTTACATCTGGGCGTGTATTATGTGTGTACATCTGGGCGTGTATTGTGTGTGTTACATCTGGGCGTGTATTGTGTGTGTTACATCTGGGCGTGTATTATGTGTGTTACATCTGGGCGTGTATTAAGTGTGTTACATCTGGGCGTGTATTATGTGTGTTACATCTGGGCGTGTATTGTGTGTGTTACATCTGGGCGTGTATTGTGTGTGTTACATCTGGGCGTGTATTGTGTGCGTTACATCTGGGCGTGTATTATGTGTGTTACATCTGGGCGTGTATTGTGTGTGTTACATCGGGGCGTGTATTATGTGTGTGTTACATCTGGGCGTGTATTGTGTGTGTTACATCGGGGCGTGTATTATGTGCGTTACATCGGGGCGTGTATTGTGTGCGTTACATCGGGGCGTGTATTGTGTGCGTTACATCTGGGCGTGTATTATGTGTGTTACATCTGGGCGTGTATTATGTGTGTTACATCTGGGCGTGTATTGTGTGTGTACATCTGGGCGTGTATTGTGTGTGTACATCTGGGCGTGTATTATGTGTGTACATCTGGGCGTGTATTATGTGCGTTACATCTGGGCGTGTATTATGTGTGTTACATCTGGGCGTGTATTATGTGTGTTACATCGGGGCGTGTATTATGTGCGTACATCGGGGCGTGTATTATGTGTGTTACATCTGGGCGTGTGTTATGTGTGTTACATCTGGGCGTGTATTATGTGTGTACATCTGGGCGTGTATTGTGTGTGTTACATCGGGGCGTGTATTATGTGTGTTACATCTGGGCGTGTATTATGTGTGTTACATCTGGGCGTGTATTGTGTGTGTACATCGGGGCGTGTATTATGTGTGTTACATCGGGGCGTGTATTATGTGTGTACATCGGGGCGTGTATTATGTGTGTTACATCTGGGCGTGTATTATGTGTGTTACATCGGGGCGTGTATTATGTGTGTTACATCTGGGCGTGTATTATGTGCGTTACATCTGGGCGTGTATTATGTGTGTTACATCTGGGCGTGTATTATGTGTGTGTTAGTTCTGGGCGTGTATTAAGTGCGTTACATCGGGGCGTGTATTATGTGTGTTATATCTGGGCGTGTATTATGTGTGTTACATCTGGGCGTGTATTATGTGCGTTACATCGGGGCGTGTATTATGTGCGTTTCATCGGGGCGTGTATTATGTGCGTTACATCTGGGCGTGTATTATGTGTGTTACATCTGGGCGTGTATTAAGTGTGTTACATCTGGGCGTGTATTATGTGTGTACATCTGGGCGTGTATTATGTGTGTTACATCGGGGCGTGTATTGTGTGTGTTACATCTGGGCGTGTATTGTGTGTGTTACATCTGGGCGTGTATTATGTGTGTTACATCTGGGCGTGTATTAAGTGTGTTACATCTGGGCGTGTATTATGTGTGTTACATCGGGGCGTGTATTATGTGTGTGTTACATCTGGGCGTGTATTGTGTGTGTTACATCTGGGCGTGTATTGTGTGTGTTACATCTGGGCGTGTATTGTGTGCGTTACATCTGGGCGTGTATTATGTGTGTTACATCTGGGCGTGTATTGTGTGTGTTACATCGGGGCGTGTATTATGTGTGTGTTACATCTGGGCGTGTATTGTGTGTGTTACATCGGGGCGTGTATTATGTGCGTTACATCGGGGCGTGTATTGTGTGTGTTACATCGGGGCGTGTATTGTGTGCGTTACATCTGGGCGTGTATTATGTGTGTTACATCTGGGCGTGTATTATGTGTGTTACATCTGGGCGTGTATTATGTGTGTTACATCTGGGCGTGTATTATGTGTGTTACATCTGGGCGTGTATTATGTGTGTACATCTGGGCGTGTATTGTGTGTACATCTGGGCGTGTATTGTGTGTGTTACATCGGGGCGTGTATTATGTGTGTTACATCTGGGCGTGTATTATGTGTGTTACATCTGGGCGTGTATTGTGTGTGTACATCGGGGCGTGTATTATGTGTGTTACATCGGGGCGTGTATTATGTGTGTACATCGGGGCGTGTATTATGTGTGTTACATCTGGGCGTGTATTATGTGTGTTACATCGGGGCGTGTATTATGTGTGTTACATCTGGGCGTGTATTATGTGCGTTACATCTGGGCGTGTATTATGTGTGTTACATCTGGGCGTGTATTATGTGTGTGTTAGTTCTGGGCGTGTATTAAGTGCGTTACATCGGGGCGTGTATTATGTGTGTTATATCTGGGCGTGTATTATGTGTGTTACATCTGGGCGTGTATTATGTGCGTTACATCGGGGCGTGTATTATGTGCGTTTCATCGGGGCGTGTATTATGTGCGTTACATCTGGGCGTGTATTATGTGTGTTACATCTGGGCGTGTATTAAGTGTGTTACATCTGGGCGTGTATTATGTGTGTACATCTGGGCGTGTATTGTGTGTGTTACATCTGGGCGTGTATTGTGTGTGTTACATCTGGGCGTGTATTATGTGTGTTACATCTGGGCGTGTATTAAGTGTGTTACATCTGGGCGTGTATTATGTGTGTTACATCGGGGCGTGTATTATGTGTGTGTTACATCTGGGCGTGTATTGTGTGTGTTACATCTGGGCGTGTATTGTGTGTGTTACATCTGGGCGTGTATTGTGTGCGTTACATCTGGGCGTGTATTATGTGCGTTACATCTGGGCGTGTATTGTGTGTGTTACATCGGGGCGTGTATTATGTGTGTGTTACATCTGGGCGTGTATTGTGTGTGTTACATCGGGGCGTGTATTATGTGCGTTACATCGGGGCGTGTATTGTGTGCGTTACATCGGGGCGTGTATTGTGTGCGTTACATCTGGGCGTGTATTATGTGTGTTACATCTGGGCGTGTATTATGTGTGTTACATCTGGGCGTGTATTATGTGTGTTACATCTGGGCGTGTATTATGTGTGTACATCTGGGCGTGTATTGTGTGTACATCTGGGCGTGTATTATGTGTGTACATCTGGGCGTGTATTATGTGTGTTACATCTGGGCGTGTATTATGTGTGTTACATCTGGGCGTGTATTGTGTGTACATCTGGGCGTGTATTGTGTGTACATCTGGGCGTGTATTATGTGTGTACATCTGGGCGTGTATTATGTGTGTGTACATCTGGGCGTGTATTATGTGTGTACATCTGGGCGTGTATTGTGTGTACATCTGGGCGTGTATTATGTGTGTACATCTGGGCGTGTATTATGTGTGTTACATCTGGGCGTGTATTATGTGTGTTACATCTGGGCGTGTATTATGTGTGTACATCTGGGCGTGTATTATGTGCGTTACATCTGGGCGTGTATTATGTGCGTTACATCTGGGCGTGTATTATGTGTGTACATCGGGGCGTGTATTATGTGCGTTACATCTGGGCGTGTATTATGTGTGTTACATCTGGGCGTGTATTATGTGTGTACATCGGGGCGTGTATTGTGTGTTACATCTGGGCGTGTATTATGTGCGTTACATCTGGGCGTGTATTATGTGCGTTACATCTGGGCGTGTATTATGTGCGTTACATCGGGGCGTGTATTATGTGCGTTACATCTGGGCGTGTATTATGTGTGTTACATCTGGGCGTGTATTATGTGTGTACATCTGGGCGTGTATTATGTGTGTACATCTGGGCGTGTATTATGTGCGTACATCTGGGCGTGTATTATGTGCGTTACATCTGGGCGTGTGTTATGTGCGTTACATCTGGGTGTGTGTTATGTGTGTACATCGGGGCGTGTATTATGTGTGTTACATCTGGGCGTGTATTATGTGCGTTACATCTGGGCGTGTGTTATGTGTGTACATCGGGGCGTGTATTGTGTGTTACATCTGGGCGTGTATTATGTGTGTTTCATCGGGGCGTGTATTATTTGTGTTACATCTGGGCGTGTATTATGTGTGTACATCTGGGCGTGTATTATGTGTGTTACATCTGGGCGTGTATTATGTGTATACATCTGGGCGTGTATTGTGTGTGTTACATCTGGGCGTGTATTGTGTGTGTTACATCGGGGCGTGTATTATTTGTGTTACATCTGGGCGTGTATTATGTGTGTACATCTGGGCGTGTATTATGTGTGTTACATCTGGGCGTGTATTATGTGTATACATCTGGGCGTGTATTGTGTGCGTTACATCTGGGCGTGTATTATGTGTGTGTTACATCTGGGCGTGTATTATGTGTACATCGGGGCGTGTATTAAGTGCGTTACATCTGGGCGTGTATTATGTGTGTACATCTGGGCGTGTATTATGTGTGTGTTACATCTGGGCGTGTATTATGTGTGTGTTACATCTGGGCGTGTATTATGTGTGTACATCTAGGCGTGTATTATGTGTGTTACATCTGGGCGTGTATTATGTGTGTACATCGGGGCGTGTATTATGTGTGTTACATCTGGGCGTGTATTATGTGTGTACATCGGGGCGTGTATTAAGTGCGTTACATCTGGGCGTGTATTATGTGTGTACATCTGGGCGTGTATTATGTGTGTACATCTGGGCGTGTATTACGGTATGTGCGTTACATCTGGGCGTGTATTATGTGTGTTACATCTGGGCGTGTATTATGTGTGTACATCGGGGCGTGTATTAAGTGCGTTACATCGGGGCGTGTATTATGTGTGTTACATCTGGGCGTGTATTATGTGTGTTACATCGGGGCGTGTATTATGTGTGTTACATCTGGGCGTGTATTATGTGTGTTACATCTGGGCGTGTATTATGTGTGTTACATCGGGGCGTGTATTATGTGTGTTACATCGGGGCGTGTATTATGTGTGTTACATAATGTGTGTTAAATACTTTTGAATACTTTATATGTGGCCTGAAACAAATGTACAGCTCTTGGAATTCAGGGATGAAAAAGTCACCCGCTATGACTGACACAGGATCCACCCAATATCAATCACAGTAAGGAACAAAACTGCTGACAAGTTGGAGACACGTTCCCAGGAGAGTGATGCGTCCCCTATATTTTTTTATGAAGATTTTCTTGACACATGCCATAAATATATGTAGTAGGAAAACCCCAGTGTGACTTCATAAGGTCCTTTTAAGTGGGCGTCAAAGTCCACAATCATTGGTCAGCGATCGCACGATTGGCGAGAAATAATTTGTTTGTCAGGCAAACCTTACGAGGACATAAAAATGATCGTCTGTCAGCGGTGCGTCCCCTCGTGTCAACAGACATTTGCTAGGGGTCAGCAGAGGAGACAGGAGGGGTGGAATTGTTGGGCAGAAGGACGAGTGATCTCAAAAGCGACTGAACTACCGAAATACATTGTTACATATTAATGTGTTTCATACCATAACGACTCGCTGTTTGGTCGATCAGTTCAGGTCTGTACAAATGTATCTTCAAGTGTAAAATGCTCCTAAAGGCCCCATTACACCGGCTGACTTTGCAGGCCGGGACATGGTTGATCGGCGCTGGTTTGCTCCTGTCACACGGATCTATGGATGGTGATGAGCGCTCGTTACTCCGATCTCTCGTCCTCATACATTATCATGTCGGCAGCGCGTCTCCCGGTTTACACACCAAGATGAGCTGCCGACAACAATGATGTTCACTTTTTTTTTTTTTTTAACTATTCGATCAGCAGATGATCCAGTGTTTGCTCGTTCATCTGCGGATCGCTGCCCTGTTTACACATTGGAATTATCGGCGACGAGCGTTCTATGAACTAATTATCTGCCCGATAATCGCCCGGTGTAAAACCCCCTTTACCCTCTGGTCCCTTATCTAGGACTTTGCTGTCGTTCTGACCGGTCTATAATATAATTCTGCGTCCTCCCCTCCCACCTCTATATATGAGTGCTAATTGTTCTGCGGGACTTACAAAGGCTGCATAGAGGCCGGCGTATGAGAGGCAGCTTATGTTGCTGTTAATGAGAGGGATGAAAGCTTTACATGTATATCAGCGATTCTTTGAGGCTCTGAGCAGGTGCAGTGACATGAAACTCCAGCTACATGTCAACACACCTCCGAGACAAGAGATTGTATCACTTAACAGCTACATATAACCAGGAGGTTCACAAACAGATCTGCAGGTGGAGGCATTGTTTGTGTCCAGTCGTTGCTCTGCGAGGCTCTAACTCTGAGCAAACAGCCTTGTGGACTCTTCTCTTCCTTTTTTATTGATGGTGAATGTTTGCTGTGCATAATGAGGGTTATACCTCTGAAATTCGCCAGTGCGCGGTGTCGTTCTAAAGTTCATCAACTTCCTTCTAACGATACAAGCGTACAGTCAGTGAATGGAAACTGCATGAAAATAATATTGTGTAGACACTGGATACTCCCTGTTTGGCATCACACTGTTTACTTGAGTGGCAAATATTAGGAATCTTGTTAGAGGTTAAGATTCGGGTGGAAAAGTAGTAAACCCTCCGCTGCGTGAGAAAAAAAGATGTCAGGACTGATTTATAACTTTTGGATGTAAAGGTTTCCATTCACTGACAAAGCTGAAATTGTATATGTGGTTATGAGCCTGACCTCAGAGTCCCCTTGCAGTGTCCACTTGTATAGGTCCCTGCAGCACAGGTCAACCCCTTGAAGGGAGCGGTGTTGCAGTTTCCTCCACAACAGGTGTATGGGAGCGCTGCTGTGGAGGGAAAAACTGAAGGAGCCGCAACGCTTACCTAGATAGTTAATTCTGAGGCTCGGTGGGGGTCCTGGGAGTTGGACTCCCATGATCAGGAAATGATGGCATATTCTAGTAATATGTGATTAATACTAATTGTGGGATAGAAAAAGAACTGAAATAAAAAGTGCATTAGACATATTGGTGCAGCAGTGAAGTCGGCGGTTTCGTTGCCACGGACACACACAGAATTGTTCCTAGCGGTGTAGAGAATATTTTCGGTCTCCTTTCTGATGAGTGGGGTGGAGGGCTGCAGTAAGTACTTATTGAACAGGCGCCAGTCCTGGGCTCGGAATATCGCGGGTTTTGCGCTTTCCTTGTGGTTCCCGGCTGTCTCTCTCCTCGTTGACTATTACATCAAGACCAGGACAGAGGACTGGAAAACTAGAGCCCCGCCAGCCGCCGCGAGCAGCTTGTGGTTGTGTAGTGGCTGGAAATACAACATGTCAATTAATTTCCTGCCCATTCACTTTGTCGTCTTCTTACTGCAATTATTTCTTATTTACAAACAGGCGTCTTCACCGCAGTGAAGAGATCAGTAAGAAACGGAGGACGGTCCTCGATAGCTGTGGAAAATTCTGCTTCTTTACAAAATTAAATTGTAATTCTACTGGTCTTGCTGACCCTGACGTTCCCCATCCCTCTACTCTGTCTAGGTGGCATGTATATTTTCGCTGGATGACTCTGCAATTATGTAGCCGACGACTTCTAGAACAACCAGGAGGAAAGTCTTAGATTACTGTGATGTTAAAGTCACTGACGTTTAGAACCCATTTCTTTTCAATCCTTAACCCCTTCCCGTCGTAAACAACTTTCAGATTTTCATTTCCGTTTTTTCCTGCCCACATTCCAGAAGCCATAACGTCTTTATTTTTCCGTCGATATTCCTATGAGGGCTGATTTTTGCGGGACGAGTTGTAGTTTTTCGTAGCACCATTTATTTTTCCGTATAATGTACTAGGAAACGGGAAAAAATTATTTGTGGGGTAGAAAATGAAAAAAACAGCGATTCCTCCATGTTTTTTTGCGCGCAGTTTTTACGGAATTCACTGTGCAATTAAAGCAACATGTTACGTTTATTCTGCGGGTCAATAAGATTACGGCGATACCAAATTTGTATAGATTTTTTTCTATATTTTACTAGTGTAAAAAAATAATTTATTTTGCGTCGCCAAATTCCGAGAGCCATACGTCTTTTATTTTTCCGTCGATTAAGTGGTATGAGGGCTTATTTTTTGCGGGATAAGCTGTAGTTTTTAATAATACCATTTTGGGGTACATGCGATGGTTTGATCACTTATTATTTCATTTTTTGTGAGAGATGAGGCGACCAAAAAAATAGACATTTTGGCATTTACATATTTTTTTTTACGGCGTTCACCGTGCAGGTGAAATGATATATTGTAATAGTTCAGACTTTTACGGACGCGGCGATATGAATTATGTTTGTTTATTTTTTTACTATGCTCTAGGGGGAAATGGGAATAGGGGTTTTTTTTTGAACTTTTAATTTTTTCTTTTTTTTTTTACACAAAAAAAAACCTTTAACTCACTTTTACTTTTTTTTTTAGTAGTCCCCCTAGGGGACTTCAACCAGCGATCGTTAGATTGCTTGCACGATATACTGCAATACTAATGTATTGCAGTATATCGTGATTTTGACAGGCACCTATTAAGCCCTAGGTGTACAAAGATGGTGGACCTGGGGGCTTAAGCATTAAGCCCCCAGGCAGCCATAGCAACCATCCCCCCCCCGCGATGAGCTGTTAGAGGGGATCACCCCCTCTTTCTGACTATTTAAATTCTGTGGTCGGTATTGACCGCAGCATTTAACGAGTTAAACTAGCGGGATCGAGCGCGATGCCGCTAGTTACTCTGAAGTAAGCCCGCTCCATACTTCCCCTATCCGACTTTGGCGTATGGATACGTCAAATGTCGGGAAGGGTTAAGTGGTAGTATAAGGGTATGTTCCCACACACAGGATACAACAGAAAATCAGCAGCGGAATATATATATACGGATAAATCTGTCACAGAAATCCACAGCAAATAGTGCGTTTTTGCTGAGCATATTGCTGTGGAAACGCTGCTTCTTTTTCTGCAGCGGTTTTACCTTCGGAATTCGCGTTAGATTGAGTATATGCGCACCTGTGACTTTAACTGCATTTCTGCTGTAGAACTCGCAAAAAAATGAATCTCTTGCAGAAGCATGCAGAATCTCCGCACAAAACCCGCAGCTTAAATTGACAGGCTGCAGAACTGGAAGCCGCACTGCAGAACTGGAAGCCGCACTGCAGAACTGGAAGCCGCACTGCAGAACACGTTCCGTGCGACTCTTCTGCGTTTATTTTTCTGCAGCATGAAACTTTCTTAATCTTCACTTTGCTGCTACTGTAAGGCTGCATTCACACGAGCGTGTCCGATTTGCGTGCACAAAAATCAGAGCGTATTTCCTGCATTTCGTGTTCGTGGGCCATCAGTGTGGCTTGCGTGTGGCATCCATTTTTCACGTCCGTGATTATCCTCTGCAAGTACTTTTTTTTTTCTCTGTATTTCTTTGTGACTGATGCATGTAACACTGACCGCACATGGATGTCGTACGTGTTTTTCATGCACCTATAGACTTCAAGGGACGACAAGGTGCGCAAAAACGGACCAGAATAGGACATGCAGTGCGTTTCACGCAACAGGAAAAATCACGCGTCTGAATAGCCCCATTGATTTGCATGGCTCCGTGTGCTGTCAGTCATTTCAATGGGCGAGGAACACACTCGTTTGAATGAGCGCTAATTGCAGCAGAATTTCCACACATAATTAGGCCTTCTTCACACGAACGTGTTCGTTTTGCGCGCGCAAAAGTTCAGTGTGGCATCTGTATATGGTGTGTGGCTGCGTGATTTTCGCGCAGCCGGTATCATGATGACACTCTGTTTTTATGTTTACAAACAGGTGCTTTTCTGTTTTCATTCATTTATTTTCGTACTGTTGCGCAAATCACGCGCGGCACCCGGAAGTGCTTCTATGTGCCGTGTGTGATTTGCACGCACCCATTGACATCAGTGGGTGCGTGCTGCGCGAAACACGGCCAAGTATAGGACATGTCATTAGTTTCACACAGTGCACATACGCAGCGTGAAATTCACGGACAGTCTGAATGGCCCCATTCATTAACATAGGTCCGTGCGACGCGTGCCGCACGGACGTAATACACGTTCGTGTGAATAAGGCCTCAAGTTGTGGAAATTCTGCAGTGTTTACGCTACTTGGGAACCCGGACTTAGGGGATATTCCCACGGCCCGGTATTCCCACTGCGGGTTTTCTGCAAGGTAATCTCCGATATTCACAGGTAAAAAAAATATCATAGAATTGCGCAGCCAATAGTGCATTTGTGCTGCGGAAACACAATACAGCTGCAGAATCGCTGTAAGAACCGTAACAAAACACAACCTGCAATTTTACAATCTATTTTATGCTCCCCATACAAGTCAAGGGGGAGAATGCAGTATCTGCGCTTAGAATCCGCAGCATAAATTGACACGTGAGTGGGTGTATATCGAGGACTACATAGCATGCTCTATAAACTCCTCAATATTCATGAACCGCGGCTCAGCCCCGTCCACCCGCCTCGAATTAGCCGCTTTCTCCTTTCTCCCTATGCACAGTATGGGGAGACAGCTGGGGGTGGGGGGGGGGGGTGGGACGAGCCACCGCTCATGAATATCGGCTGCAGGTGTGAATTTTATATAAACTACCGATCATTGAGAAGTAATTCACGCTGCGGTCCGGGTCTCTGCTTGTTGCTGCTCTCGGATGACAATCCCTGTAATAGATAAGATGCTGCCAGTTGTATGTCAAGGGCGCCAGGCCTGTTGGTTAATATGCGGCTGATTAACACTGTAAAGAAATCCACAGATAAATTGATTCCTACAATAATCACGTGTCCTGTCGTCCTCGCAGCCGGTACAATGACTGAGCACCTGTGCGGATGAGAATTAGCACCTGCTGAGAATTAGTGATGGACTCACCTGTTAGTGACGTCTCGAGCCCCGTTATAACTCGCTGATGTCACTACAATGATGTTCTGTCATATAAATTCTGTGAAACAATTGAGTTCTTTGTCTGCTGTTTAACCCCTCAGGATCCCTTGTCAATTTCCCATGTATTTATACTCGTACGGCTTTGTAGATTTAAGGAGCCACATTCACTCTGATCCCCACTTTTACTTCTCCGTTTCTGATAAATGTTTCGGGTGTCACCGCAGACAAAACCCAGACGAGTGAAAAGTAGTTTTTCTTGCTAGTTTGATCTCAGAGAGCCTGGAACGTGCTTTTAAATCCTGAAACAACCAAATGGGGAATAAGTGGCTGGACGCAGCGCGTAGGGGGGAGGGGGGGGTAGTGCTGTCTGTCAGGGAGATGAATGAGGCTGGGGCAGGTTCAATGGCTCGATCTGATAGTTCAGTATTTCCTGGTGACCCCGTGTGCGATGTATAGAGGGATATAGAGAGGACTCGTCCTATATTTCTGCAGCATCTCGTCCCCTAATTTGCGTTCCCTGAATACTGGTAGAATTTGATTGTACTTGCAGGATCAGACTACACACAGGGTGGATTGTAGTCTGTAACCACGGAGACTATTATTCTTTAATCACTGATTGTTTAGTTAAGGCTCTGTTCACATCTTCGCTGCAATTTTCATTATCCTATTTCTCCAACAGAACAGAATAACGGAAAAACAGAAGCACCGGATCTGTCACATGATGGAAACCAATGGCACCCGACTAACCCATTGACTTTAATCGGGTTCCATTGGGTTTCTGTCGTTTTGCCGGACAAAATATCGTTGTATGCCTAACAGAGCCTCAACCCATATGTGAGCAGTGTCTTATGGGACAGATTTATTGGTCCGTTTTGCTCCAAAATCACTTGAGGAACCTTTACACACTTCGATAATGCTTATAATTTGATTTATCTTGCGTGGGAACTTCTCTACTGGTATAAAAAAAAACTGTGTGTATACATGTGTCGATTCCTCGAAATTGTGGTAAAATGGTCAGGGGCACCAGAGTCTAGATAAAAGCTGGAAAACCACTTTAGAGCCCTCGCAACTGATGACCTATCCACGGGATAGGTCATCAGTACATGATCTGCGGGGGTCTGACACTCCGGCCCCGCACAGATCAGCTGCTCCGGTGCTTCCGGACGTACAAGCCGGATGCAGTTAGCGCCGGCCATGGAATAGCGGCGGAGCTGCAGTATTCAAGTGAATAGGAGCAGAGCTGCAGCACCGCCGCTATGCAATGTACGGAGCCAACTGCTTCCGGACTCTGTACATAGCATTACGTGCCACAACATCCGGTGCCCGCAGGCCACCGGAGCGACTTATCGGTCCGGGTGTCAGACCCACACCAATGACATACTGACGACCTATACGGTGGATAGGTCATCAGTTGTCAGAAGTTGGACAACCCCTTTAATTGCCAGACAATCAAGCAATTGTATTTACACAAAGCGATTTGCGGATCTCGCAATCAAAATTGAAGATCTGAGACTTGTGAATAAGATTATCGAAAGTGGTCGCCTACGAGCATTTACACATCGTACACATTATCCAAACTTGTACAGGCACATTAAGATCTGGATCGCTTGTTCTGTGGCCGCACGTAACATTACAACCGCTGGAAACATTCAGAGTAACTCGTGTGTTCTGATGAGCGTAGAAATTATTTTATAGGTAACTTCTACGTCATTTTGTTTTTTCATAGATGGGCTGTGATAAAATGTCAAACACCGAGGGGTCTAAACGACTTGTGTACCTCTTGAAGGAAGACGGCTGGTCAGTTTACGTCTCCATCGTGGGGGGGACTTGGCACTGGTTTTGGAAACAGAAGAAAAACTAAAGCGGCTTTTTTTTTTTAGGTGACTCCAGTCTGCCTAACTTATAGTTATAATGCAAAGAATATTTCACTATAGGGGGCAATTATTCTAACAAATGTAAAAAATAAAATAAAGTGCATTTTTTCGGTCACAGACCCTGTAGCTATTGTAAACAGATAGATCTTTGACTTGATCTGTGGTCTGGGCTTGGCTTCTATTGATGGGATACAAATCTGTTTAGCATTAAGGACTTTATAAGATTGTACCAGCAAAAAAACCCTACACGGCAGTTCAACTTTTCCATAGATATGTCATCATTCGGCGCCTATCACGCTCCCTTTGTGTAATGAGAAAGCTCCGACTGACACAGAAAATGGCCCTAGACCAGAGATAATCGTATCTAGGCAAAGGGTCCAAGGCTCCGTTAACCACTTCCTGACGAGAAGCTTTAAAGATAGCAAAACTTCTGCAGGTCCCCATATTCCATTAAAAGGGTTTTCCCACGAGGGACGTTTGACATATCCACAGGAGATGTCATAAATGTCAGAGAGATGGGGGTCCCACCTTTCTCTAGAACGGGACCCCCTGAACTCCATTCTAGCTTTGTCTGCCATCGCTGACTCCCGCCAATTTCCTGACTTTATGGTCGGGAGTTATGAAAACAGCCGAGTGCTCGCTGAGCTGCGCTGTTTCTGTAACTCCCATAGTAGTGAATAGCAGTTACAGAAGCAGCGTATTATGCGAGCCACGCCATCTCCGGAACTACCATTCTGCTCTGTGGGGCTTACGGAAACAGCGCAGCTCTGCGAGTTACTGTTTTCACCTTCATGGTCGGAAATCAGCCGGGAACACAGAGGTAGAATGGGGTTTAGGGGCCTCGTTCTAGGGATAGGTGCGGGTCACCGAGGTGGGACCTGCATCTTTCTGACATTTATGACCCCTTTAAGTCCAGGTTTGCAGCACAGGAATTGGTAATGGTTTTTACCAGTGCAGAAACGTATTTTTCACCAGTTAATTTTGAATGGATCTCTGCAATCGCCATAGAGACTTGTGACACTGCAGACGTTCAGCATCTGATATATGAAGGGGTAGGTTTTCTCATTACCTCTCAGCTGTAAGTGCCTGTTTGGCTTCCTTCAGAGGTTGAGTATTCCTCATGGTTGTTGTTATAGGGGCCGATAGTTCCCAGACCTCCTGGGGTTTACTAATGTAGCACCTTGTACTGGAGTCCAGCAGATGAGACAGACCCCAACCCAAGCGCTTAATGGAGAAGGAGCCTTTGATGTGTCACAGGAGAATCCCCTCCTTCTATTGACTGGTTTACAATAATGACTGGGTAATAAATCGAAGACTTGGGTCTCCATTTCTAGAATGGACTCAGAATTATGTTGCGATGCTCTGCAGCTCATGTACAGGTTTCTTTATATATATAGTATTTTTATTTTTTATCTCCAAACGACCTGTGTGTGACTGTCAGCATTTTTATCTCCTGCCATTTCCAGCGACGTGTGGAAATGAGGCTGCAGAATAAACGCCTCTTGAAGTGACAGCTGATTGTCGAGAGATGTTAAAGGAAACCTGTCATCATGAGGAGACCCTTTAGGTTACAGTAAGTGACAAATGCCACATCAGAAGTTCAAATTGAAGTAAGGAATCCATGACGCTCTATCTTCGTTATCCTCTGTGTGTCAGGGCGATGGAGCTCTGAGCTAAATTGCGTGGAATTTACCCACCCGGTGCAGAGGAATTTTTGGGAAAAAATGTATTCTGAAATCATAAGGCTACATTCACACATTGTGTAATTTGGTGCACAAAATCTGCATGAAAAATGCAGGTATTTCCGCAGGTAATATTTGCACACAATAGCGTGTTTTTTTGGTGCGGCTTTTACATTTTGATGTGGAAATAGGTGCAGTTTTATGCTGCGGAATTTGGTGCGTTTTTTTTTTTTTTTACCTTGTCCGATAAAATTCTGAATCCGAAACGCCAGATAAATTGACATGCTGAGGATTTTAAAACGCGCACCGCTGGTCGACTTTTCAAAATTGTTGTAATGTGCAGAGGAGATGACCTGAAAACGTATTTACTTTGCTGGTAATGTATTACGCTGTGAATTTGCAGCGGGAAAATCCGTGAGGCAAATCCTCAAGTAATAAGCGTCATATGCATTCAGCCTAAAAAAAATAAAACTGCACCTGCAGCTATAGAGTCCTCTCTAATTCCGTACTGACCGCGGCTGTTGGTGTCGGTTCGTGTGCGTGCGTGCGCGCGTGTGTGATTAACTCACAACTTTGTGGTACAAGCTGCACACAGTAGAAGCAGCAGTAAGTCAATAGGCTGAATGCCCGTGGACCACAGACATAAACAGTCTCCTAAGTGAAGAGATGCTTTACATCTGGAGATCCGTCTACATTACAGACCTCTTCATCTCCGTTCACCTCCTTCTATTAAACTTTATTTACTAGAACAACCCTTTTCATATAAGCGCCTCAGGACGTCCTCTCCTTCACTGTAGGATCTTACGGAGTTTTGCTTCACCAACATTTCTACAATTGACGTTATTTTGCTCCCTAAGGCCTTAGGATATGTTCACACGACAGCGCAAAATACGTCTGAAATTACGGAGCTTTTTTCAGGCGAAAACCGCTCCTGAATTTCAGACGTAATTGCTCGTACTCGCGTTTTTCGCGGCGTCCATTACGGACGTAATTGGAGCTGTTTTTCAATGGAGTCAATGAAAAACTGCCCCAATTACGTCCCAAGAAGTGTCCTGCACTGCTTTTGACGGGCCGTCTTTTGACAGCGACGCGTAAAATGACAGGTCGTCGGCACAGTACATCGTAATACCCATTGAAAGCAATGGGCAGATGTTTGTCGGGGTAATGGAGCCGTGTTTTCAGACTTAATTCGGGGCGTAAAACGCCTCCATTACGTCTGAAACTTGGTCATGTGAACATACCCTGATTCAGATGAACGTGTGTCAAATCTGATTTTCCTCCGTGTGGGACCCATTTTCACAGATTCCTCATAGGGCTTGTTCACACATAGAGGAATTGCTGTGTTTTTTCCCGTCCAGAATAGCGGATGGAAGTATTACAGCAGAATACAGTAGCAGGAAAGTGCATGAGAATTGCACCTCCTCCACGCGCCGCGTAAATACAGGGCAGAAAAAACGCTCAGAAATGGACCTGCGGTGCAGAGTGTGAATTGTATTTGCGTAATCGCTGCTTATTTGCTGCATGTTTTCCATACTGATTTCAAAGGGGAGGTAAAAGCTGCATCAAATAGCAGTTGTTGCATTTTTTTGCGGCAGGTTCGCTTCAGTTCTGCGGCAAAAAAAAAAAAGCAACTCCTGAATAAAAAAAACCCTCAGTATACTTACCTAGGAGTCTGCGTTTCTAACTCCAAGCCGACCACCTGGGATGTCTCTTCATCCTGTGTGACCCCTGCTGCAGCCAATCACAGGCTGTAGTGATGACACGTCGTCCCAGGCGGCCGTCTGCTAGCAGGGGGGTTAATGCAGCAGTTGTCCACAGCGGACATCACCACAGTTTGCGTTTTTTCGCCCAGAATTCCGAGTGGCTCACAGGGCAGGTACAATGCGTGCTTTTACACCGCGTATCCGCCCCGTGTGAACACGACCATAGACTAGAGTCTATTGTGGGACTTGTGAAAACGGACAAAGGTAGGTCTTATTTTTGCATGGGCCTTTCACAGAGTCCTTTATAACCACGGCCGTGTGAACAGCCTCCTAGAAATACATGCGTCTGTGTGACGGCCGTAAAAAACAAAAAACACGTCTGTCACACAAACTATTTTAGCCTTGGTCTGAATAAGGTCTGATTTATAATTTATTCTCTATAATGTGTTAGAAAGCGAATGATAAAATATCGGCCTGTATCTTTCTATAACTGCAGCGAGACCATTCAGAGACTGCAGCTCCAGAAACCGTTCATTCTTCACAATGGGAATTCTGTGCTGTAAAATTCTGGACTTCAGCCTAGAAAACCATTAGAAAAAAAAACGTTTTAGAGCAGCATAACCTACATATGTATGGATCACCTTCTGTTTTACTGGGCTAACCAAAAGCAATGTAACGCTTGTTTCACTTTTCCCCAATAAAACGTCTCGCGTTACACATGTGAAGAGGTTGGCGTCTTCCAAGCTAATTAATACGGGTTCCCTTCCACCTCAGAATTTTCCACGCAGGGTTATCCTGGCGACACTTTGTCTGTAGAGCCTATAAAGAGTGCGCAGCATTAGTCTCACTTGTTGACAATGTGCTCAAGGCACAAAAGGCCGGGTGAGGAAGGAGCAGCGTGCGGAATAGTGTGAAGTACTGCAGAGCCGTGCGCTGCTACAAAGGACTTCAAGGGTCTGCGTTATGTCACTGTTCAATTAGGCTCCTGCTAACAGCACTTTGTTATACAGACAGTTTCCATGTAGTGTTTCTAATCCACTCTTTAAAGGGGTGCTGTGGCATTTCATTGGGGGGGTGGTGGGTGTGTTATTTTTCCCGGTTAACCCTTCCATTTCAACAGCAAAGTGTGCTTTTCTGACCGTGGCTGCATTGATGGTACATATTAAGAGACCGGCCTTCGTTCTGTTAGTGGCCATGCCTTATTCTGAAAGGAGTTTACAAATACAGTCAAATTCCTTTAATCCAGCATTGAGAGATCGCGAGAGTCCAGCAAAGAACCGCGGAAACACCGGGAGCCAAGAGACGTGTCTGATCGATACCTAATAGTCACAGATCTTGAATGGTTTTACCTGAGCCCTCGATCCTATGAGTTTTTATATGGTCCGATAATCCAGAATGTATGATAATCTGGCCCTGGCAGGTCCCATCAATGCTGGATTAAAGGAATTGTATAGATCACGTAAAAATTAATTTCGCTGTTCATGTCAGGCCCCACGCACACGACCGTATTTTTAATCTGTAATTACGGACCCATTAATTTCTATGGGCTACGAACACTTTTCCGTATTTTTACAGATGGCCGTCAGTGCCGTAAAAATGATAGAACATGTCCGTTTTTTTGTTTGTTTGTAATTACGGCACAGACTCCCCATGAAAGTCTACGGGTAATTCCGGACGGCTACGGATGTGCATCTGTAGCCGTCCGGAATTACTGAAGCTTTG
This sequence comes from Rhinoderma darwinii, assembly GCF_050947455.1. Lineage (NCBI taxonomy): Eukaryota > Metazoa > Chordata > Amphibia > Anura > Rhinodermatidae > Rhinoderma > Rhinoderma darwinii. Next base: position 1,502,369 of record NC_134699.1, on the reverse strand, counting down.
CTATGTGACGCCAGGGGATTAGCCAAGATTCCACCTTGTTTTTTTTTTTTATGGATCCGTAAATATAGATGCATTACAGATCCAATACGAAGCGTATTTACGGACACCGTTCCATATATGCTGATGATTTACAGATGACTATGAATGACTCCGGATCCGTATCTACGAATGGGTGAAAAATACGGTCATGTGCATGGGGCCTTAAACCCAAAATGGCAGCTAGTCAATGCGATCCTGGCTGATGTCTGTGTCCATGAGACCCGTATGCAGTGCCATCACTGTGCTGACCGGATACTGCAGATCTTATGAGCCGTTTGGACGACTTCAGTAGCCAGTTTAGCTGCCTGTGAGCAACAATCGGCTGTCTGTATCTGTATCTTCCTGCGTGTACTGCCCTCCACCATATTGTAATATCTAATCCAATCCACCTGTGGCAGGTGAGCCATTCCACGGACGATCAGCACGCTTAGGCCTTATTCACACGAACGGGTTATACGTCAGTGCTACGCACGTGATTTTCGCGCACGTCGCACGGGCCTATGTTAGTGAATGGGGCCGTTCAGACTGTCAGTGAATTTCACGCAGCGTGTGTCCGCTGCGTTAAACTCATGACATGTCCTATACTTGGCCGTGTTTTGCGCAGCACGCACCCATTGAAGTCAATGGGTGCGTGCAAATCGCGCTCGGCACACGGAAGCACTTACGGGGTTTGCGCGCTACAGTAGGAAAATAAATGAATGAAAACAGAAAAGCACCACGTACTTTTCTGTTTGTGAACATAAAACCAGAGTGTCCTAATGATGCCGGCTCCGCGAAAATCACTCATCCACGCACCATATGCTGATGCCACACAGAGCTTTTGCACGTGCAAAACGCAGATTTTTTTGCGAGCGCAAAACGGACACGTCCGTGTGAATAAGGCCTTAGGGTGTCGTTGCAGTCGATTTGTGTTTTTTTGCAAAAAGGTGCATCATACTCTTGTCAGTGCTAAGTCTATTGGAGGGAATTTAACAACGTTTTTATGCCGGTTTTCTGGCGTAGAAATGTCACAAATGATCCAAAAGTTACAAAAATGTAGTCTGTTCCACCTATTAAAAATGGACAGAACTTTAAAATAAGGCCGTGGCCTCCGGTGACCCGACACATTTATCATAATTTACGTCAGAGGTTGGCGTTCTTTATAGCTGAAATCTACACCTGCTCCAGGGCTGTCTAAGATTTCATTGAATGGTCCACGGACAGTCCAAGATGCGACAGATTTTATTAAGAGGCGTGCGGCATCTTACTCCGGCTTAATTCCTATTAGGACTAGCACAGTCTAAATTTCCCTCATTGACTTTTCCCAGGAGATACCTGAGCTGGTGGTTTCCTTCTGTAGACCCAGGCTGGGTTACTGCGGATATTCCTTATATGGATATTGGTATTATGGGAACGGCAATTGTACAGCAAATAGTTTTTTCTTATTACAAATCTCTGCGGTGTCTCATCTGCGTCTTATCTTCTCTTGATGGTAGAGATCTCTGTGCGGCTCTGATATGTGGAGGTCGTCGTGTGTTTGTCATTAATGTGTAAGGGATAAATCACTATCTGGATACTTTTGTTTCAGTTACACGGAGCGCGCAGCACGTGTTATTGTGAGATGTCACGTATTCCATATGTGGAGCCGTCATTTATTACCGTTAGAGCATCCCCGTCATGTCTGAGGTGTAAATCGTACTGATGGCAATTTATAATCTTACATGGAAGACAGTGGTTATTTTGGTGGAAATTTAATTTCACTCCAGTGGAAAAACTGCGTAATGCCAGTAAAGTGTGAACCGACTATTTTATTTTTCTATATCATGCAGACACAAATATTTTGCTATGATTGTTCACGGGAAAAGGTTTCCAATAAGTCAGGTCATAGGAAAATAAATCAATAAATTAGGACCTTTTAACATTGTGTCCTGCGTATATTTTTTGCAGATGGTTAAACACTAGGAAAATACTAGTAATAACCACTAGTGGATAAAAGTTACATCCTGTATTATACTCCAGAGCTGCACTCACTATTCTGCTGGTGGAGTCACTGTACATACATTACATTACTTATCCTGTACTGATCCTGAGTTACATCCTGTATTATACTCCAGAGCTGCACTCACTATTCTGCTGGTGGAGTCACTGTGTACATACATTACTTATCCTGAGTTATAGCCTGTATTATACTCCAGAGCTGCACTCACTATTCTGCTGGTGGAGTCACTGTGTACATACATTACATTACTTATCCTGTACTGATCCTGAGTTATATCCTGTATTATACTCCAGAGCTGCACTCACTATTCTGCTGGTGGAGTCACTGTGTACATACATTACATTACTTATCCTGTACTGATCCTGAGTTATATCCTGTATTATACTCCAGAGCTGCACTCACTATTCTGTTGGTGGAGTCACTGTGTACATACATTACATTACTTATCCTGTACTGATCCTGAGTTACATCCTGTATTATACTCCAGAGCTACACTCACTATTCTGCTGGTGGAGTCACTGTGTACATGCATTACATTACTTATCCTGTACTGATCCTGAGTTATATCCTGTATTATACTCCAGAGCTGCACTCCCTATTCTGCTGGTGGAGTCACTGTCTACATACATTACATTACTTATCCTGTACTGATCCTGAGTTATATCCTGTATTATACTCCAGAGCTGCACTCACTATTCTGTTGGTGGAGTCACTGTGTACATACATTACATTACTTATCCTGTACTGATCCTGAGTTATATCCTGTATTATACTCCAGAGCTGCACTCACTATTCTGCTGGTGGAGTCACTGTGTACATACATTACATTACTTATCCTGTACTGATCCTGGGTTACATCCTGTATTATACTCCAGAGCTGCACTCACTATTCTGCTGGTGGAGTCACTGTGTACATACATTACATTACTTATCCTGTACTGATCCTGGGTTACATCCTGTATTATACTCCAGAGCTGCACTCACTATTCTGCTGGTGGAGTCACTGTACATACATTACATTACTTATCCTGTACTGATCCTGAGTTATATCCTGTATTATACTCCAGAGCTGCACTCACTATTCTGCTGGTGGAGTCACTGTGTACATACTTTACTGATCCTGAGGTACATCCTGTATTATATTCCAGAGCTGCACTCACTATTCTGCTTTTTGAGATTAGAAACCGTCAGCAAGCTTGTGGGCCGATAACCCCTAACCGTTTATCTGAGCTCCTAGAATGCAGGACAGTGTTTTTTTTTTCTTTCTTTCTGGGCCTGGTGCACAGAATTCAAATCACAGGAGGACAGTCTCTGTGCATACATAGAATGAGCAGGGTATGCTGGTAGGTAGCCTGCAGTATTGTGACTGTATCCTGTAAAATGGTATTCAAATATGAACATATCCTTAAGTTTTGATTTTGTATTTTATTATTTTTGTCGTTGTGCAGAGTTTCTCCACGGTCTGGTTTAGGGGGGGCCACACAGGAGTAGATGAGACCACCTGCTGGTGAAAGATCTAGCACTTATGTCACTGGTGGGCACCGGATATAATACTTTCATAGAAATATGTTCTTTTTCTTATTAGTAAAGTGGTTATATCCACATGACACAACATCACAATTGAAACTTGTTTTGTTGCATTATCCGCAGTGTATCATTCACTGGATGCTCTATATGTAACACAGCGGCAGCGCACACATGGAAGGTCGGTCTTGGGTTGTTTGATGGATCCCGCTGATTTCTGCAGCTTCTGCTGGCGATCTCCGGTGTATAATCGGCAGGTTGGATTGCAGCAGTAATCCCGTCTATGGCCAGTTTATGTAAAGTGTTCATCCTATAAGCACCGCAGAGACGTCTGTTCCTGCGATTACCAGAATCTTAATACAGGAAAGTGTTAATCCATAAATCCAGCAATAAAGGGGACGGACACGTTGGTTTCCTGACTGCAGCCGTTCATTTTCCAGCCTTCATGTAAGATCCAATGTGACCGACAACTTGACTTGACTTTTATTGTAGGGAAGCGGCTGCTTTTGCAGCATTAGCTGTAAGTGTGACCTGTAATGATTCCTGAGCTGTGGATCCCGGGGTGTCGTGGGGAAGTTTCATCTTCCAGGGACTTGCTTCACGCCGGTCAAATGTGCTGGAAATACTATACTCTTCCGTGAGGGGCGAGATGCCTCCACCTGCGCAATGACTAACCAAGATGGCCGCCTGCTTCCCAACTCCCAGAATCCTCTTCTCCTTTCTGGCTGTCATGCTGAATATAGCTGTTTTTGGGAAAGCTGTTTGACAACGAATATGGCGGCATTATTATTGAGGATTTCTACTTCATTTTTATATTTTAGTTTTTTTTTGTTTATGAATTTATTGAATATTTCTATCTTAAAGGGGCATTGCATTTATTCGAGCGTTGCACTCGGCTGTGTAAGTCATTCCCATAGAGTTTGGATGAAGTGGCAGCCCGCATGTTCTCCATTCATTTTACTCCTCACACGTTTGGGAGGCGGCGTCCCCATTCTAGCAATTGTTGGGGGTCCCAGTGGTCGAACCCCTACCAATCTAACGTTTATCTCCTATGCATTGGATAATGTTTGTGAACTACGAACTCTTCTAAGATGGTGTTGCCGTTAAAAATTTACTCTCTGTACGTATTAAAGGAGCTATGTGGAGACTAAAAATTATTAGCAGTGCCCTGCAGTATGTGAGTACAGTCTAATATACATCACGCTCCCCCGTCACGCTGAATATGGAATTTTCATGGATTTTTATAGCGCTGCCAGGGGACCCGAAATCTAGTTGCACAGTCGTCTTTGGTGACGATTTGGCTTAGTCATGTGACTGACCCGGCTGTATTCCATATACAAGCAGTGGCAGTAGTACAGCGAGTACATGGAGTACAGCAGCGTCGATCACGTGACGAAGAGTCGTATAGTCACCAAACATGACACTGCAATTAGACTTCCGGTCCCCCGCCAGCGCTATGAACGTCTCAGAGTTGGCGTGATGGAGGAGCAGAATGTATATTAGCGAGTGTATCACATACTACAGGGACTACGCGGCCAATCATTTTTGGTCCCCGCATAACCCTTTTAATGTATTTGGCATCTAGGTCCCCTGAACTGTTAATACTCTGCACCTCTGCGCATGATCAATTGTTTACTAGCCAATTACTGAGGGTTTGGTTTGTAAAAGTCCTCATGGCAGGGACCTTGTGCTGGTGCAGTCTCGTTCTCCAGTACTGGCCTTAGCACCAAGTACTTACTGTATGCTCCTGACCCAGGAGGCAGTGACTGTGATCTGGTCCTCAGCCTGGTGTCCTCGGCCAGTCATACAGTTTTGATACTGAAGCTATACGAGTCGTTGGCTTGGCTGTCTCCATAATTCCCATAGACTTTAGTGGGCGCCCTTCCTGCAATGGGGAGTTAGGTAATGTCCGAGATCTTAAAGGCTTTGTACACCGATCCACCTGTTATCAATCACATCTAAATTATGAACCAAGATGTGATCGGTAACCGCTCGATCCTGCATGTCCGACACCCAGCGCCCGCTGACACTGAAACAGTCAGTCCTGCTGACCTGACGGACACCGGTTTCAGCGCTAGATACAGCTGCTCGGTATATGGGATACAAAGCAGCTGTATCTCAAAGTAAACATATTTTTTTTTTAAAGTATTTTGAAAGTGGCATCAAGCCGATGTATATTTGAAAGGTGTACGTAGCCTTTAAATTGGGATGAAGGCCCCCAACAATCTTCCCGGTGTCACTGTTGTACAATACTATCTGCAGCTGCTAGCTATCGGGAAGCCACATGTAGTACCACTAGTATCTGTTCTGGTCATGTACCCCCTGGGGTGCTGCAGTTGGTGATGTACACGTCATTCTCTGCACTGTAGGGGTTAATAGTCAGAAGCGGCTCCAGCTGTATTCTTTTACCTTGGTGCCTTCCAGCCTTACACAAGCTGCGTTTATAATCCCTTGTCCCTATCTGGAATCCATTACATTATGCAAGGCCAGGAGCTGCGTGGAAGATTTATATGCAGGTTATGGTATTTCGACAATGTACAGCTCTCTTCTGAACACTTCCGGTGCACTGCTGGTGACTTGTGTGCAAATACTACCTGACACTTTGTGTTTCCCATGTGTGTTTAAGTATGCGGCAAGTTTTCTGAGCAATCCTATTGGTTACTAATACACAGGTATGGGGACGTGGGCAATGTAAGATGCAGTTTTCTTTTTTTGCGTCTTTCTCCCAGACATGTGATCAATTAAAAAAGAGAATATCTCTTCCCCATAATGTGACATAATAAACGTTAAATGTGAACACTACAATTCATCCTGAACAATGTAACAACGGTCAACGTAAAAAAAGAATATATATATATATATTAACGCCTGGAAAGCGGAGGGGCAAAAATGATCATGGTCTCCTTGTCCTTTGTGTGCACTTTGGGATGGGATTTTTTTTTTTTTTTAGCAATCCAGTGCCTAGAAAAGAGAGAAATCCTCAACTTTGTGAATAGTCTTAATTACCTGTCTGTCTCCATGGTTACAGACTACAAATAACCTCTGTAGTCTGATCCTGCAGTCATGTTACTGCCTTCCATCCGCCCGATCTTCCAGACAAAGCGTCACCTATATTACACCTTACAATTATCATAAACGTGTCGCTGATTTTGTATCGCAAGTTTGCGCCCATAGTGACACACAGAAGTCTTGTGTACAAACGTAGGGTTTTTTAAAATCAAGACTTTCCATAATTGCTTCGTTAATTGGATGCATTGGTAAGAAATTAAGTGAATTCTGAAGTCTGCAGTTTTATAGTCTTCTGAACATTAGGTTCTGTTTGGTCCCGTTCAAGTGAATGAGACTGAGCTACAATACCAGGCAGAGCTACCACCAAATGTATGGCCATGTGTGTAGTAAGCAACGGAGGCGCAGAACCCGCTGGACCACCCCGTCCCTGTATACAAGACCCTCTCGCTTTCTCTTCAGCTTCCTCTGTTTCGCCCCCATTGCCACCTGCTGAGTTTGAGATGTTGAAGACCTGCTGTAAGAGTTGAGGTTTATAGTCCGGGGGTGAAGGAGAAAACCTTAAATTGAGTTCATTTTAACGTGCAGCAAGGTTTTGGTAATGAGCAGCCTTATATGTTACCTCTAAGGGTCCAATTGCAGACTTCAGGAAATGCATGGTGCCCCATTATAAATCCCACCAGAGGAGACGAGGAATACCACCCAGCTCGGTTCTCTGTAGATGTCAAGGCAACAAATCCAGGCTGTATAAACTATAGGACTGTAGAAATAAGCTCCCGCTGCCGAAGAATGAACGGACTGCTGGAGGATTTTGCTGGTACTGTAGAAATAGAGAATTATTAGACCTCGCACAGTGCACTGGCCGCAGCTGCAGCAGAACCGGAACAGCACGGCACTGAAGTTATTAGTGCGCAGCACCTGCAAGGCCTGATTGTTTTTTAAGTTGATGCGGATGGCGCTCCCTTAGCTCAGAGAATGGGGTTACTGTGAGATCTTCATCATGTGACCTCATCCCAAAACCTGTGAACGGGACACGATGAAACTCCTTACTATCTATTCCTCCATTCAGGGCTTTCTGCGAGGTGGGAGGCCCAGTTCTGTAACGTTTCCACAATCTGGTATTATCCTGGGAGGAAGGGAGGTAATGGAGCAGTAAGAAGAAGGCCCAGCCAATAAACCGCTCGAGGAGTCCCCCAAATGTATTATTATTATTGCTGAGAAAGAACTGGTTCTCGTCCAGCTCAGATTGAAAACACACACACGGTCTCCCTGCAGCCAACCAGGAAAACCTCATCTAGACATTAGTGTGAAGGGTTAGAACGCCTGATGTAGCGGCTTCTCTGCGTCCTATGGATCCCGTAGTGAGGTGCAGCGACACGGATGAATGTGAGAGCAAGCCACTATATACCCCCCGAGATTACAATTGTGTGAGCTGGGGTGCAAAAATGGAAAGGAGAAGTTATTTTAGTCTAATATTTAATAATCCAGGTGTTTGGTCATTAATAATCCCCCCGCAGTACTTACTGTATGGTTCAGGCCTGAATGACGGAGCAGTATTCTTGTTTTTTGATCGTCGCATCTCAAACGTCATAACTTTATTTTTCTAGTAACAGCCGTGTGGGGGCTCGTTCATTGTGGGACAAGTTATATGTTTTATTGGCAGCCTTTCAGGGGAACATATAATTAATCATTAACTTTTTTGGGGACTAATGGAGAATAAACAAAAATTTCACGATATGTTTTGGTGTTCTAAATATTGTGGTGTTAACAAATGTATCAAATATTTTTGGTTTTACTTCTGCACAATAAAAAATAGTTTTTATTTATGATAAGTATTGGTTTTTGTTTTGCTTTATTATAAGAGCCATAACGTTTTTGGTTTTTTTATACTGACGGAGCTGTTTGACGGCCTGTTTTTTTGCAGGCTGAGGCCTCAAGCACACGGCAGTACCGCAATCAATGTCCGTGATTACGGCTGCGGACAGCCACCTGCATATTTGGCCTGTACTCCCATATAAAGTATGGGAGCACGGTCCGTAAAAAACAAAAGATAGGACGTGTTTTATCTTTTGCGGAGGCTTTCTACGGCCCGGACAACTTGCCTGCAAATATACAGGAAGGTATCCGTGGTCAATAGAAATGAATGAGTCCGTAATTGCGGACCGTAATTATGGACAAATTCTACGGTCGTGTGCATGTGGCCTGACTTGTAGTTTATATTGGTACCTTATTGGGCTACATACAACTTTTTGATCGCTTTTTATTGCCTTTTTTGTAAGGCCCCATGCACACGACCGTAAAAAAAACCACTAATTGCGGACTGCAATACGGTCCGTAATTACTGACCCGCCCGGTTCTATTGGCCGTGGACACCTTTAATGGTTACATTTTTATATTTTTTAATTTATAGCTACTCCCCCCTTCTTTTTTTTTTTTCTTTATGTCCCACTTTACGGCCTTACATCCAGAGGTAGAAAACCTGATCTGACCGTGTCCTGCTGACACAGGTGCAGGGCTTTCTAGAGGACCGCTCTGATACACTGTAACAAACACTCATACGAAGGACACATTTCCTGCCTGCTGCATGTAGACGAGAATATTCCCCGAAAGCTTGAAAGGGGGAAGAATTGAAACACAAAGTATAGTAGAAAGTTGCAGCAGTTTTCATAACCATTTTTTATTTTACTTTTTTTTTTTTACATGAAACCTGGAATCCCCTCTAAAGGTCTCTGAATATTTCCGTTTCATCCATGTGCGTCTGTGTAAAGCTCAGGCATAGCGATTCCATGACTGGCACCAGGCTACTTACATGCATATTTCTTCTTGCGGAAGCCTCTGGAGAATTGAAGTCATTTTCTCCAGTAAAAGTCTGCATCACATTACCATTGCAAATACCTCCCGGGCCCCCGTGGACAAAGTTGTTAAGTGTAATGGAGACCGTCTTAATCGCTGTGCTTCCACCTTCAAGATAAAACAAACCCTTTAAAGGGGAGCGCCGAAGAGCATCGTCACATCTCCCAAGACATCGGATACCATTGTTTTGGGGGATGTCTCCTGCTTTGTGTCACTCGATGATAAGAGCAGGGCCTTCATGTCTTCCATGTCCACGCGCTTTCTTCCATATGGACTGCATTTTATCCTGTAATGACTGGTAGCAATTACAAGTGATTCAACATCCAGACACTTAAATAAACTTTTTTTTGCCGTCCAGAAATGACATTTTCAGATCGTTTACATTCGGCTCAAATCATGAACTGGACTCCTAAATTGTTTGTAAAGAATATAATAGGAAGTTCCTGGCCGTAGTTAACCTATTCACGGCCAGAACGAGTCCTAGTTGTGGGTAAAAGGGTGCGGACAGTCATACCCCCTGCATTGTGGGACCAGATGGAATTCATTTTTTGGGAAGGGATTTCTGTGGCTGTGGGGGAGATCTTTTTCCTGGCATCTTACAATTCAAAGTACAGTGAGATTGATTGTTCTTTCAGAGACCTCTGACTAGTCCTCGTTATGGATAATGTTAGAAATATTACTAGTTTTTACATTGTCTAGATAATTGCGTACATCAGCTAGGCTTCACTGGATAATGTCAAACGTAATCGATTCTGAAGGTTCATGTGATCTTCACTCTCAGAAGAAGTTTAGCAGAGATGAGGGGTATAATAGGTTTTTGATATTTTTTGGGTGTTCGATTTGTCACATTGTTAGTTTTAGCGATGTTTAACCTAGTAAAGTGTCGGCATGTAACTCTGGATGGAACCTTATGCCAATGAACTGCAGTTCTATAGATATGTGACCTTCACTCCCTTATCCTGTGTATGCTTATAGCCCATATATACCCTTTATAATTTACCATTTTATAGCTAAAATATAGAATTACATTTTTTTTTTTTTATCTTCTACTGTCCTGAGTTACATCCTGTATTATACTCCCGAGCTGTACTCACTATTCTGCTGGTGGAGTCACTGTGTACATACATGACATTACTTATCCTGTACTGATCCTGAGTTACATCCTGTATTATACTCCCGAGCTGTACTCACTATTCTGCTGGTGGAGTCACTGTGTACATACATGACATTACTTATCCTGTACTGATCCTGAGTTACATCCTGTATTATACTCCCGAGCTGTACTCACTATTCTGCTGGTGGAGTCACTGTGTACATACATTACATTACTTATCCTGTACTGATCCTGAGTTACATCATGTATTATACTCCAGAGCTGCACTCACTATTCTGCTGGTGGAGTCACTGTGTACATACATTACATTACTTATCCTGTACTGATCCTGAGTTATATCCTGTATTATACTCCCGAGCTGTACTCACTATTCTGCTGGTGGAGTCACTGTGTACATACATGACATTACTTATCCTGTACTGATCCTGAGTTACATCCTGTATTATACTCCCGAGCTGTACTCACTATTCTGCTGGTGGAGTCACTGTGTACATACATTACATTACTTATCCTGTACTGATCCTGAGTTACATCATGTATTATACTCCAGAGCTGCACTCACTATTCTGCTGGTGGAGTCACTGTGTACATACATGACATTACTTATCCTGTACTGATCCTGAGTTACATCCTGTATTATACTCCCGAGCTGTACTCACTATTCTGCTGGTGGAGTCACTGTGTACATACATGACATTACTTATCCTGTACTGATCCTGAGTTACATCCTGTATTATACTCCCGAGCTGTACTCACTATTCTGCTGGTGGAGTCACTGTGTACATACATTACATTACTTATCCTGTACTGATCCTGAGTTACATCATGTATTATACTCCAGAGCTGCACTCACTATTCTGCTGGTGGAGTCACTGTGTACATACATTACATTACTTATCCTGTACTGATCCTGAGTTATATCCTGTATTATACTCCAGAGCTGCACTCACTATTCTGCTGGTGGAGTCACTGTGTACATACATTACATTACTTATCCTGTACTGATCCTGAGTTACATCCTGTATTATACTCCAGAGCTGCACTCACTATTCTGCTGGTGGAGTCACTGTGTACATACATTACATTACTTATCCTGTACTGATCCTGAGTTACATCCTGTATTATACTCCCGAGCTGTACTCACTATTCTGCTGGTGGAGTCACTGTGTACATACATTACTTATCCTGTACTGATCCTGAGTTACATCCTGCATTATACTCCAGAGCTGCACTCACTATTCTGCTGGTGGAGACACTGTGTACATACATTACATTACTTATCCTGTACTGATCCTGAGTTACATCCTGTGTTATACTCCAGAGCTGCACTCACTATTCTGCTGGTGGAGTCACTGTGTACATACATTACTTATCCTGTACTGATCCTGAGTTACATCCTGTATTATACTCCAGAGCTGCACTCACTATTCTGCTGGTGGAGTCACTGTGTACATACATTACATTACTTATCCTGTACTGATCCTGAGTTATATCCTGTATTATACTCCAGAGCTGCACTCACTATTCTGCTGGTGGAATCACTGTGTACATATATTACATTACTTATCCTGTACTGATCCTGAGTTACATCCTGTATTATACTCCAGAGCTGCACTCACTATTCTGCTGGAGTCACTGTGTACATACATGACATTACTTGTCCTGTCTGATCCTGAGTTACATCCTGTATCATACTCCAGAGCTGCACTCACTATTCTGCTGGTGGAGTTACTGTGTACATACATTACATTACTTATCCTGTACTGATCCTGAGTTACATCCTGTATTATACTCCAGAGCTGCACTCACTATTCTGCTGGTGGAGTCACTGTGTACATACATTACATTACTTATCCTGTACTGATCCTGAGTTACATCCTGTATTATACTCCAGAGCTGCACTCACTATTCTGCTGGTGGAGTCACTGTGTACATACATTACATTACTTATCCTGTACTGATCCTGAGTTACATCCTGTATTATACTCCAGAGCTGCACTCACTATTCTGCTGGAGTCACTGTGTACATGACATTACATTACTTATCCTGTACTGATCCTGAGTTACATCCTGTATTATACTCCAGAGCTGCACTCACTATTCTGCTGGTGGAATCACTGTGTACATATATTACATTACTTATCCTGTACTGATCCTGAGTTATATCCTGTATTATACTCCAGAGCTGCTCTCACTATTCTGCTGGTGGAGTCACTGTGTACATACATTACATTACTTATCCTGTACTGATCCTGAGTTACATCCTGTATTATACTCCAGAGCTGCACTCACTATTCTGCTGGAGGTGTCACTGTGTACATACATTACATTACTTATCCTGTACTGATCCTGAGTTACATCCTGTATTATACTCCAGAGCTGCACTCACTATTCTGCTAGTGGAGTCACTGTGTACATACATTACATTACTTATCCTGTATTGATCCTGAGTTACATCCTGTATTATACTCCAGAGCTGCACTCACTATTCTGCTGGAGTCACTGTGTACATACATTACTTATCCTGTACTGATCCTGAGTTACATCCTGTATTATACTCCAGAGCTGCTCTCACTATTCTGCTGGAGTCACTGTGTACATACATGACATTACTTATCCTGTACTGATCCTGAGTTACATCCTGTATTATACTCCAGAGCTGCACTCACTATTCTGCTGGAGTCACTGTGTACATACATGACATTACTTGTCCTGTACTGATCCTGAGTTACATCCTGTATTATACTCCAGAGCTGCACTCACTATTCTGCTGGTGGAGTTACTGTGTACATACATTACATTACTTATCCTGTACTGATCCTGAGTTACATCCTGTATTATACTCCAGAGCTGCACTCACTATTCTGCTGGTGGAGTCACTGTGTACATACATTACATTACTTATCCTGTACTGATCCTGAGTTACATCCTGTATTATACTCCAGAGCTGCACTCACTATTCTGCTGGTGGAGTTACTGTGTACATACATTACATTACTTATCCTTTACTGATCCTGAGTTACATCCTGTATTATACTCCAGAGCTGCACTCACTATTCTGCTGGTGGAGTCACTGTGTACATACATTACATTACTTATCCTGTACTGATCCTGAGTTACATCCTGTATTATACTCCAGAGCTGCACTCACTATTCTGCTGGTGGAGTCACTGTGTACATACATTACATTACTTATCCTGTACTGATCCTGAGTTACATCCTGTATTATACTCCAGAGCTGCACTCACTATTCTGCTGGTGGAGTCACTGTGTACATACATTACATTACTTATCCTGTACTGATCCTGAGTTACATCCTGTATTATACTCCAGAGCTGCACTCACTATTCTGCTGGAGTCACTGTGTACATGACATTACATTACTTATCCTGTACTGATCCTGAGTTACATCCTGTATTATACTCCAGAGCTGCACTCACTGTTCTGCTGGTGGAGTCACTGTGTACAACTTCTTTTGTACATAGTATTTTTCCATGACCCCAGAAGGGGCGTCTGGTAATAAGATTTTTTTTTATTTTTTTTGTTCACCAACATCAGTATTTGGAGGCAGACGCGTGCTCATGATGTCGGACATGTGAAACCGTGCACATAACTATTCTCAACAGCAACAGCCGATAGCATCTATGTTACTATAGCACCAGCCTGGCCATTTCCACACTGATCCTATCTATAGAAATGTTTTACAATCTTTTTACCATCACTTAAAATAAATATGGGAGATAATGTAAGGCATGTTCATGTAAATACATTCTTGGTATACGTTTCCTGTGGGGTATGTCAGTCTCGGGGGAGAGCGCAGACTCTTGTGATGACGTTGTGTACTTGTAGACGTCCCACGGTATAATGTGATCAAGCGCTATATGAGCAGTAGTCAGTCTGGGGAGTTCTGGGATGTTATCTCTCCTTTTAAAGTGACATTTCCATACTAATGCCGGACCAATCAATGATTACTATGTTAGTGCAGGGGTGGGTTTAAGCTGGCCATACATTTCAGGTAGCTGTTCCTCCGGACCCCCATACACATGCGCTCTTAGTGGAGCGCGCATGCGTTCTCAATAGGGAGAAGAAGCAAAGCCGCTTCCAGACTTCTCTGTCAGCGGCTTATGTCCTTGCAAACAAAAGGATTGGTCTTGCTGGAATCCAGCACAACTGGCGCTCCTCTTCTCCGACATCTGCCGTCATGGGAAAGACGGGACAGCCGCATACACGTTACTTGGTTGGCTGCTCCCGCCGAAGTCTTCAGGTTCTGCCAATTTACATCTAACATGTATGAGTAGCTTTAGGAAAGCTTGGACAATGGTCTATGAATTAAATCTCTGGGGCTTTGTTGTCTCTGGAAGGTTTCATCTCTAATAATTGGTGTGAGAACAGGTCAGAAAATCGTCTCATGATGCCTAGTTTTATACAGTTATGTTCTATATCCCAAGTAGCGCAGTAGAGGGGGCCCATCCATGAAAATATATCTGTGGTTATAAATCCTGCCGAGCCTCCTTGTCCCTTCTCGGTTCAGTGGTAATTCTTCTTTCAGCTGAAGACCTCTGCATATTTAAGACAGACTGGTTGCTAGGGAATATAGCGCTTGACAACCCAATTGAAACTGGTTGTTACAATGTATCCGTAGCAGAGAGACAAGACTCCGCTATCCGCTCAGAGCTGGAATATCCCTGTGCGGTCAGTAATGAAGAATTCGTTTGGTTACAGTCACGCCCGTGTATATATCTTGTGAACGCTTGGCTTTCTCTTCCAATTTTTTTGTAAATTAAGGGTTAATTTTAAGAAAATAAAATTCTGTTTCAGTATCTCACCTGTTTGACATGGTATTTCCTTCTAAAACAGACCTGGAATGTCGCTCACTGCTCTGAAGAGGTGTTTGGGAGAGGTGGGGAGACCAGCAGAAGGAAATGGGTTTTATGTCCCCTCTGTTCTGTTATAACAATAAGAACCCCCACATTGAGGCGGCTCCTGGCTGGACGAGCTGCTTTTCTTAATGCGCAGAAAACGAAAGAAAAATGTCTTTTTGGGGCTTTGGTTTTCCTGTATGGGGATAACGAGACCACACGGATGAACCACAGCTTCCTGTGCACTGGAGCGTGCCATGTATCCGTACCTCCATAGAGCCGCCACCGCGCACGTACACACAGCCCCTATACAACTGGATGCTATTTATACTTCTACGTGCTCAGCAGTACAGGGTTTTACTTGTGCACGTGAGGCGGCAGCGCTGGCGCTTCACCTGCAGTCACTGCCAAGACCAGACCTCCTGCAACCGCTGCCATTGTCAAACAATTCTTATTACGCTGCTACGATTTCCCACCTCTGAAATATTACACAGAAAAGTTACAGCGACATTGCGGAAAATACCACAATAACGATGGCGTCAGAGTAACGTGTTTATCCATCGTATTTTATCTATTACATTCTGGGAAATGTTTGTAGAAATTCTTTCATGGAAAATCACATCAATTTACGGCAAGTGGTTTCCTGACTTGGGAAAAACCTCCAGAAAATTGTGATGACAAACGTAAAGTGTGAACGACCGCTGAAAAGACGCCTCAGGAAAACTGCAGTGATCTACAGGGGGGCACAAATATACACGTGCGCCGCACTAGAATGGCTCTGGCTACCGGTTTTTGCAGGTTAAAGGGGTTGGGTTTGAGGACGACCCTTTCCATATTGTTTGTAAAGGGGTCCCCTGCTCAGGACCCCCTCTATGAATCCGAGAGCTGCTCACAGAGGGTCTCTTGCTCTAGCAGGACCCTTCTATGTATTAACCAGTTCAGGTCTGGGCTATTTTGCGCCTTCAGGACCAGACATAGTTTAGCCATTTTTAGCACGTGTTATTTAAATGGCTATTACTTTTTTATTTGTTGGGCTAGCGACGTGATTTTTGCGACGTTTTTTTCCGTAGACATTGCAGGTTTCATTTTTTATCGTTTTTATACACACCTTTTTTGCTATTTTAGAATTTTTATTCATAAAGTTTGAAAATAATAGTAAAAAAATAAGCTTTTTTACGTTTCAGCTATTTTTTCTTGGTAATAACATAGTTTTACCCTAAAATAGACCTTTTATTTGTAATCGTCATGGTTTACCGTAAATTGTAATATATCACATGTCTATATTAGGGTAATTGGGTCAGCGCTAGCGTTACAACAATGATTGGCGGGGGGGGGGGAACTGTTTTTTTTTTTTGGGGTGGGTATTTTATGTGTATTTATTATTTAATTTTTTTTTGCACTTTACTTTTCTTTTTTTATTACCATGGTCTGTCCCTCAAAGGTCAAAAAAGACCTTTGGGGAACTTTATATATATTTTTTCTTTCTTTTACACCATGTTTTTCCACTGTAACTGGAGCTGCACAGCAGGGAAATCAGGCCTCTCATAGTGACAATTGTCACTAACTGGGCTGTGCTGGGTCTAGTAAGACCCAGGAGCGGTCTGTCAGTAACGGCACCCGGCGATCATGTGACCAGTCACGTGGTCACCGGGAGGAATAGAGACAGCGTCGCTGCTGCTGCCTCTATTCCTATACACAGCGTTCATAGAGCGCTGTGTAAAAACACATCGGAGAAGACAGAAGCAGTGAAAGCTGCTTCTATCCTCTCCTCAGGGTCCCCGGCAGTCACTGACAGCCAGAGACCCGACATTCAGCTGCCCGATCGCGCGGGCAGCAAGTTAAAACCCGAGCCGTAGAAATTCTATGGTTCGGGTTTTAAGGACCCTGACCGCTGGCCGTAAAAATACAGCCAGCGGTCGGGAACCAGTTAAAGGTTTTCTTCATGAGACAACCTGTTGTACTGACTTAGGGCTTATTTACACGAGCGTGATTTTCATGCACCTCGCGCGGACTTATGTTAGTTTATGGGGCGTGAAAATCACACGCAGCACACGGAAGCACTTCCGTGTGATGCGCGTAATTCACGCAACAGCAGTAAACACCCCGAAATACGCCTGAAAACACTGTGTGAACAATACCCTAAGGCTATGTTCACACGGAGTATTTTGCAGGAGGAATATCTGCCTCAAAATTCCGTTTGGAAGTTTGAGGCAGATATTCCTCTCCCTGCACGCCGATTTTCGCGCCGTTTTTCGCCCGCGGCCATTGACCGCCGCGGGCATAAAACAGCGCGAAATACGCTTTCTCTGCCTCCCATTGAAGTCAATGGGAGGTCAGAGGCGGAAGTGCCCGAAGATAGGGCATGTCGCTTCTTTTTCCCGCGAGGCAGTTTTACTGCTCGCGGGAAAAAGACGCCGACGCCTCCCATTGAAATCAATGGGAGGCGTTTTCGGGCCGTTTTTGCCGAGTTTTGCGACGCGGTTTCCGCGTCAAGAAACTCGGCAAAATACCCCGTGTGAACATAGCCTAAGGCTGTGTTCACACTGAGTTTTTTGCAGGAGGAAAATTCCTCCTGCAAAAACTGCTGCAGACGTTTTTTGCACAGTGGTTTGACAAAAATTTGTCAAAACACTCGTCGAGGTGTTTTTTTTCCCGTCTCTGGTTGAAATGGGGTTTTGGAGGCGGAAACCGCCTCAAGATGGGTCATGTCACTTCTTTTTACCGCGACACAGTTTTTTTGCTCGCAGTAAAAAAAAAATCGTCCTACTCCCATTGAAATCAATGGGAGGCATTTTCTGGCATTTTTTGACTAGTTTTGCGGAGCGCTTTCGGCGCCAAAAAAACGTATCAAAAAACTCGGTGTGAACAGGGCCTTAGTCTCCTCAGACCGAGCATTCATATGGAAGTGGTGATGCAATATCTCATTTATTTGTGACCATTTTGAGAGTCCGGGGAACATCCAGTTAACGCTGCACCATTTGTAATGACCTGAAGCTGGCGCCACAAAGACTTTTTATACATGTGCCCTCGATTGTGTGAACAAGGCTAAATATGCATAAAGTTAACGAAATGTGGCCTGGATTCTTGATGATGTTTTCTTAATTTTTTAGGTCTTATTCACACTAACGTGTCCGTTTTGTGCGCGTAAAAAAACGCAGCGTATTTCCTGCGTTGCAGTTCCTTGTGACATCAGTGTATATAGTGCGAGTCTGCATTTTTTACGCGCGTATGTCATCAGTATGTCATCAGTATGTCACGCGTTTCACGTCGGCAAAATAAACTGAAGGTGTTTTTCTTTTTTAAAATAGTTTCTTTACCAACTGTTGTGTGAATCACGCACCGCACGCGGATGTGCGTCCGTGGGATGTCCGTGATTTTCACGCACCCATTGACTTCAATGGGTGCGTGATGCGCAAAAAACGCACAAGTATAGGACATGCAGTAAGTTTCACGCAGCGGACACACGGACACACGCTGCGTGAAAAACACTGAATGTCTGAATGGCCCCATTGACTTGCATAGGTCCGTGTGACTTGCGTTATTTTCACGCGCATAACACTGATGTGAAATACGCTCGAGTGAATTAGGCCTTATGTGGGGGTTGGGGGTGATGATGCTGAGCCCCTCTGTCGGTGATAACGTAATGGACGGTGGATGGTCCTTCTTTACATGGCAGGGGTCTCATAGGTGTTACAGCCGGATAACAGGATTATATGTGCCAGCAGGTGAGTAAAGGCTTTATGTTAATGATCGTCCCTCCAGGCACCTATCAGTCACTTCATAAGGTGGTCACGTCCCCTCCCCCAACATTCAGAAGCTACAGCTCATCTATTCATTGCTACAATCAGTCGCTGCTCCGCTATTTGTGGCCCCCAATGTCCCCTGTATCCAGTCACCTCCAGTGTTGTTAGTGTGTGAATGTCCTCTAGACCAACAGTAAAATTGTTACGATTGAACGAATAACGATTCATTCCGGGTCGACCGAGCTGTATTTTACTGCATATATGATCGTTTAAATACTCGTAATTGTGCTCGGGAGAGACCGTAACGCGCCTGCTGGTTTACGATGGCGGGACGAGCGTTTTCTTTTTACACTTGCAGATTTATTGCGTGGCAAGCGATATTTTTGCCTACAACAAAATATGCAATCACCGATCTACCAACGAAAGATTGATGATGGTTTGATCATGGACCGTGTTTGCGCCCGCTACGATTGTGTACTTTTGCGCCATCTAACAATTTTTCGCACGAGAATTTACTTATCTAAAAAGTCCTTAATTGGGTTGTCCAGGCAGGGGACTGGTTTTCATACTGATGACCTGTCCACAGGATAGGTAATCAGTATATGATCGTGGGGGTCCGGCACCCAGACCCTGCACCAATCAGCTGTTCCGGCTGCCTCTAGGCAGTGGTCAGTGCAGGAAGCAGAGGGCTCCGTACGTTGCATAGCGGCCGTGCTGGATTACTGCAGCTCTGCTCCTATTCACTTGAGTTTCACAGCACGGCCGCGATTCCCTGACTGGAGCCGCCATCTTCTTCTTTCAACACGGACATCTGGTGCCGAGAGGAAGCCGGAGCAGCTGATCGGTGCGTGTTCCAGGTGTCTGACTCCCACCGATCATATATCCGGTGTATACGTCAACAGTATGAAAAATGGTCTTGTGCCTGGACAACCCCTTTAAGACTGTGTACGTCATATCCGAGGTATACATGATTTCTCCAAGGGTGGGGAGGTATAAAGGGGCATTTATTATATTCTAGATCCTCCCGATTTTCAGCTGTTTTTTAAGCTATTTGCGTTTTTCGCTGCGCTTTTCTTACGGCCATTATTGGAGCGGTTTTTCTTTTGTCAATGAAAAACGGCTCAAGAAGTGACATGCACTTTTTCGCGGGCGTTTTTTTACGCGGCTGTTTTTAAAAACGGCCACGTAAAAAATGCCCCGTGGAAACGGAACGCCGTTTCTCCTCATTGAATTCAATGCGCAGATGTTTGGAGGCGTTCTGCTTCCAATTTTTCCGTTTTTTGTTTTTTTTACCTGACAACTTACCTGGATGTATATAGAAATGAAGCGGTTTTCATGCAAAATTGGGGCAAATTGCATAGACTGTCGTTACTACAATAGAATTATTAGACAACAATTACCTGACCCTGCATGACTATCCATTTTACACTGTAACTTTATATTTGGATACATTTGTTTGTATTCATGGATTGCTCTGTGTAAATGCACTTTAAGGCCCCGTGCACATGACTGTATTTTCCATCTGTAATTACGCACCCATTCATTTCTATGGGCTACGGACACCTTACCGTATTTTTGGTTGGCCATTCCGTAATTACGGCACAGACTTCTCATAGAAGTCTATGGGCGCTTCTTTAGTTTACGGACATCTATGGATGTGCACCCGGCCGTAGTTACAGAAGCGTTGCTAGGCGACTCCAGGTTTGCAGATGTTGCACATCATTCGTGGTTTTTTTGTATTTTTCCCCCTGCGGATCTGTATATACAGCTGCACTATGGACCGTATTTGCGGTTACCGTTCCGTATATGCTGATAAGTTGCGGATCCGTATTTACAGATGGATGAAAATACAGTTGTGTGCATGAAGCCATAGGGTACACTCACACGGAGCGGTTAGAACCGCATGAAAAAAAAATAAGGATACGAAGCTGCAATTTGGTGCGTTTTTCAATGTGGTTGCGGTAAAAAAACTGGGTTGTCTAGATTGTTATAGGATCATGTGATGGACCTACAGGTGCATGGCTCGTTACAGTATGTGTATCAGAGCTGTTTCTAATGATCCCAGAACGTGTCACCACATGACCCTGTAACGAGCTGAGCACCTGTAGGTCCATCACATGACCCTGTGATGTGCTGTGCACCTGTAGGTCCATCACATGACCCTGTGACGTGCTGTGCACCTGTGTCCATTACATGACCATGAGCAGAATTGTATCCATTGGAAGCAAACAATGTTCCTACTGAATGACACCAAGCAGAGATCTTGAAAACCGTGAGAAGTTAATACAGTAAGTATATTGGAAAGTTGTAACTTTTAATTATACAAAAAATTAAGATGAATTGCTAGAAGCGGCTACCCCTTTAATGGTCTCCATTCTCTTCCGTCGTCCTCTCACGTGACGCGCTCTTTACGGTTATTCGGAGGGGTCGCTCTTCCTCCGTTTCTGCTGGTTTGTTTCTTGTTTCGTTGTGAATGTTTTCTCTCCACAATCAGAAATGACTCTGTGCAGTTTTCTGGGGAGGGGAAAATGGGAAATGTTCCTGTACTCGGAGAACAAATAATTTGTTCTTTCCTCAGTCCTGGCTTAAAACTATGATCTTCTTCCAGATCTGAGCTTGGACAAATAGTACCAATTAATCATGCTGATTGCAAGTGTATATATAATTGCATTAACTCTTGCAGTGCCCTGAGAACTGCTTATCAGTGGAGGTCTTAAAATGGTCCCATATGAGTCAACAAATAGCCGCCCCCTTCAAAGTTGAAGGTCTGTTTACTTGATGTGGAAATAGTTTTGGTTGCACAGATTGCCTTCAGCTGAGAGTGGTTTATTTGAGAGAAGTGAAATCTTCATACCTGCGATGTCCTGGGAAGGTCTTGCTGGAGGATCCAGTTTCTCGGGGTCTCATTCAGATCATCTGGATCATAATGTCCCGCGCTGCGTCCTGTGCTAATCCCAAGACTTCACTGCTGCCCCATATGGAAGCACAGGCTGAAAAGGAGATGGACGGAGTGTTTTGGGGCCTTCAGGCTGGATTCATACACAGCTTTTTTTCCTGCGTTTTTGTGAGCGCTTCGTGGTGCTTTTTTTTTTTTTTTTTTTTTTTTTTTTTTTTTTAAATAACTGCGGCCAGATGTTACATTAAAGTTTATGGTAAAATATCAATTACACTACATACAACTACGTTTTGGTTTGTGGCGTTTTTGAGGCAACTTTGTGGTCAGCGGCGGTTTTTTAAATTTTTTAGAACACCGTATACTCTGGGTATGCCATTTTTTGTCGTTTTTCCCGTAGCCTTCTGCATAGGACTTCATAAAACCCAGAAATAAAGCGTGTACAAAAATGCAACTAAGAACTCCTTTACCGCACGTACAAAGTAACACTAAGTAAAAAAACCGCATGCTACGTTTGACACCTGCTAGTGTTGTTTGATGCAGTTTAAAATGCCAGAACACTTGTGTGACTGAGGCCGAAGGGCCGTCGAGGGAACGCTTTACTTACGTCAGGAGAACTCTGTGTGCGGTTGTTAAAGTCTCGCGTACAAAATTGTTGAAATTGGGATGAAAGGGCTGATGTGACTTTAAGGCCGGGTTCACACACACTATTTACGGACGTAATTCGGGCGTTTCTAGCCCCGAATTACGTCCGAAAATGCGGCTCAAGCGTCGGCTAACATCTGCCCATTCATTAGAATGGATCTTACGATGTTCTGTGCCGACGGTCATTTTTTTTACACGCCGCTGTCAAGCAGCGGCGCGTAAAAAAGACGCCCGCGTCAAAGAAGTGCCGGTCACTTCTTCAGACATAAATGGAGCCGTTTTCCATGGACTCCATAGAAAAACAGCTCCAATTACGTCCGTAATGGACGCAGCGAAAGACGCCGGCAACATGCCTTTACGGCTGAAATTACGGAGCTGTTTTCTCCTGAAAACAGCACCGTAATTTCAGCCGTAACGGACGCTGCCGTGTGAACAGACCCTTATTGTCTAATGAAAATTTCTGCAACCATGAACTTAGTTCATTTCTCAGCATCTGCAAGATCTCTGCTTGCTGTCAGTGAACAGAACGTATATTCATATTTTACATGTAGAGGCTGAAAATCCATACAGATCTAGAAACTTCACAGCTGAGGTGAACGTACAGTTCTATCTTCTGTGATCTAAACAATCTGCTGGGTTTTGTCTGCGCGCACACATTGTAGCAACGATCAGGCGAGTGATTGCTGCTGTTGTGATTTGCCTATACTTGGGTTCACTCGCGAAATGAGTTTCTCTCCTTATACTGACAGCGTTGCAGAACTTTTCCTGATACAATGATGAAGTTTCATGTATAGATATGCTGGAGAGTATTTCAGATTCGCTTCACTGCTCATGATGTACCAGACAGTGACCGCTGTGGACGCCATCGTCCCTGCAGCCAGATGTTGTGTTCCTCCAGATGGTAACTGCTATAGGTGACCGTTTTGCTTTCTGGATTAGAGAGGTTTATGTTTATCCTTGGCATTACCCCCTACACACTGTACAGTATGGCACCTGTCACCCATTTCTCCCTGACACTGCAGGCTCTCACTCCCCCAGAGCCCATTTCCCTTCATATAAATGGTAATTCCTGATAGAGTCCTGGCGACCTCTCTGGGAAAGGAAATAGCTGTCAAATAAAAAGCCTCAAGTGAAGACTGAGCAGCAGAGTATGTGAGATAAAACTGTGCCCAAATCACGAACAGAAAAATCCCCTTTCCAAACAAGCGGAGAGTGCGGAGCCGTCCTGTACAGGCGCTGGTGAGTGCAGCGTAACGTGGCTCATCGTGTCTGAATGTGGCTTTTGTGGGAGACGACATTCACAATCTGCCTCCTGGTTGGGTAACGGGACAGCTCAACTGAACAAACTGCGTAACCTGAAAAACGTGGGGGGGGGGGGGGGGGTGATGTCGATGACCCACAATCTGCTATTAATGCTGTGAATCCCATTTAGTTGTTTGGGTCCGGGGTCCCAGTGTGTGATAATCACACGTACCCAGGAAAACACTATATGATATTGTATGTAATGAATTCCTACGGGGGCACTTGTGTACATATGTTGTGCATCCGCAAGATTGTTGGATTTTTTTGCGGTAATTGCATAAAACCAATATAATTCCCTTCTTACTGTTGTATGCTGCCCACAATCGTGGGATATGACGCTGTGGCGCTCAAACCTAAAGCTCCGTCACAGAAGTGAGAGAAAATGCCACGAAACTATTGTGAATGAAGAATATTCTGGTTTTATCGCATAAAGGGTTTTATTACAACGTGAATTATTGCTCATAACTAATCCGTTTTTTTAGCGCAGAGCTCTGCACCCTGTGACTCTACGTGCTGCAGTTTTGGTGGGTTTTACCAACACTCGGTGAAGTCATAAGAAATTAGTTAATGGTGTTGACCGGAAGGAGGAGTTCACAACGTTTTTTTGTCAGGCAGAAAAAAATCTGCCTAAAAATTCCTTCATTGACTTTTCTGCATTTCCACGTTTTCGTAAGTCGTTGAAGCTAATGCAAGAACCGCAGGCAAAAACTGCTCCAAATGAACACCACATGTTTTTTCTGCCTCCCATTGATTTCAATGAGAGGTCAGAGGCGGAAACCGGTAAGAGAGCATGCCGATTTTATTTAAATTTATTTTCCCTGCGAGCGGCCAAAAGTCGTCCGTGAAAAAAAAACGACCTCTGCCTCCCGTTGAAATCAATGGTGGTCAATTTGTGTTTTTTTTTTTTTTAAATTAAGCGCCAAAAAACGCTGTGTGAACTGACCCCATCAAGTGCTATGTAATGATTTCGATTGTTCGGCTAAGGCCTCACTCACGCACACGACCGTAGTTTTCATCCGTATTTACAGAACAGGTAATTAAGGATAAAATTACAGATCCATTCATTACTATAAGCCACGGACATCTTTCAGTAAATTTACGGATGTGTGTCCGGGCCATAGAAATGATCTGCAAAATATACAACATGTCCTATTGTCCACTATTGCGGCACGGAGTTGCCCATAGAAGTCTATGGGGGCTTCTGTAGTTGCGGATCCGTATGTTCGAGCACTAATAACCCTTACGGTCGTGTGCATGAGGTCTTAGTTCATTCTTGCATTGGATAATCCGTTTCTAGATCAGAATAAGGATAAAAATAGACAGGTTTAAAAGTCCCATGAAAACAATAGAATTTTTAATCGCATCCGTTATGTTAGTCATCTGTTTTTTTGACAAGTGCAGAGTACAGGACTTCTACTCCATGAAAAAAAAACAAAAAAAACGGATGTCTGATGGATGGGTTCTTATTATCATTGGTGTCCATGTAAAACTGATCCAAACTGATTGTAATCCATTTGCATCTGTTTTTATTTTAATTCGATTTTTAATCCTTAGGGCCTGTTCACATCACCGTTGGCTTTCCGTTCTGGGGTTCCGTCGGAGGTTTGTCGGGTGAACCCTGCAACGGAAAGTGAAAGTGAAACCACAGCTTCCGTTTCAGTCACCATTGATATCAATGGTGACGGAAACATCGTGAATGGTTTCCGTTTGTCACCATTACGGCAGGTTCCCGGTTTTCCGATGGAATCAATAGCGGAGTCGATTGCGCTATTGATTCTGTCAGAAAATCGGAAACCTGCCATAATGGTGACTGAAACGGAAGCTGTGGTTTCACTTTCCGTTGCAGGGTTCACCCTGACAGAACCCCGGAACGGAAAGTGAACGGTGATGTGAAGAGGCCCTTATTCTGATCAGAGTAACGGATTCTACAGTGTGAACTCCGCCTTATAGACCATTATTTGGATCAGTGAAAGTCTTTGGTGTTGTGACCGGTCTCTTGTAGATCTTCGGTTCTCACTGTGGTAGGGGTACACCTGCGGGTACGTGTCATGTATTGGGGTCCTTGTACTCTGCTCATTCTGTGCTTTTAATAGTCAGCGCAGTGTATGGCTGTAACCTTGGGGATACGTTGATGTCATTTGTTGAGTAGGGGGCACTTAGCTGAAGAACACGGTTGTCGATGACCCAGCTATGCGGAAGCCGCAGTATAAAAGTGAACTTTACAAAGGAGCGCCGTTTAACTATGAGCGCTCGTGGCCACGAAGGGGTTACGTGTGGATTGTGGAGCGAGGGTTTGCTGATTCTGTATGATTTATCGTTGTACAATGTGCACGTCTCTATCCCACAATAAGCCTGAAGTCTGGAAAGCCTCTCATCTGAATGAGCTCCCCATGGAAAGGAGTTTTGAAAAGTTCCATAGCCGTGTGGGATATGAACGGTCCAAGGCGCATATTTTACCATGTAACGTGGCCTTGCTCTGCCGCTATCTTACAAGGCAGTTTCCTTACTATCTCATTGAGGACTCGGTGTTCTCCTGACCATCCCTTATCATTATGTCTGTCCGTCCGCTCTTAACAAGTCCTGGCACTGGTCTCCCTCCACCCCCGAGCAACTCCTTCAAGGGAAAAAGAAAGCCGTCTCCCCCTTTGAGAATCAGCACTTGGAGATTAATATTACGCAGATCCGTTCTCTTTCTAATGAATTCAAGTCTTGCTGTTATTACATTGTCTTCTTACTCGCCGGTGATGAGCCAAGAACATTTTCTCTGTAGTTGTAAAAGTATTAAAGCCTCTTAGGATCTCGGCCAGATCTGGGAGGAGGGAGAACTTCTTTTAAAGGGACTTTTTTGTATGCTAAAAACCTATTCCAGGAGCCGCATCGATTACAGCCACAGATCCGGCAACGAGTTTTCCTTTCCTCCTAACTGACCAATGCACCGCAGCGCTCCCCTATGTGTGTGCGATCCATAGCACTGCTCATCCGGAGCTTCCTGGTTACTATTACAGAGCCTTAGTAGGAACTCCCTGTGCCGCCGTCTGGTGACTCCAAGAGATATTCTGCCACCTCCATGATGCGGCATGCTATGGAGCACACAGATTTATACAGACCCGGTGTCCCTCTGTGTAAAATCAAAGACCCGGGAAGGTGCAATATGGGCCCATACGTAATATGGATGCGTACCTGAGGCCTAACACACGAGTTCAGCAGTAAAAAACGTACAAGGAAAACTAGGTTTTATTTCCGGGCATCTCCGCTTTTATAAGGTTGGTCGGTTACTATACTGAAATATAATGGAATTCACCCGGTTTGTTAAAAACTGATCAATAAATAATATTGTGGCGTGTTAAAATCCCGTTATATGACAGAACAGCCGTGCCCTCATGTCAGATGTTCAGTGCCCAGTCTCACGAGTTGGAGCGATCGCTGATCCTTATGTTGGTGACTGTCCTGTCAATAGACCAGAATGGCCGCCTTCCAGTAGAGATGTTCAAATTAAAGGGGTCGTCCGCTTTCAGCAAATGTTACTTTTTGTATAATTAAAAGCTATACAACTTGCCAATATTCTCTCTGTTACTGTTTTCAAGATCTCTGCTTGTTGTCATTGAGTAGGGCTATTTATTGTTTACGTGCAGTGAATCCAATTCTGTCCGTGGTCATGTGGTGGACACCCAGGTGCACGGCTCGTTAGTTACAGTATGTGTATCAGACCTGTGTCTTCTAACGAGCAGTGACATCCGCTTGCTCGCTCAGCAGAAGTGAATAGAGAGCACGGCCAACTCCGGCATGAGATTCTATATGAGCCTCCATCTTCCATGGGTACATGTGAATAATTTGTATCTGTGCCATTCTATTAGTTTTTGTCTCTTAATATTTTGGTATTATTCACTGTTGATTAGGTTTTATTTCCAAACCTCCTACATGAACGGTAGAAAACCATGTCTGGGCAGTGCATCTCACGCCACAATATCCTGCTATAAATTGTTTTCTATTTTTGCTATTAGGCCAATCTGTCGGTTTTGCTCTTTTTTTCGGTGTAAGGCCGAGTTCCCATGGGTCGGATACACTGCGTAAAAACTACTCAGCGTATCCAACCTGGATCCCGCAGCACACTACAATTGTAAAACCGCGCCACATTGTGGTGCGGTTTTTCAGGCGTAATCTCCGCTGCGTTTTTTTTTCCTGCAACGGGGGCATGATATTTTCTAAATCATGCTGCTGTAAATGTTGCGAAATTTCCTCCCAGAATTCTGTTGCTGAAATTCCACATAGTTGACGCTACGTGGGAACCCGGCCTGATTCTCCTTGAAGGCAGGTTAAGGCTTCCCTGTGTCTTCCCTTCCGGCAGTTATAAACTTATAAAGGTTTCCATCCATTCTCCTGGAGCGCGCATGTAAGATGCCATTGCTACTCTAGAAGCGCTTAACCAAACTTTTATTACAAGACGCAGATCGAAGGCCTATTTATTTATTTTGGTCCCGCATTTGGGTTGGAGCCTGTGATTCTTTTAACTGTGGTTGGCGTTCACTACATTTGGGGCATTCTTGTACTAATTGTATTGATTGTGCAGCGGTTTTCTCTGTATTCTGTTTATAGTCTTCCTGCTCTTTCTACTCCACCTTCCCATTAAACTCCACTTTATCATCCTCCAATAATGAAGCGCCATTACAGAAACGACTTACAAAGTGGAGCCAGCTATAAATCACACCATGGTGGTCCTCCGGGTCATTCTGGTTCCTTCAGGGAGAGGTGGCATCACGGGTTCATTCTCTGCTATGATTCTGGTAAAGGGTAAAGCTCAGGGATATTCACTCTATACAGGCGCAGCTAATGTCGGGACTTAGTGGTCATACACACTCGATAAATAGCGGGTATACCCCCTACCGGATTTAATCTGTATCAGCCGACTGTCCACCTGTGTCCATCACATGACCCTGTAGCGAGCAGGGCACCCACATGAGCCTGTAGCGAGCAGGGCACCCACATGAGCCTGTAGCGAGCAGGGCACCCACATGAGCCTGTAGCGAGCAGGGCACCCACATGACCCTGTAGTGAGCAGAGCACCTGTGTCATCACATGTCTATGGACAGAATTGTATCCACTAGAAGTAAATGTTCTTGAAAACGTGCAAAACATTAATGCAGAAAGGTGGGTTTTTTTTAGAATTTTTTTTACATTTAAATTATACAAAAAACTAACATACATTTTCTAAAACGGGATAATCCCTTTATTGTAGTGTAACTCTGCAAATCCGTTACTTATCTTGTACTGATATTACTAATCTAGGGCTGCTTTCAGAGTTCTGCTCCGGATGCATCACCACTGCTAATGGCTTAACTGAGATGCCACAATGCGCTGCATTGTGGGAGATGTATTTTCTACTTCTGGCTACTCTGTAGTTGCTGGTACCAGTTATTCACCATAGCAAAATGTATTCTGTATGTTTCCTGGACCAGCCGCAGCCTGAGAGCGAAGTATAAGCCCCCGAAATAGTAAAAGCTGCTCTGGATGTGACTGGAGTATTACACGATGTAACTAATAAGCAAGACTCTGTTCACATCTCTGTCTGGAGTCTCCATCACAGATTCTGTTTTTTGGCGCACAAAAATGTGCAACATGGATCGCTATTTTGTTAAGCAGAAAGACTAAACCCAATGGGTTACTTTTGGCGCCTTTGCTGTCTGTCATGTGATGGACCTGGTGCTTCTGTTTTTCTTGTTCTGTTCCTACTATATAATGGAACAGTATAATGGAAAACCTCGATCAGATGTGAACAGAGTCTTAGGCCCCATGCACACGAAAAGTGTTTTTGCGGCCGCAATTCCCCCGAAAATCCACGGGAGAATTGCGGCCCCATTCTTTTCTATGGGGCCATGCACACGACCGTAGTTTTTGCGGTCCTTGCACGGCCCGGGAGCCCGGACCGCAGAAAGAACGGGCATGTCTTATTACGGCCCGGTTCTGCGGTCCGGGCTCATTGAAAACAATGGCCGCGGCCATGTGCATGTCCCGCGATTTGCGGGCGGCCTGCGGCTGACAGTCCGCAGCCGGTCGACCCGAAAATCACGGCCGTGCACACGGCTACGGTCGTGTGCATGAGGCCTTAAACGAAGGATTTACAAAGCTACTTGACATAAGTGGAAATGTAAACTATTAAGGGTCAGTTCACACGTTGCGTTAATACTGCGTTTTTTCCCGCAGCAGAATTTGAAAATCCGCAGCAAATACAGTAGCAGCAAAGTGGATGAGAACACCAATCTCATCCACACGCTGCGTAAATACGGAGCGGAAAATAACGCTCAGAAATTGACCCTGCGGTGCAGAGTTTTTATTCCGCAGCATGACCATTGTATTTGTGTAAACACTGCGGATTTGTTGCAGGTTTTTCCCATTGAATTCAATGGGGAGGTAAAACCCGCAACAAATAGCAGTTGCGTCTGGTAAGCAGCTATTCCACCGCAAAAAAACAGAACTCAGAAAAATAAAAAAGCTCCTACTTACTAGTGCTGGGGAATTAATCGAAAAATAATCAGAATCGGAATGTCAGTTTTATCAATTATTTTTATCCCAGTTTAACCTGTATCTGCATCTTCAGGACGCAGATACAGTTGAATCCAATGGTAGAGCCGGGAGCCGTAAGTCCCTGCTCTACCATTCACTATGTATCGCTGGACGTGAGGCAGTGACGTCACCGCACCGGTCTGCCCCGAGCCGCACAGACTAGAGGGATCTCCGCCACTCATCATTGGAACTGGGTTAGGGAAGTATGTTATGGGGGCATTATACTGCATATGGGCAGTGTCAAGGGGTATATTATATACAGTAGTATACAGCAGGCAGAGGGGATAAATCTATGGTGTAGCATGCAAATAAAGGGCGTGGCATGCTAAAATGGGTGTGGTCTAAATCGGTCAATCGTAATCGAGGTTACATGTTCAATTAATTGTGATTTTGATTTGGGTCATAATTGCCCGGCCCTACTACTTACCCAGAAGTCTGTGTTCCTTCCTCTAACGCGGCCTCCTGAGATGACGTTTCATCCAATGTGACCGCCACAGCCAATCATAGGCTGTAGCATCTGTCATGCGGCCTGTATGACATCAGAGGGATGATGCTTCATCCCTTGTCACCGCCTCTGCAGCCAATCACAGGCTGTACTAATCTCCTGTAATGAAACGTCAACCCAGGAGGCCGGCCTGCTAGCGGGCTGGTAAATTCTGCAGTTTTCCGCAGCAGGCATTCCAGGCAAAAAACTGCACCACAGTTTGGTGCACTTTTTTTTTTTTTTACCCGGAATTCCCTGCGGTGCACAAGGCGGATACTCTGCGTGCTATTACGCAGCATATCCGCCCCAAGTGAACACAGCCTAAGGGCTCGTCCACACGTAACGGAATTGCGGACCGAAAATACGCAGCAGAATACAGTAGCGGCAAAGTGGGTGACATTTAACAAACCTCATCCACACCCTGCGGAAAATTTCAGACCAGAAATTGACCTCGTACCGCAGCGTGTCCATTCCTTCGGCGGAAAGTGGACAGAATTGCTGCGTTTTTCAGAGGAGGCGTCACCATCTCCCCAACATTGTGAAAAACACAGCAAAATCTGCACCGTGTTCTGCAGTTAAAAGCGCAGGAAATGGTGCATTTTTGCTGCAGCGGAATGTCTGCTACTTTCAGAATTGCTGCAGAAATTCCGTTACGTGTGGACGAGCCAAAAATGTTGCAAAACCGATAAAAGAACTACATGAAATCCTGCGCGATGAATGTGCGAATAATGACAAGGTTTACGGACGTCTCCTAAATTTCTATATTTAGCAGGACAGCGGCTGGAAATTTAAGGGACTGTCTCAGCTGGCCTGTTAGGCTGTGTTCACACTGGCTATTTTGCGGCGTTCTGTTCAGAAGAGGGTTTTTTTTATGCCTCATTTTCTAAAAACGGTGCCTAAAGACGCCCCATAAAGAGACGTGCGTGTCACTTCTGGAGCAGTTTTTCATTGTCTCAATAGAAAAACAGCCCCAAAAAACGTTATGAAAAATGCGCGTTTGATTATAAAATGGCTGAAAATCAGGAGCTATCCTTGAAAACAAACAGCTCCAGTATTTTCAGCCGTATTTTGTTAATGGCCCTAGAGATGTTTTACTGATTTTATACCGGCTTTATATATTGAGTTTAAGGCCTCATTTACACGAGCGTGTGCGTTTTGCGCGCGCAAAAAACGCTGCGTTTTGCGCGCGCAAAAGGCACTTGGCAGCTCCGTGTGTCATCCGTGTATGATGCGCGGCTGCGTGATTTTCACGCAGCCGCCATCATAGAGATGAGGCTAGTCGACGCCCGTCACTGTCCAAGGTGCTGAAAGAGCTAACTGATCGGCAGTAACTCTTTCAGCACCCTCGACAGTGAATGCCGAACACAATATACACCAACCTTTGAATAAAAAAAGACTTTCATACTTACCAAGAACTTCCTGCTTCCCCCAGTCCGGGCTCCCGGCCGTTGCCTTGGTGACGCGTCCCTCTCTTGTCATCCGGCCCCACCTCCCAGGATGACGCCGCAGTCCATGAGACCGCTGCAGCCTGTGATTGGCTGCAGCCTGTGCTTGGCCTGTGATTGGCTGCAGCTGTCACTTGGACTTAACTGTCATCCCGGGAGGTCGGACCGGAGTTATCGGTAAGTCAGAACGTCTTTTTTTTTTTTACAGGTTCATGGATTTTCGGAGCGGAAGTCACTGTCCATGGTGCTGAACCAGTTTAACGCTTTCAGCACCGTGGACAGTGACTGTCTCCTGACGTCGCGTACCCGAACATTTTTTACCGGTTTCGGTCAAAACGAGTTTGGCCGAACCCGGTGAAGTTCGGTGCGCTCATCTCGAATTTGACACTCCGTTTGGATGTTTGTAAACAGAAAAGCACGTGGTGCTTTTCTGTTTACATTCAGGAGTTTGACAGCTCTTGCGTGATTTTCGCGCATGCAACGCAGGACCGTCCGTGTGGCATGCGTTGTTTTCACGCACCCATTGAAGTCAATGGGTGCGTGTTGCGTGAAAAACGCAAGAATATAGAACATGTCGTGAGTTTTACGCAACGCACTCACGCAGCGCAAAATTCACGCATCGTCTAAACAGCCCCATAGACTATTATAGGTGCGTACGACACGCGTGAAAAGCACGCGCGTCGCACGCGCGTATAATACGCTCGTGTAAATGAGGCCTTACACAGAAGCCAAACCTGCGTCCAAACCCCCAGAGATGGGGAACACGTGGTGATCCCGTGTATGACACAGACCTGACTAACGGGTCCGACACTTGTTGTGTAATACGCTTTTTTTTTTTCTATCCTTCTTTTTTTTTTTGTTTTTGTACGAAATTGTATAAATACGGGAAATCCTAATTGAGCAACTTTGTTCCCAAACTTCTCCAATTTCTGTGAAACTTCCCACGGAATAAGCAGGCTGAGTCGCCGATCTGTGCCACGTTCACACGCTCCGTCAAACACCAGGCGCTGGGAAATGGCAGAGTCCAGTCCACCTAGAATATACAGTCCCATAGATATGTATATACCTAGAGCAGCGTGTGTGTAAAATTAACACCCAGGCGGGAGGCTACAAAAGAAAAAGCCTCTTTAAATGTTTGAATGAGAAGCAGATGCTCGGTGATTGAGTACAGATGGAGGGGAATGCATCGCTCTTTGAACACGGCTCTTACACACTAACAGGAAGCGAGACATCACGTTAACACGGACTCTTTCCCATCGCCTAATGGCAGACGGTGCGAGCGCTGATAACGCCCCGACACGGATCACTAGAGACCTGCGAGCCACTGAGGTGCCACCAAGACGGGCAGGCTAGAAGTGTGTGCCCTCTTCACCAGGGATAGACATTCTACCACTTGTTTCATCATCTCATAAACGCAGCAATTTATCCGGGTCTACGACAAACAAACCTACATCAACACCACATTTTTTTTCAGGCCATAAAAACCTTTGAGATTTATGCTATTCCCCTCATGTAAATTTCTGCTGAGCAGACCGGCGTTCCCATATATTTCATGTTCTGTGTGTTCCACTAAAGACTCATCCAGTCCTATGCAAATAAAGATAAATCATGGCTCTGTAGCCGTCTCTTATACTTCGTGTTTTAATTCGCCATTTTCAAGATTTGCTGCCAGTGCATTGAAACGTTCATTGTATACACCGCGGCTAGGTACTAATATTTTTCACTATGCATCTAATCTAGGCAAGCAGAGCTGCAGTGTAAAGTATAGTGGAGGAACAGAAGCGGAGCCTCTGAGACAATGGGTGTAATAAGGGATTGCTACCCAGCATTCATTGTTCCTTATGATGTAAGCATAGGCTGGGGGATGGCTGATAACTAGAGCCGTTTAACCACCCGGCAGGCTGTAGTTACTCAAGATCATGTGTATAATTTAGATATCGAAACAAGTGATTCTCCGCTCTGTAATAGGGGGGGGGGGGGATTTAAGACTACTTCAGACTCCCATCATTAACTGTATCTAATATACTAGAAAATATTGGGGGGAGTTTTGCTGGAAGAAAAGGCCCTCGCTTCATTGAAACAACCAATCACAGGCGGAGTATAAGTGTGTATGGGGAGATCATGGCAGATAGTGATCGCCAAAATGTGCTCACCCTGCAGCGATGTCATGTGTGGTATGAATTCACTGATCATAGCTGAGCCCTAATGGAGCAAAGCCTGAACGTTGGAAATCTATGGCCCCGTTCAGACATAGCGGGCTTTCTGTGGATTCTGCACTGCAAATTTCAGTACAATACACGTGGACATTGAGACTGGAGCTATAAAGTTATAATTCATAGGAACCTTATTCCACACACTGGTCAGAGGTGTAAGACGCAAATCCAAAATCTATCTATCTAGTGAATGTGCAGCCCAGTGGCCATGGATTACAACACCGTGATCTAGACCTATTATTACCCAGCGGTGGGTGAGGGCCCGGACATGTCTGAGCTGCACATTTACAAGGTTCGTCCATCTGAATGCCTCTGTCTGAGAGGATCCGGACGGTGGGGACTGATGTGCGGAGATCTTCCGTTTCCCTGACCTTTATTCTGGGTCCAGGTCATCTTCTAGATGCTGCGACTTGTGTTACTATTAGGCTATGTTCACACGACAGCCTCCGTTACGGCTGAAATTACGGAGCCGTTTTCAGTAGAAAACGGCTCCGGCATTTCAGACGTAATGGCATGTGCAGGCGCTTTTCGCTGCGTCCATTACGGACGTAATTGGTGCTGTTTTTCTATGGAATCCATGGAAAACGGCTCCAATTACATCCCAAGAAGTGAAAGGCACTTCTTTGACGCGGCGTCTTTTTTACGCGTCGTCGTTTGACAGCGGCGCGTAAAAAAAATGACCGTCGGCACAGAACATCGTAAAGCCCATTCAAATGAATGGGCAGATGTTTGCCGCCGCTTTGGTGCCGTATTTTCGGATGTAATTCGAGGTTAAAACGCCTGAATTATGTCCGTAAATAGGGTGTGTGAACCCAGCCTTAATGTAATAAAAGATAAAGACAAATATTCTCCGACTGACTAAAGGCTCCAACAAGTCATGGAGAGAATTTCTTCTTTCTGAGGGAAACAATAAGACGACTCCATGTAATTCGGTGGATTGTCAGGGGAAATATATGGACGCCTGATATCCATGGTGTGGGAAACCGGGCAGTTTTGGTGAGAGAGGTGATGAGACTTGTGGAAGGTGTTTGGGGTAGAGCTGAGAGGGCTTTTAAGGTTCCTTAGGTCATAGATCACACGCTGAACCGAAGTATGGTGATGTTGGGGGTGCGCGTGCGCCAACTGTGGGGTAAGGTGTCGTTTTTGGGCGGTTAACTTTTAAGCAGTTTATGACTCAAAGCCGGACTTCCAGCTCTTTCCCTGCAGTTGGTGTTCTCCTTTATTATCGAGTCTTAGGGTTTACCATGGGTGGTCAGCCTCCTAGCCCCTAACATGTTCATCACGTGGGGTCCCGCTACTGGGATTTTGTTACCCTTCTGTGTAGCCCCTACACATAACTGGGAGAACAGCCCAATAAGACCTTAACCAAAGAAATGGTGAATATCCTGCAACTTTTATTACGTGGGGATCCTAGGGCGGTCATTGGCATCCACTTACAGCTGCCAGAATCCCGTCGTCTATTCAATATGGGAAATTGCCTTTTAGATAATGTTTCCAATTTACAGAGAATTACAGGAAGTTGCTCAACAAAGTTAAAGACGAGAGATTCCCCAATCCAACTGGAACGGTTTCAGACACTTTTAGGGAATTTACGCTGATACACCATGGAGAAAACATCACAAACTCTGCTGTAACCAGTCTTCCATTATGTCTCTTAGGGTCTGTTCACACAGGACAGATAAGCCGTGGAAAAGCACGAGTATCCGCTCTGGACGCCGCAGGGAATTCCGGTGGAAAAATTGCACCAAACTTGGTTTTTCACGTCCTAAGTTGCACCCATGCAGGTCCCGTCTTCATGGATCCCCATAGACTTGACTTTATCGAGGGATCCGTGAAAAAGAACTCGTCCTATTTTCGTTCTGTCAGTTAAAACAACGGCCATGTGAAAGGCCCCATTGAAATACATGCGTCCGTGTGATGGCCGTAGTCGCTTGTCCGCATTCAGGAAAAGGTCTCCTCAGCTTTTGAGCCGTGTGAAGAAGTAGTAACCAGTGCCAGGCAGCTGCTGCCAAGGAAAATAAGAGGATTTGAGGCATTTCAAAAGACCTAAATGCACATAAGATAATTTTACCCTTCTAGATATCACTAGTCAGACCGCACGTGGAACATGGGGTACAGTTTTCATTGGGGAATTGGTGTATTTCTGTACTCCGAAAGAATATCGAGACTGGGGTTATTTAGTTTGGGAAAAGGTTGGTTTAGGGGTGGCCTAATAATTGTTTAAATATCAGAGCTCAGTACAGCGATCTGTCTAATGATTTGTTCATACCCAGGACAAGGAGACATCCACTGCGTCTAAATGAATGAAGGTCTCGTCATTTTCATAGGGTTCTTTACTGTAAGAGCAGTCACGTGATGGAACTCCACTCTGTTGTGATGGTTGCTGGATTGAGTTTGTGAAGGAGCTTTGGTGCCTTTCTTGACAGATGAAATATTTCCCATTAGTATAATGCTATTGAATTATCCAAGGTTTTATCCAGGGATTGAAAGGCATATCCCCCCTGAATTGCGGACAATTGGCTACTGACTTATAGCAGTCGGTTTGACTTCCTGTGGATCGATTCTGCAGGGTCAAAGGTTAAACTAAATGGGATAAATAAAGTTTTAACCGTATTACGTTGCGTCAACACAGGAAAATCATACGATCAGCACGCGGTCGGTGGGAAAATGCATTGGGTGCGGCTTCTATTCCTACTCGTGCCCCCAGCTCAGGTCGTAAGGACTTGTCCAGGACTTTGAAACAAATATTTGTTTTCCAGAAACCGCGCCAGGATTGCCCATGGGATGTGTTTGGTATTGCAGTTCAGTCTCAATTACAGACCAAATAAAAAACTTTTTTGGAATCGTGTTGATGCCCTTTAAACTTGAGCATCAAATTTCATTGGGACCTCCACTTTATTTCTTTGGGGGCAAAAATAGAGGGTTCCCCATTAAATATGTCTAGTACTCGGACACCTCTGAGAAGTTACCTGTAGTAATAATATCCCACATTGTTCTGGATACACAACCTATAAAAGATGATCAGATGTATTTTCTATTCACGTCGGCCATGTTGGCGCTCCCGTGACGTTTTCAGCTGGTTCGGTGTTTCTGCCCGCGGTCTCGTCTACTGCCCCCCCCCCCTCCCCTCGTCATACTCACACTGAAGTATTTATTTTATATAGTATTAACCACTATGTCGTTTTGCTGCAGAGATGAAAAAAAATGGCCTCTGCTTTTCCTCAAAAGGCTTTTCTGGGTTCTTGAGGGAACTGTCAACCTGCAGATAAGGCGGAGGATGGATGGTTTTTGCAGGATGTTATATAAAGTTATATTGCTCTTTGCAGGAGGTTTTAATAAAGCCTAAGACAGAGGAAGTAACCTGGTATACACGACGAGCCGTACTTATCAGGTAAAGGATGTACTCCCTTCTATAATGAATCTGGCACAGGACCCTGCGCCTCAATCCCACGATCCCGTCTGCTACCAGAAGGCCGGCTTATCTGCAGCACAAAATAAATAGTCTTTTAGCACAACTGATCCTTTTCTGCCTCTGGTTTTCGTCTACTCACCATTTACCTTTTGTGGGGCCAGCGTATCGTGGGGATTAGTGAGAGTATTTGTAAAACAAAGCCAATAAAATAATGACTGATTAAACTCCGAGGCACTCAGAATAACGCAGAGAGCAGTGCGATGCTTATTAGGGTTTTACACGGGGCCATTATCGGGCAGATCATTAGTCCATATGACGCTCGTTGCTGATAATTGTCCGGTGTAAACAGGGAAACGATCAGCAGAGGAACGAGGAAACGCCGGATCATCTGCCGGTCGTATCGTTTTAAAGTAAAATATGGTTGTCGGCGGCTCATCCTGGTGTGTAAACAGGAGACGCGCTGCCGACATGATAATGTATGGGGACGAGGGATCGGAGTAACAACCGTTTGTCCCTATCCATAGCTCCGTGTGGCCGGAGCAAACGAGTGCCGATCAACCATGTCTCGATCGGCGCTCGCTGCACCGGCTAAATATTGGCCGGTGTAATAGGGCTTTTACATTCGAGGGGTTTTCCTGCTATGTTTTATGACTGACTGCTAGGGCCCCCACCAATCCTGAGATTGGGCCAGCCTTAGACGTGATTCACACGACTGTGGTCATTTTGCTGTCTGCAAAACCACCGATTTGTCAGCAAAAAAGCCTCCCGTAGTGCGTCCGTATGTCATCGTTATACTCTCGTATCCGCAAAAAGAAGGGGTGACTGAAAATGTCATGAGTAAATAACATGATCGCTGAATTACATTTATTCCATGGCATTGCTTGGCAACGTAGCTGCAGACACAAGGACGGCAACCCGCATACAGTCCGCAATTTTCATCCTCATAGACTTCTATGGGTGAGTCCGTGCTGCAATTATGGACAGTAAAATGACATGTCCTGAGTTTGTGCAGCCCCCGCACAGATCCGTGAACTTCACCCCATAAAAGAATGGGGTTTGTGTGCTAGTCACAAAATTGCCGATCGCACACGGACAAAATAAACAATTGTGTGCACTAGGCCTTAGTGATGTCTGCCGTTACAGAGCAGCCCGCACATGCATGGTCCCTCTCCATTGTAATGAATGGTAGTTACAGAAAGTCCCGTCCTCTCCATGTCCGAGAACACTACGGAGGGAAAAGTCTGTTTTATATGGGTTGTCCGGCAGCACCACAGCTGTTCAGATTGTATGTCGGCTCAGCCCCAATCACTTCAACAGAGCCCAACTGCAATACCAGATACAAACCATGGACTTGGACTTCGATACCGATACTTTGTGTATTATTGTGATACTCGATACCAAAACAATACTTTGCCAACAATAAAAAGAAAAAATAAAGTTCTTCCATTTACGGAGGTGAGGTACGAGGTGTGATGAATTTTGAACCTACATGTGCCTCACATTAAGGCCGGATTCATACAAGCGTGTTCTGTCCATGATATTTGGGCCGCATTTCCCGGACCGAACACACTGCAGGGAGCCTGGCATCATCGTTATGCCCGATGCCAGGAGTCCCGGCCTCGCTGCGGGAAAACTGTCCCATAATGTAATCAAGTTATCAGTACGGTACAGTTTTCTGCAAAGAGGCAGGGACTCCTGGCATCGGGCATAACGATGATGCCCGGCTCCCTGCAGTGTGTTCGGTCCGGGAAATGCGGCCGATGTGCGGAATGTATATCATGGACAGAACACGCTCGTGGGAATCCGGCCTAATAAAATTAGCACGGAAATCCGAGCACGCTGTGGACTTTAAATCCACTCATTCTTGTGCAGAGTTTTACTGCGGATTTCACCCTTTGCAATGCAAAATCTAAGATCCAGGGGGAAAGTCTGCCACGTCTGAACTCGGCCTAATAAAATCCTGCTTGGGAGGCGCTGCATTGATTATTTGGTGACGTTACAGACTTGTGATCATTCAGAGTTTTGTATTTGTGACATAGAAAAGTCTAAGGCCTCATGCACACAAACCTATTTTTGTCCCCCCGTAAATACTGGCGAAAATACGGGTCCTTGGTCACACGTATTCGACCCGTATTGCACCAGTATTTACGGGCACGTTTTCGCTGCAAAATGACACTGCAGTAATCGGCAGCCCCTTCTCTCTATCAGTGCAGGATAGAGAGAAGGGACAGCCCTTTCCGTAATAAAAGTAAAAGAAATTCATACTTACCCGGCCGTTGTCTTGGTGACGCGTCCCTCTCCTGACATCCAGTCTGACCTCCCTGGATGACGCGGCAGACCATGTTACCGCTGCAGCCTGTGATTGATTGGCCTGTGATTGGCTGCAGCCTGTGAGTGGCTGCAGTGGTCACATGGGCTGTAACGTCATCCCAGGAGGCCGGACTGGAGGAAGAAGCAGGGAGTTCTCGGTAAGTAGGAACTTCTATTTTATTTTTTTACAGCTTTATCTATATTGTGATCGGTAGCCACTGTCCCTGGTGCTGAAAGAGTTACTGCCGAACGTTTAACTCTTTCAGCACCCTGGACAGTGACTATTTACTGACGTCGCCTAGCAACGCTCCCGTAATTATGGGAGCCCCATAGACTTCTATGGGCTGCCCGTGCCGTAATTACGGCCTGAAATAGGACATGTTCTATCTTTTTCAACGGCACGGGCACCTTCCCGTAAGCATACGGGGAGGTACCCGTGGCCAATAGAAGTCTATGGGCCCGTAATTACGGGCGTTTTTACGTTCGTGTGCATGAGGCCTAAATCCCTTTTATGTAATTACTGGAATAAAATGTCCTGCAAGACTTGGGCCAATTACCACAACACTTGTAAAGTGTAACATGTGTCCAGGTATTTCAGATAACTGTTAAAGAACTTCCCCTAATAAATCCCCAGAAAATAGAAGTCCCGGAGTCGTCCTCCTAAAGTAGATTTCTCGTCTTCATGAAATCAGGCTCAGTGTTTGGGCTGTAAACTTACTTGGCGTATGCCTTAATAATAAAAAGTTACGAGACTTCTAAGTTCTCTTCATAAGTTCTTCTTCCCCCGCCTAATCTGTAACATGTTCTGCGGGATCATGTAATCCATGTTAGCGGTCACATTACGTATCACATGACCCCCCCCCCCCCCCGTCCATATATCCTGCTGTCGGCGCGTGCACAGATTATTACTTGCATGGCACCTGCATACGTCGGCAGGCAGGGGGTTCTATGGATGCAGCAGTCATGTGATCGCTGCGTGGGCGAGCGTTTTTGTTTACATGCTCCCCCCCCATACTACGTCGCATGCTACAGATCGGGCGGGGGAAACAGAACTTGTGAGGGCCACTTGTAGTTAAAGGCCATTTTACACGGGCCAATTATTGGGCAAACTCTCGTTCACAGAAAGCTCGTACCCGATAATTGCCCAGTGTAAACCGGCCAGTGATCAGGAGATGAACGCGCAAACTGATCGTATAGTTTTAAATGCTCATATTCTGGTTGTCGGCAGATGATCTTGGCCTGTAAACAGGGAGACGCGCTGCCGACCTGATAATGGGGACGAGCGAAAGGAGTAACGAGTGCTCGTCCCCAATACTAGGTCCTTGTGAAAGGAGCAAACGAGCGCCGATCAACTAGTTGTCTCATGGATTGGCGCTCATTGCACCAGTGTAAAGGACCTTAAGTCTCATAATGTTGAGGCATAAGACAAGTATGTTTACAAAGTGGCCAACCCTTTCATTAATTTTGTCGTGACGTCCTGCAACTTCCTAATATACTTTTATTTTGATTCTGACATTTTTCAAGATCTCTGCTTGCTGAATGGAAACATTTATGCTTGCATTTAAAAGCTGCAACCCCGTCCTGCTCACACAGCTGATGGGCTAGCTAAAAATGTAGCGCTGTAGACAATCCTCTGTGAGCTGGACTCTCTCGCCCTGCAGGTTTGCTACAATGTGTCGGTGCAGCTAAAAATGATCAGTCTGTCGTCTAGGATTGTCTGGATGCATTGGTAGTTGACAGGCTTCATCAGCTGTGTGAGCAGGACCTGGTTATGATAATTTTTTGGCCTCTGCGTGCACACAATGCACGATTTCTGTTTAAAACTATGACGTCTGAGCTCCATTTCTATAAACTCAGTCACTTTTAGAAATCAAAACTTTTGCATTAAGGCGGCTGTGGACAGAAGATCGCCTTCGGTGCCGAGCCCCCCCACCATAAAAAAAACGTTGCATTCAACCGAGCAGAATATACACGGAGGAGCAATTGTCTCTTCGTTGGTTCGCTGCACATCTGAGTAAGGCTGAACCTGCCCTTTACTCCCCATGTATTATCCACCTCCGTGACATCATAATCACAACCAGCCCACCTGAGCCTGACCCCCAGAGGTGTCCGCATGATTTATCCCCCTCTCATCCCCGCGGAGCCCTTGTGCTCAGATACAAGACAATATGCACATTGTCAAACCTGCAATCAGCAAGACAAATGCTGGAGAATGGCGCGGTGTGACTGATGCATTGCATTCTGCCGTGTCTACCTGCGTTCCCAGCAGTTCACCATATGGTTATCTGACAGAAGACGAGGGTCCGAGACGCAGCGCCGCTTTGATAAACTGACGTTAAGGCTAAAATATATTTGAAATGACTTAAGTGGCAGAAAGCCCAGTCTGGAATCTTCCAGCATTACCTCCTAAATCTTACTGCAAGAGATAATGTCTGCCCTGACTGTCCACTTATAAAACCTTGTCTGCTTTTTATTTTTATTTTTTGAGTGGTTGTCAGTGAAACTCCTATTATTCACGGTTTAGCATGAGGCAGGAAAACAAGTCTGTGTGAGAACCTCGACCGTCCCAGCGACGTGTAGACCGATGGAGCCGCGAGAAGTGATGGAGCGGATAGTGTTAGGATAGATGAGACTTGTGTGGAATATTCTATGATAAATAGTCGTGCCCCATTTTGAAGTGCGCCCTCCTGTGGTGCTGTAAAGACTGCATAATCGATGCTGTGCCCTCCTGGGGCATAATCGATGCGGTGCCCTCCTGGGGCATAATCGATGCGGTGCCCTCCTGGGGCATAATCGATGCGGTGCCCTCCTGGGGCATAATCGATGCGGTGCCCTCCTGGGGCATAATCGTTGCGGTGTCCTCCTGGGGCATAATCGATGCGGTGTCCTCCTGGGGCATAATCGATGCGGTGCCCTCCTGGGGCATAATCGATGCGGTGCCCTCCTGGGGCATAATCAATGCGGTGCTCTCCTGGGGCATAATCGATGCGGTGCCCTCCTGGGGCATAATCGATGCGGTGCCCTCCTGGGGCATAATCGATGCGGTGCCCTCCTGGGGCATAATCGTTGCGGTGCCCTCCTGGGGCATAATCGATGTGGTGCCCTCCTGGGGCATAATCGATGCGGTGCCCTCCTGGGGCATAATCGATGCGGTGCCCTCCTGGGGCATAATCGTTGCGGTGCCCTCCTGGGGCATAATCGATGCGGTGCCCTCCTGGGGCATAATCGATGCGGTGCCCTCCTGGGGCATAATCGTTGCGGTGCCCTCCTGGGGCATAATCGATGCGGTGCCCTCCTGGGGCATAATCGATGCGGTGCCCTCCTGGGGCATAATCGATGCGGTGCTCTCCTGGGGCATGGTCTATGTGGTGCCCTCCTGGGGCATAATCGATGCTGTGCCCTCCTGGGGCATAATCGATGTGGTGCCCTCCTGGGGCATAATCGATGCGGTGCCCTCCTGGGGCATAATCAATGCGGTGCCCTCCTGGGGCATGGTCTATGCGGTGCCCTCCTGGGGCATAATCTATGCGGTGCCCTCCTGGGGCATAATCTATGCGGTGCCCTCCTGGGGCATAATCGATGCGGTGCCCTCCTGGGGCATAATCGATGCGGTGCCCTCCTGAGGCATGGTCTATTCGGTGTCCTCCTGGGGCATAATCGATGCGGTGCCCTCCTGCAATGAATGGCCAGACTTACATATTACGCCAATTCATG
Organism: Rhinoderma darwinii; assembly: GCF_050947455.1. Taxonomy (NCBI): domain Eukaryota; kingdom Metazoa; phylum Chordata; class Amphibia; order Anura; family Rhinodermatidae; genus Rhinoderma; species Rhinoderma darwinii. Next base: position 1,458,277 of record NC_134699.1, on the reverse strand, counting down.
AAGCAGTGACTTGCGCTCTGAGCGCTTCTCTCCATCCTGGGAAGCTCCAGTGATTACGTCCCTACAGGTCATTGGAGCTCGTGACGTTTACGTTTAGCAGCCAGTGATCGGTGCCACAGTGTGGTATCCATCACCCATAGGTAACCATGTTAATAAACAAACCTAAACATACCACGTGATATGCGGCTTTTTATTGGATAACATTATATGGAATAGTGTCGCTTATTCTGCTGTTCCATACTTTTTTTTACTTTTTTGCTGTATACGGACGTATAACCAGCCAGACGTAGCCCAAAAATAGTCTTCTGGTCTCCGTCCGGCTAATGTAACGTTATGGACATGTTTAACATGTACTTGGGGAGCTTTCCTGGCTTCCACGCTAAACGTACATCACTAACGTGGTGTGAACAGGGCCCGGAGTGGTGTATGGCTTACGACTACTTCTGTCATGGCCTGTGCTGCGTATCTATAGCACAGTATGAGTACATTGCAGGTACCCCCTAGAGACGTGGCATGTATATCTTGGGGTACACGTACTGCAGGTTGAGCAGCTCGGCTCTAGACCATGTTGGGGGTAATTTAATATATTGCTTTTTGGTGGTCAGAGCTCCAAATGTTTCTTTATTTTTGCAAATTCTGCTAGCAGGAGTCTCGCTATTCTGGTCATGTGCAGCTTTTTAGCCAATCACATAAGGGGGATTACTAATTTATCATGTTCTTGGCCTTAAACCTACATGTGACCATCAACAGCTAGAAGGATTTTTCCGGCTCTAGGGAAACCCCAATATATCAATTTGTTAAAGGAAAGACCCCCCTCCCCCCCCCACAATGTTAATATTTAAGTTCTCTCTTTTGTAGGCCCCGATAATGAAGTCTTGAATATCACCGCATCGGGTCAGAGGTGCGCGGCGTTTCTGGAACAGACTTGAACAATCCTACAAGATTTCTATCATGTCATGGCAGCGTTTGTGTGGTCAGCGGGTGGACTGTGCAGGTCTCCTATGAAATGTCTCTGAATCTGGTGCGTGATCTCGTCTCTACACATTATTGGGAAGTAAACGCTTTATCTTCTATTTCATTATCTTCTTCGGAGTCCCGCCACCTGCGCTCTGAGCGTGCCGGATTATCAGATTTACTGTATTGTGCAGTCTCTTATTTACGTGAGTGGGTCACATTCATCAGTAGTGCAGCACAAAAGACACTTTACAATGGAAAAATTCATCAAATTATGTCACAATACAAGATCTATTTGCTGCCACTCACAACATACTAGACAGACTGATCGCTGCACCTGTAATCCCGGTAGGGCTGGGCAATTAATCAAAAAAACAAAATAATTAACAAATTCAACGCAATTAATAGTCGTTGGTTTTATCAATTATTTTTTCCCGGCTTAAATTGTATGTGCATCTTCAGGACGCAGAGAGAGATGAACCCAATGGTAGAGCAGGGGACCCTAAGATCCCTGCTCTACCGTTAACTATGTATCGCCAGACGCGAGGTAGTGACGTCATCGCGTCTTACTGCGCCGAACTGCACAGACCAGAGGACCAGAGCATTATACTGCGTGGTGGCAGCTATGGGGGCATTTATACTGTGTGGAGGCAGCTATGGGGACATTATACTGTGTGGGGGCAGCTATGGGGACATTATACTGTGTGGGGGCAGCTATGGGGACATTATACTGTGTGGAGGCAGCTATGGGGACATTATACTGTGTGGGGGCAGCTATGGGGACATTATACTGTGTGGAGGCAGCTATGGGGACATTATACTGTGTGGAGGCAGCTATGGGGACATTATACTGTGTGGAGGCAGCTATGGGGGCATTTATACTGTGTGGGGGCAGCTATGGGGACATTATACTGTGTGGAGGCAGCTATGGGGACATTATACTGTGTGGAGGCAGCTATGGGGACATTATACTGTGTGGAGGCAGCTATGGGGACATTATACTGTGTGGAGGCAGCTATGGGGGCATTATACTGTGTGGGGGCAGCTATGGGGGCATTTATACTGTGTGGAGGCAGATATGGGGGCATTATACTGTGTGGAGGCAGCTATGGGGGCATTTATACTGTGTGGGGGCAGCTATGGGGACATTATACTGTGTGGGGGCAGCTATGGGGGCATTATACTGTGTGGGGGCAGCTATGGGGGCATTATACTGTGTGGGGGCAGCTATGGGGGCATTATACTGTGTGGGGGCAGCTATGGGGGCATTATACTGTGTGGAGGCAGCTATGGGGGCATTATACTGTGTGGGGGCAGCTATGGGGCATTATACTGTGTGGGGGCAGCTATGGGGGCATTATACTGTGTGGGGGCAGCTATGGAGGCATTATACTGTGTGGAGGCAGCTATGGGACATTATACTGTGTGGAGGCAGCTATGGGGGCATTATACTGTGTGGGGGCAGCTATGGGACATTATACTGTGTGGAGGCAGCTATGAGGGCATTATACTGTATGGGGGCATTATACTGTGTGGGGGCAGCTATGGGGCATTATACTGTGTGGAGGCAGCTATGGGGCATTCTACTGTGTGGAGGCAGCTATGGGGGCATTATACTGTGTGGGGGCAGCTATGGTGGCATTATACTGTGTGGAGGCAGCTATGGGACATTATACTGTGTGGAGGCAGCTATGGGGGCATTATACTGTGTGGGGGCAGCTATGGGGGCATTATACTGTGTGGAGGCAGCTATGGGGACATTATACTGTGTGGGGGCAGCTATGGGGGCATTATACTGTGTGGGGGCAGCTATGGGGTATTATACTGTGTGGAGGCAGCTATGGGGGCATTATACTGTGTGGAGGCAGCTATGGGGACATTATACTGTGTGGGGGCAGCTATGGGGGCATTATACTGTGTGGGGGCAGCTATGGGGTATTATACTGTGTGGAGGCAGCTATGGGGACATTATACTGTGTGGGGGCAGCTGTGGGGACATTATACTGTGTGGAGGCAGCTATGGGGCATTATACTGTGTGGAGGCAGCTATGGGGACATTATACTGTGTGGAGGCAGCTATGGGGACATTATACTGTGTGGGGGCAGCTATGGGGGCATTATACTGTGTGGGGGCAGCTATGGGGGCATTTATACTGTGTGGAGGCAGATATGGGGGCATTATACTGTGTGGAGGCAGCTATGGGGGCATTTATACTGTGTGGGGGCAGCTATGGGGACATTATACTGTGTGGGGGCAGCTATGGGGGCATTATACTGTGTGGGGGCAGCTATGGGGGCATTATACTGTGTGGGGGTATTATAATGTGTGGGGGCAGCTATGGGGCATTTATACTGTGTGGGGGCAGCTATGGGGACATTATACTGTGTGGGGGTATTATAATGTGTGGGGGCATTATACTGTGTGGGGGCAGCTATGGGACATTATACTGCGTGGAGGCAGCTGTGGGGACATTATACTGTGTGGAGGCAGCTATGGGGACATTATACTGTGTGGAGGCAGCTATGAGGACATTATACTGTGTGGGGGTATTATAATGTGTGGGGGCATTATACTGTGTGGGGGTATTATAATGTGTGGGGGCAGCTATGGGGCATTTATACTGTGTGGGGGCAGCTATGGGGACATTATACTGTGTGGGGGTATTATAAAGTGTGGGGGCATTATACTGTGTGGGGGCAGCTATGGGGCATTATACTGTGTGGAGGCAGTTATTGGGACATTATACTGCGTGGAGGCAGCTGTGGGGACATTATACTGTGTGGGGGCAGCTATGGGGGCATTATACTGTGTGGGGGCAGCTATGGGGGCATTATACTGTGTGGGGGTATTATAATGTGTGGGGGCATTATACTGTGTGGGGGTATTATAATGTGTGGGGGCAGCTATGGGGCATTTATACTGTGTGGGGGCAGCTATGGGGACATTATACTGTGTGGGGGTATTATAATGTGTGGGGGCATTATACTGTGTGGGGGCAGCTATGGGGCATTATACTGTGTGGAGGCAGTTATGGGGACATTATACTGCGTGGAGGCAGCTGTGGGGACATTATACTGTGTGTAGGCAGCTATGGGGACATTATACTGTGTGGAGGCAGCTATGAGGACATTATACTGTGTGGGGGCAGCTATGGGGACATTATACTGTGTGGGAGCAGCTATGGGGACATTATACTGTGTGGAGTCCGCTATGGGGACATTATACTGTGTGGAGGCAGTTATGGGGACATTATACTGCGTGGAGGCAGCTGTGGGGTATTATACTGTGTGGAGGCAGCTATGGGGGCATTATACTGTGTGGAGGCAGCTATGGGGTATTATACTGTGTGGAGGCAGCTATGGGGGCATTATACTGTGTGGAGGCAGCTATGAGGACATTATACTGTGTGGGAGCAGCTATGGGGACATTATACTGTGTGGAGGCCGCTATGGGGACATTATACTGTGTGGAGGCAGCTATGGGGACATTATACTGTGTGGAGGCAGCTATGGGGACATTATGGGGACATTATACTGTGTGGAGGCAGCTATGGGGACATTATACTGTGTGTAGGGCAGTTATGGGGACATTATACTGTGTGGGGGCAGCTATGGGGACATTATACTGTGTGTAGGGCAGTTATGGGGACATTATACTGTGTGGAGGCAGCTATGGGGGCATTATACTGTGTGGAGGCAGCTATGGGGGCATTATACTGTGTGGAGGGCAGTTATGGGGGCATTATACTGTGTGGGGGCAGCTATGGGGACATTATACTGTGTGGAGGGCAGTTATGGGGACATTATACTGTGTGGGGGCAGCTATGGGGCATTTATACTGTGTGGAGGGCAGTTATGGGGACATTATACTGTGTGGAGGCAGCTATGGGGGCATTATACTGTGTGGAGGCAGCTATGGGGGCATTATACTGTGTGGGGGCAGCTATGGGGACATTATACTGTGTGGAGGCAGCTATCGGGACATTATACTGTGTGGGGGCAGCTATGGGGTATTATACTGTGTGGAGGCAGCTATGGGGACATTATACTGTGTGGGGGTATTATAATGTGTGGGGGCAGCTATGGGGCATTTATACTGTGTGGGGGCAGCTATGGGGACATTATACTGTGTGGGGGTATTATAATGTGTGGGGGCATTATACTGTGTGGGGGCAGCTATGGGGCATTATACTGTGTGGAGGCAGTTATGGGGACATTATACTGCGTGGAGGCAGCTGTGGGGACATTATACTGTGTGGAGGCAGCTATGGGGACATTATACTGTGTGGAGGCAGCTATGAGGACATTATACTGTGTGGGGGCAGCTATGGGGACATTATACTGTGTGGGAGCAGCTATGGGGACATTATACTGTGTGGAGTCCGCTATGGGGACATTATACTGTGTGGAGGCAGTTATGGGGACATTATACTGCGTGGAGGCAGCTGTGGGGTATTATACTGTGTGGAGGCAGCTATGGGGGCATTATACTGTGTGGAGGCAGCTATGGGGTATTATACTGTGTGGAGGCAGCTATGGGGGCATTATACTGTGTGGAGGCAGCTATGAGGACATTATACTGTGTGGGGGCAGCTATGGGGACATTATACTGTGTGGGAGCAGCTATGGGGACATTATACTGTGTGGAGGCCGCTATGGGGACATTATACTGTGTGGAGGCAGCTATGGGGACATTATACTGTGTGGAGGCAGCTATGGGGACATTATGGGGACATTATACTGTGTGGAGGCAGCTATGGGGACATTATACTGTGTGTAGGGCAGTTATGGGGACATTATACTGTGTGGAGGCAGCTATGGGGACATTATACTGTGTGTAGGGCAGTTATGGGGACATTATACTGTGTGGAGGCAGCTATGGGGGCATTATACTGTGTGGAGGCAGCTATGGGGGCATTATACTGTGTGGAGGGCAGTTATGGGGGCATTATACTGTGTGGGGGCAGCTATGGGGACATTATACTGTGTGGAGGGCAGTTATGGGGACATTATACTGTGTGGGGGCAGCTATGGGGACATTATACTGTGTGGAGGCAGCTGTGGGGTATTATACTGTGTGGAGGCAGCTATGGGACATTATACTGTGTGGAGGCAGCTATGGGGACATTATACTGTGTGGGGGCAGCTATGGGGCATTTATACTGTGTGGAGGGCAGTTATGGGGACATTATACTGTGTGGGGGCAGCTATGGGGCATTTATACTGTGTGGAGGGCAGTTATGGGGACATTATACTGTGTGGAGGCAGCTATGGGGGCATTATACTGTGTGGAGGCAGCTATGGGGGCATTATACTGTGTGGGGGCAGCTATGGGGCATTTATACTGTGTGGGGGCAGCTATGGGGCATTTATACTGTGTGGGGGCAGCTATGGGGATATTATACTGTGTGGGGGCAGCTATGGGGGTATTATACTGTGTGGGGGTATTATAATGTGTGGGGGCATTATACTGTGTGGGGGCAGCTATGGGGGCATTATACTGTGTGGAGGGCAGTTATGGGGACATTATACTGTGTTGGGGCAGCTATGGGGACATTATACTGTGTGGAGGCAGCTATGGGGACATTATACTGTGTGGAGGGCAGTTATGGGGGCATTATACTGTGTGGAGGGCAGTTATGGGGGCATTATACTGTGTGGGGGCAGCTATGGGGACATTATACTGTGTGGGGGCAGCTATGGGGACATTATACTGTGTGGAGGGCAGTTATGGGGACATTATACTGTGTGGGGGCAGCTATGGGGCATTTATACTGTGGGGGCAGCTATGGGGACATTATACTGTGTGGGGGCAGCTATGGGGCATTATACTGTGTGGGGGCATTATACTGTGTGGGGTATTATAATGTGTGGGGGCATTATACTGTGTGGGGGCAGCTATGGGGACATTATACTGTGTGTAGGGCAGTTATGGGGACATTATACTGTGTGGAGGCAGCTATGGGGGCATTATACTGTGTGGAGGTAGCTATGGGGGCATTATACTGTGTGGAGGGCAGTTATGGGGGCATTATACTGTGTGGGGGCAGCTATGGGGACATTATACTGTGTGGAGGGCAGTTATGGTGACATTATACTGTGTGGGGGCAGCTATGGGGCATTTATACTGTGTGGAGGGCAGTTATGGGGACATTATACTGTGTGGAGGCAGCTATGGGGGCATTATACTATGTGGAGGCAGCTATGGGGGCATTATACTGTGTGGGGGCAGCTATGGGGACATTATACTGTGTGGAGGCAGCTATGGGGACATTATACTGTGTGGGGGCAGCTATGGGGTATTATACTGTGTGGAGGCAGCTATGGGGACATTATACTGTGTGGGGGTATTATAATGTGTGGGGGCAGCTATGGGGCATTTATACTGTGTGGGGGCAGCTATGGGGACATTATACTGTGTGGGGGTATTATAATGTATGGGGACATTATACTGTGTGGAGTCCGCTATGGGGACATTATACTGTGTGGAGGCAGTTATGGGGACATTATACTGCGTGGAGGCAGCTGTGGGGTATTATACTGTGTGGAGGCAGCTATGGGGGCATTATACTGTGTGGAGGCAGCTATGGGGTATTATACTGTGTGGAGGCAGCTATGGGGGCATTATACTGTGTGGAGGCAGCTATGAGGACATTATACTGTGTGGGGGCAGCTATGGGGACATTATACTGTGTGGGAGCAGCTATGGGGACATTATACTGTGTGGAGGCCGCTATGGGGACATTATACTGTGTGGAGGCAGCTATGGGGACATTATACTGTGTGGAGGCAGCTATGGGGACATTATGGGGACATTATACTGTGTGGAGGCAGCTATGGGGACATTATACTGTGTGTAGGGCAGTTATGGGGACATTATACTGTGTGGAGGCAGCTATGGGGACATTATACTGTGTGTAGGGCAGTTATGGGGACATTATACTGTGTGGAGGCAGCTATGGGGGCATTATACTGTGTGGAGGCAGCTATGGGGGCATTATACTGTGTGGAGGGCAGTTATGGGGGCATTATACTGTGTGGGGGCAGCTATGGGGACATTATACTGTGTGGAGGGCAGTTATGGGGACATTATACTGTGTGGGGGCAGCTATGGGGACATTATACTGTGTGGAGGCAGCTGTGGGGTATTATACTGTGTGGAGGCAGCTATGGGACATTATACTGTGTGGAGGCAGCTATGGGGACATTATACTGTGTGGGGGCAGCTATGGGGCATTTATACTGTGTGGAGGGCAGTTATGGGGACATTATACTGTGTGGGGGCAGCTATGGGGCATTTATACTGTGTGGAGGGCAGTTATGGGGACATTATACTGTGTGGAGGCAGCTATGGGGGCATTATACTGTGTGGAGGCAGCTATGGGGGCATTATACTGTGTGGGGGCAGCTATGGGGCATTTATACTGTGTGGGGGCAGCTATGGGGCATTTATACTGTGTGGGGGCAGCTATGGGGATATTATACTGTGTGGGGGCAGCTATGGGGGTATTATACTGTGTGGGGGTATTATAATGTGTGGGGGCATTATACTGTGTGGGGGCAGCTATGGGGGCATTATACTGTGTGGAGGGCAGTTATGGGGACATTATACTGTGTTGGGGCAGCTATGGGGACATTATACTGTGTGGAGGCAGCTATGGGGACATTATACTGTGTGGAGGGCAGTTATGGGGGCATTATACTGTGTGGAGGGCAGTTATGGGGGCATTATACTGTGTGGGGGCAGCTATGGGGACATTATACTGTGTGGGGGCAGCTATGGGGACATTATACTGTGTGGAGGGCAGTTATGGGGACATTATACTGTGTGGGGGCAGCTATGGGGCATTTATACTGTGGGGGCAGCTATGGGGACATTATACTGTGTGGGGGCAGCTATGGGGCATTATACTGTGTGGGGGCATTATACGGTGTGGGGTATTATAATGTGTGGGGGCATTATACTGTGTGGGGGCAGCTATGGGGACATTATACTGTGTGTAGGGCAGTTATGGGGACATTATACTGTGTGGAGGCAGCTATGGGGGCATTATACTGTGTGGAGGTAGCTATGGGGGCATTATACTGTGTGGAGGGCAGTTATGGGGGCATTATACTGTGTGGGGGCAGCTATGGGGACATTATACTGTGTGGAGGGCAGTTATGGGGACATTATACTGTGTGGGGGCAGCTATGGGGCATTTATACTGTGTGGAGGGCAGTTATGGGGACATTATACTGTGTGGAGGCAGCTATGGGGGCATTATACTATGTGGAGGCAGCTATGGGGGCATTATACTGTGTGGGGGCAGCTATGGGGACATTATACTGTGTGGAGGCAGCTATGGGGACATTATACTGTGTGGGGGCAGCTATGGGGTATTATACTGTGTGGAGGCAGCTATGGGGACATTATACTGTGTGGGGGTATTATAATGTGTGGGGGCAGCTATGGGGCATTTATACTGTGTGGGGGCAGCTATGGGGACATTATACTGTGTGGGGGTATTATAATGTGTGGGGGCATTATACTGTGTGGGGGCAGCTATGGGGCATTATACTGTGTGGAGGCAGTTATGGGGACATTATACTGCGTGGAGGCAGCTGTGGGGACATTATACTGTGTGGAGGCAGCTATGGGGACATTATACTGTGTGGAGGCAGCTATGGGGGCATTATACTGTGTGGAGTCCGCTATGGGGACATTATACTGTGTGGAGGCAGTTATGGGGACATTATACTGCGTGGAGGCAGCTGTGGGGTATTATACTGTGTGGAGGCAGCTATGGGGGCATTATACTGTGTGGAGGCAGCTATGGGGGCATTATACTGTGTGGAGGCAGCTGTGGGGACATTATACTGTGTGGAGGCAGCTATGGGGGCATTATACTGTGTGGAGGCAGCTATGAGGACATTATACTGTGTGGGGGCAGCTATGGGGACATTATACTGTGTGGGAGCAGCTATGGGGACATTATACTGTGTGGAGGCCGCTATGGGGACATTATACTGTGTGGAGGCAGCTATGGGGACATTATACTGTGTGGAGGCAGCTATGGGGACATTATGGGGACATTATACTGTGTGGAGGCAGCTATGGGGACATTATACTGTGTGTAGGGCAGTTATGGGGACATTATACTGTGTGGAGGCAGCTATGGGGACATTATACTGTGTGTAGGGCAGTTATGGGGACATTATACTGTGTGGAGGCAGCTATGGGGGCATTATACTGTGTGGAGGCAGCTATGGGGGCATTATACTGTGTGGAGGGCAGTTATGGGGGCATTATACTGTGTGGGGGCAGCTATGGGGACATTATACTGTGTGGAGGGCAGTTATGGGGACATTATACTGTGTGGGGGCAGCTATGGGGCATTTATACTGTGTGGAGGGCAGTTATGGGGACATTATACTGTGTGGAGGCAGCTATGGGGGCATTATACTGTGTGGGGGCAGCTATGGGGCATTTATACTGTGTGGGGGCAGCTATGGGGACATTATACTGTGTGGGGGCAGCTATGGGGGTATTATACTGTGTGGGGGTATTATAATGTGTGGGGGCATTATACTGTGTGGGGGCAGCTATGGGGGCATTATACTGTGTGGAGGGCAGTTATGGGGACATTATACTGTGTGGGGGCAGCTATGGGGACATTATACTGTGTGGGGGCAGCTATGGGGACATTATACTGTGTGGAGGGCAGTTATGGGGGCATTATACTGTGTGGAGGGCAGTTATGGGGGCATTATACTGTGTGGGGGCAGCTATGGGGACATTATACTGTGTGGGGGCAGCTATGGGGACATTATACTGTGTGGAGGGCAGTTATGGGGACATTATACTGTGTGGGGGCAGCTATGGGGCATTTATACTGTGGGGGCAGCTATGGGGACATTATACTGTGTGGGGGCATTATACTGTGTGGGGTATTATAATGTGTGGGGGCATTATACTGTGTGGGGGCAGCTATGGGGCATTATACTGTGTGGGGGCAGCTATGGGGACATTATACTGTGTGGGGGCAGCTATGGGGCATTATACTGTGTGGGGGCATTATACTGTGTGGGGTATTATAATGTGTGGGGGCAGCTATGGGGCATTATACTGTGTGGGGGCAGCTATGGGGCATTATACTGTGTGGGGGCAGCTATGGGGCATTATACTGTGTGGGGGCAGCTATGGGGCATTATACTGTGTGGGGGCATTATACTGTGTGGGGTATTATAATGTGTGGGGACATTATACTGTGTGGGGGCAGCTATGGGGCATTATACTGTGTGGGGACATTATACTGTGTGGGGGCAGCTATGGGGCATTATACTGTGTGGGGGCAGCTATGGGGCATTATACTGTGTGGGGGCAGCTATGGGGCATTATACTGTGTGGGGGCATTATACTGTGTGGGGTATTATAATGTGTGGGGACATTATACTGTGTGGGGGCATTATACTGTGTGGGGGCAGCTATGGGGCATTATACTGTGTGGGGGTATTATACTGTGTGGGGGTATTATAATGTGTGGGGGCAGCTATGGGGCATTATACTGTGTGGGGGTATTATACTGTGTGGGGGTATTATACTGTGTGGGGGCAGCTATGGGGCATTATACTGTGTGGGGGCAGCTATGGGGCATTATACTGTGTGGGGGCAGCTATGGGGCATTATACTGTGTGGGGGTATTATACTGTGTGGGGTATTATAATGTGTGGGGACATTATACTGTGTGGGGGCATTATACTGTGTGGGGGCAGCTATGGGGCATTATACTGTGTGGGGGTATTATACTGTGTGGGGGCATTATACTGTGTGGGGGCAGCTATGGGGCATTATACTGTGTGGGGGTATTATACTGTGTGGGGGTATTATACTGTGTGGGGGCAGCTATGGGGGCATTATACTGTGTGGAGGCAGTTATGGGGGCATTATACTGTGTGGGGGCAGCTATGGGGGCATTATACTGTGTGGAGGGCAGTTATGGGGACATTATACTGTGTGGGGGCAGCTATGGGGACATTATACTGTGTGGAGGGCAGTTATGGGGGCATTATACTGTGTGGAGGGCAGTTATGGGGGCATTATACTGTGTGGGGGCAGCTATGGGGACATTATACTGTGTGGGGGCAGCTATGGGGACATTATACTGTGTGGAGGGCAGTTATGGGGACATTATACTGTGTGGGGGCAGCTATGGGGACATTATACTGTGTGGAGGGCAGTTATGGGGACATTATACTGTGTGGGGGCAGCTATGGGGCATTTATACTGTGGGGGCAGCTATGGGGACATTATACTGTGTGGGGGTAGCTATGGGGCATTTATACTGTGTGGGGTATTATAATGTGTGGGGGCATTATACTGTGTGGGGGCAGCTATGGGGCATTATACTGTGTGGGGGCAGCTATGGGGACATTATACTGTGTGGGGGCAGCTATGGGGGCATTATACTGTGTGGGGGCAGCTATGGGGACATTATACTGTGTGGAGGCATTATACTGTGTGGGGGCATTATACTGTGTGGGGTATTATAATGTGTGGGGGCAGCTATGGGGCATTATACTGTGTGGGGGCAGCTATGGGGCATTATACTGTGTGGGGGCAGCTATGGGGCATTATACTGTGTGGGGGCAGCTATGGGGCATTATACTGTGTGGGGGCATTATACTGTGTGGGGTATTATAATGTGTGGGGACATTATACTGTGTGGGGGCAGCTATGGGGCATTATACTGTGTGGGGGCAGCTATGGGGCATTATACTGTGTGGGGGCATTATAATGTGTGGGGACATTATACTGTGTGGGGGCAGCTATGGGGCATTATACTGTGTGGGGTATTATAATGTGTGGGGACATTATACTGTGTGGAGGCAGCTATGGGGCATTATACTGTGTGGGGGCAGCTATGGGGCATTATACTGTGTGGGGGCATTATACTGTGTGGGGTATTATAATGTGTGGGGACATTATACTGTGTGGGGGCAGCTATGGGGCATTATACTGTGTGGAGGTATTATACTGTGTGGGGGTATTATAATGTGTGGGGGCAGCTATGGGGCATTATACTGTGTGGGGGTATTATACTGTGTGGGGGCAGCTATGGGACATTATACTGTGTGGGGGCATTATACTGTGTGGGGTATTATAATGTGTGGGGACATTATACTGTGTGGGGGCAGCTATGGGACATTATACTGTGTGGGGGCATTATACTGTGTGGGGTATTATAATGTGTGGGGGTATTATACTGTGTGGGGGCAGCTATGGGGCATTATACTGTGTGGGGGCATTATACTGTGTGGGGTATTATAATGTGTGGGGACATTATACTGTGTGGGGGCAGCTATGGGGCATTATACTGTGTGGGGGTATTATACTGTGTGGGTGGTGTCGGGGTACATTATACACCATAGTATACCACAGGCTCAGGGGATAACGATTACTTCAATGGCGTAGCATGCAAAAGGGGGTGTGGCCTAAATAATTGTTCCTTAATCGTAGTCGAGGTCTTGAGTTCAATTAATCGTGATTTTGATTTAGGTCATAATTGTCCATCACTAATTCCCAGTATTTCGCTCCCCACATGGCGCATGTCAGTAGTAGGTTTGGCATAACCGTTGTAAGTAGTTTTGCTTATTCCCACTTTTTGTCAGATCTGTCAAACTGCACAGAGAACAAGATATAAAATGCTGAGTCTTGGGTAAATATGTACATTTTCCGCGGCCTTCCACTTGCGCCCCTGTGTTCTTGTCGTGCGGCTGACTTCAGCTTTTGCTCTGAGGACTTTCTCCTCGGTCTAGGACTGGCTCCGGTGTGTTTTCGCTGCTCTCAGGTCATTATATTGGAGACTAAATTATATTCTGAAATGTTCTCAAAGCAAAAAGGATTCATCATCTCCTGGCCGAAGATCTCTGAAGTGACTGCTCAGCCGGACGCGGCCGCGTCTTTCCAGTGACTCCGGAGAACTGTCTCTCGTCCTTCCAGTGTCCCGGACTCCCCATGTCATTATTGTACCTGTCTGATGGAGCAAAACTCGGAGTCTTGAATGTCTACTTCTCCAGAAACACTTGTCATGTTCCAGTCCTCTATAGTTTGTCTACAGTTCATCCTGGGTAATAGATCACATACTGGGAGCGGACAGTGGATTATGTGCTGGACTGGTTGGTTGCGTGCAGCGGCCGGCAGGACAGAGGTTCGGTGTCAGACTGGGGACGTTCTGTAGGGTTTCCCCGACTTTCTGCAGGTTTCATCGGTGATTTATAGCGCAGTGAGAGCAGACGTTTAACTCATGTCAACCTGTTCTCTTATCACCCAGGCCTTATGAGGGATCGCCTCACAGCTAATGATTCCCAGCTGCCTGGACCACTGTCCTCACTGTTGACTTAAAAACTATTCATCTCCAAGACAAGATCATTTAATACTCTCCATCCTACAAGAAAAAGAGGACGATAACATTTCCAAACCACTTAAGATTGGTAGACGGTCGGGAAGCTGTTTCTGTTCTGTTTATGTAACACCCGGGAAAAGTCATTGACACTCTGGGTAAATTGATTTGTATTTATGTATATAGTATATACACTGCACAGAGCAGGACTTCAGCTTCACGCCCATTTCTATATTTTACAAGCTGATATTGCGGAAATATGGCTGCAAGATGGCCGTCTGTGTCAGGCTGCGTTCACACCTGCAATCGTTATAGACGTTCTTCTCCATCATCGAAAATAAAAATGGAACCGCTGGACCAACCGCGTCCAACAAACCCATTGACTTTAGCCCATTAGTGACCACCAATACGCCTTTTCACGGAGGCCACTAATGGGCTTTATTCTGATGCAAACGCCTATTCACGCCGCTGCATCAGAATAAACAGAGTAGGGAGCCGTTAAATCTCTCAGCTACCAGAGGTGGCTGAGGGCTGGGGACGTCCCTGCTCTAACGGGTGAGATCGATCTTCGTATCGATCTCACCTGTTTAACCCCTCAGATGCGGTGCTCAATAGCGAGCGACACATCTGAGTGGTTTTGGAGAGAGGGAGGGAGCTCCCCCTCTCAACGCATCGGCACCCAGCAATAAGATCACAGAGTTTCTGTGTCTCCGATGGCAACCGGGGGCCTAATAAAGGCCCCCTGGTCTGCCTGTAGTGAATGCCTGCTAGATCATGCCGGAGGCATGAACTAGCAGATGCCTCTATTTTAAACGGACAGGCAGTAATACACTACAATACAAAAGTATTGCAGTGTATTATAAAAGCGATCGGAGAATCGCATATTAAAGTCCACTAGTGGGACTAGTAAAAAAGTTTAAAAAAAAGTTAGTTAAAAAAAATAATATATGAAAAACCCACTTTTTCCCCTTACAAAATGCTTTATTAAAAAAAAAAAAAGTAACACATTTTGTTTTGCTGAGTCTGTAATGACCCCGACTATAAAGTGATTACATAATTTAACCCGCACGGTGAACGCCGTAAAAAATAAAATAAAAAAACATGCAAAAATTGCTGTTTTTGTGAATGCTGGCTTAAAAAAAAAGTGATAAAAAGTCTCATCTACTCCAAAATGGTACCAAAAAAAAACTACAAGTCGTCCCGCAAAAAAAACAAAGCCCTCATACAACTGCATTGGCGGGAAAAAAAAAAAGTTATGGCTCTTGGAATGCGACAATGGAAAAACGCAAAAAATAGCTTGGTCATTAAGGGGTTAGTGGGATCTTTCAGGTTTCCGGCAATGTTGTCTGTCGTTTTGTGCTATATTTTTTTCGCCATTTTTCTCCGGCTCTGCGATGGAGGCTCCTAATGGATGTGAATAGACATCACCTCCAGCCAGGACCGGATGTCTATTCACAATCCCGACACTTTGGTAACGTTTGTGTGTGACTTACTCACACAGCACATCGTGATCACGTTGTGCTGTCATTTACAGCGTGATCTCGCCAGATTACGCTTGCTGTGCTGGAAGTCCCACACAAACGTTACAGAAGTGTCAGGATTGTGAATAAACCTCTCGTCCTGGCTGGTAGTGATGTCTATTAACTCTCAGGATACTTCAGTAACGTGTGTGTGTGTGTGTGTGTGTGTGTGTGTGTGTGTGTGTGTGTGTGTGTGTGTGTGTGTGTGTGTGTGTGTGTGTGTGTGTGTGTGTGTGTGTGTGTGTGTGTGTGTGTGTGTGTGTGTGTGTGTGTGTGTGTGTGTGTGTGTCTGCACATAGTGATCTAGTAAAATGACTGCTGTGTAAATGAATGTGAAGTGTATGACGCTGATTGGTCACCGTCATACACTTTTCTCCAACGCCCAGTTGGTCAAAAGTAAAACACGCCCAGTTGGGCATTAACCCCTCAATGACCAGGCCATTTTTTACGTTTTTTCCATCGTCTCATTCCAAGAGCTATAACTTTTCTATTTTTGTGTCGACATAGCTGTATAAGGTCTTGTTTTTTGCGGGACAAGTTGTATTTTTTAATAGCACCATTTTGAGGTACATATTATTTATTTAACTTTTATTAACTTTTTTTGGGGGGGGGGATAGAAAAAAACCTGAAATTTCGCCACACTTTTTCGCGTCCTAAATCTATGCCGTTTACCGTGTGGTATAAATAACACAATAACTTTATTCAGCGGGTTGTTACGATTGCAACGATACCAATTTTGTATAGTTTTTGTATGTTTTACTACTTTTACACAGAAAATACGCTTTTTATTTCAAAAATATTTGTTTTTGTGTCTCCATATTTTTTTTTTGCGGGACGACATGTAGTTTTTATTGGTACCATTTTGGAGTAGATGCGACTTTTTGATCACTTTTTATTACATTTTTTTAAAGTCAGTATTCACAGAAAACAGCAATTTTTCCATAGTTTTGTATTACATTTTTTACAGAGTTCACCGTGCGGGTTAAATAATGTAATAGATTTATAGTCGGGGTCGTTACGGACGCGGCGATACCAAATATGTGTAACTTTTTTACTTTTATTTTGTTTTTTTAACAGTAAAGCATTTTGTAAGGGGGAAAAAGGTGGGTTTTTCATTATTTTTTTTTTTCACTTTTTTTTAAATTAACTTTATTAAACTTTTTTTTTTACTTTATTACTAGTCCCACTAGGGGACTATAATATGCGATCATCCAATCGCTAAAATAATACACTGCAATACTTCTGTATTGCAGTGTATTACTGCCTGTCCGTTTAAAACGGACAGGCATCTACTAGGACAAGCCTCCGGCATGATCTAGCAGGCATTCACTACAGGCAGACCCGGGGGCCTTTATTAGGACGTATCACCGGGTGTCGGTGGGATGAGACGGAGCTCCCTCCCTCTCTCCAAAACCACTCAGATACGGCGCACGCTATTGAGCACTGCATCTGAAGGGTTAAACGGGTGAGATTGATATGAATAACGATCTCACCCGGCAGAGCAAGGACGCCCCCAGCCTTCGGCTACTTCTGGCAGCTAAGAGCAGGGAGATTTGACCGCTCCCGGCTCGGTTTGCTTATCCTGATGCAGCGCCGTAAAAAGGCGTATTAGCGGTCACTAACTGGTTAAGAAAGTAATTGGCCTAAAGCTAAAATTGCTCATAACTTGGTGAAAAATGATCGTTTTCCAAAATAAAAACCACTGCTGTTCTCTACATTACAGCGCCGATCACATGATGTAGGAGACAGGGCACTTATAATCTGGTGACAGCCTCTATATTACTAGGACCACTGTTCTCTACATTACAGCACTGATCACATTATGTAGGAGACAGGGCACTTATAATGTGGTGACAGCCTCTTTATTACTAGGACCACTGTTCTCTACATTACAGCGCCGATCACATGATGTAGGAGACAGGGCACTTATTATCTGGTGACAGCCTCTTTATTACTAGGACCACTGTTCTCTACATTACAGCGCCGATCACATGATGTAGGAGACAGGGCACTTATAATCTGGTGACAGCCTCTATATTACTAGGACCACTGTTCTCTACATTACAGCACTGATCACATTATGTAGGAGACAGGGCACTTATAATGTGGTGACAGCCTCTTTATTACTAGGACCACTGTTCTCTACATTACAGCGCCGATCACATGATGTAGGAGACAGGGCACTTATAATCTGGTGACAGCCTCTTTATTACTAGGACCACTGTTCTCTACATTACAGCGCCGATCACATGATGTAGGAGACAGGGCACTTATAATCTGGTGACAGCCTCATTAAACATATTTATTTCACCTCTAAATAACGTGTAATCATTGTACAGTGAAAAGTTTTGCAGCTTTTTAAGATTGTTTACATCCAGAAGCTAAAAATACCATGAAGACCTAATACTTCTCATAGCTGAGGGTTTGTCACAATTGTATCCAGTCTAGAGAATCCTCGGAGGTCAACCCGTCTGCAGCACAAGTCTCTCTCCTGTTCTGAGGTTTTGCGCGCTGACAGCCTGCTGTCCCATTACAATTCTGTATCTTGATGTTATGATCTGTATATAACCTGACATCTCCGTGCGAAGAAAATGCTAATTTCCCGACCAAAATAGTTTTTAGGAACGGCCCGTCTGCAGGGCTATAACTGTATACTGACGATTATCTGGTAAACTTTGTGCTCGGGTCAGACAGGCATTTCCTTTCCATACTGACCTGTACATTGGGATTTTCGCTGATGTTTTTTTACCGTCCTTCATTTCTGCTTTGACCCGTTTCCTTTATTCTATTTATGAACTCCACAAATTCTGTCTAATTCCCATTAATTCATAGGGCAAAGGACAACATCGATCAGCATTACGGGTGACACAGAGGAAGCGTTGGGTGGTGCTGATCCGGCGGCGTCCTGTTTTCTGCACATGCTTTATAGGATGTCGATAACCTTAGGTCCTGGATGAAAGACGAGCAACTTTAGATCATATTTAAATATAGAGTTATGTCATGTGATCAGAGGTGCGGTCCTCATAATACCTGCAAAATAATGAATCATTATCTGTAATGGGGAAATACGTTTTATAACCGCATGATAAGAAAGCCTGATTAATTCCAGACTCCTCCTGTGTGCCATATTTACTGCCCGCGCCTCCTTTCTTGGAGTAATTATCTGTTTGGTTACTGAGTAGAATGACATAAAGGCCTCATGCACACGACCTAAGGGCTAGTTCAGAATTCGTGAAGGAATTTTTTTGCCTGCATAAAACGGTCAATAGGGCCTAAGAGGTTTTACTGTCTGCAAATACGGATACACATCTATAGTCCGCAATCGCAGAAGCGCCTATAGACTCCTATGGGCCAATCCGTGCTGCAATTGCGGACAAGAGTAAGACATGTTCTATATTTTGCGGCTCATTTCTACGGCCCGGACACACATCTGTAAATATACTGAAAGATATAGTAATAAATGGGTCTGCAATGTCATCCGTAATTACCGGATTTGTATTTCCGGATGAAAACTACACCCACATGCATGGGCCTTATTGAAGAGTCGCTCTCACAGGTTGTATTGGGATCAGCAGATGTGCAGGCAGCAGACCCCTATAGAGAGTGCCGGGCAGGATGCAAACGTGTGAAATTTAATGTAATTTCCATCTTCTTTGCAATGGAAAGGACGTGATGTTTTGTGGGTACACGGAGGTCATATGAAGATGTGGATTCGCTGCCACTGTAACGGCGTTACATTCCCAATTATGGCATCTTGCATTGGTATAAGGCCTCATTTACACGAGCGTAATATATGCGCGTGCTTTTCACGCGTGTCGTACGCACCTATTTTACTCTATGGGGCAGTGCAGACAATGCGTGAATTTTGCGCAGCGCGAGTGCGTTGCGTAAAACTTACGACATGTTCTATAATCGTGCGTTTTTCGCGCATTACGCACCCTTTGAAGTCAATGGGTGTGTGAAAACCACGCATGCCGCACGGAACCACTTGCGTGCGAACTGCGTGATTCGCGCAAGAGCTGTCAAAAGGATGAATGTAAACAGAAAAGCACCACGTGCTTTTCTGTTTACAAACTTCCAAACGGAGTGTCTTAGAGATGAGCGCACCGAACTTCACCGGGTTCGGCCGAACTCGTTTTGACCGAACCCGGCAAAAAAAATTCCGGTACGCGACGTCAGGAGACAGTCACTGTCCACGGTGCTGAAAGAGTTAAACTGGTTCAGCACCCTGGACAGTGACTTCCGATCATAATATACATGAACGTGTAAAAAAAAAAAGAAGTTCTGACTTACCGATAACTCCTGGCTTCTTCCTCCAGTCTGACCTCCCGGGATGACAATTCAGTCCAAGTGACAGCTGCAGCCAAGCACAGGCTTCAGCCAATCACAGGCTGCAGCGGTCACATGGACTGCCGCGTCATCCAGGGAGGTGGGGCCGGATGTCAAGAGAGGGACGCGTCACCAAGGCAACGGCCGGGAGACAGGACTGGAGGAAGCAGGAACTTCTTGGTAAGTATGAACGTCTTTTTTTGATTCACAGGTTGGTGTATATTGTGATCGGAATTCACTGTCCAGGGTGCTGAAAGAGTTACTGCCGATCAGTTAACTCTTTCAGCACCCTGGACAGTGACTGACGTCGACTAGCCTCATCTCTATGATGGCGGCTGCGCGAAAAACACGCAGCCGCGCATCATACACTGATGACACACGGAGCTGTCAAGTGCCATTTGCGCGCGCCAAACGCTGCGTTTTTTTGCGTGCGCAAAACGCACACGCTCGTGTAAATGAGGCCTAATTAGACCACACATCCCTGTGCACAACGCTACAGTTACAGGCAGAGATATAATGAAGCGTCTGTACAGTCAGAGGGATGTCTCGCAGTGAGTGGCTGCCGGGGAGAACTGTCAGATATGAGGAGAAGCTGGGAGCGGAGACGTACAGACACGGCCGGCAGATACAGATCTCATCTCCACTCATCTCCGTTTCTGGCCGGCAGGAAGTGACGACGCTGTTCACTAAATATGTTAGTTTTAAAATGGGTAAAAAATAGAATAATAAATTCTTGTTGATACGGCTCTTTGTGTAGGAGGCGGCGGCCTCGAGTTACGTCTGTGCGTTCATTCCCGTAGCGGTCGTGTGGGCTCGGTGATTGTACGGTACTGCTACAATACGACACCTGTGATCTTCAGTCTCGCGTGGTCGGGAGGACGCGGCTTTGTAGAGTTGCCCCATAGGGAAGTCTGTTACATTGCGGTAACTTAGCTGAGGTGAGGGCCATGTTGTAGTGCGGTGCACCCGTTCTCATTACGATATTATACGCTGTTACGTAGGGCTGGACAACTAATCGAAAAATAATCTAAATCTAAATTTAGCGCAATTAACACCTTGCGAATAAATTATTTATCAACTATTTTCTCCCATTTTAAGCTGTATTTGCATCTTTAGGACGCAGATGCAGTTGAATCCAATGGTAGAGCAGGAGACAGTAAGGTCCCTGCACTAATATTCACTATGTATGGCGGGACTCGAGATGGTGACGTCACCGCGCCTGTCTGCTCCGAGCCGCACAGACCAGAGGACTCTCCGCCACTCAACACTAGAATGGGGTTAGGGGAGTATGTATATTATTATTTTTATCAGGCACTATAGGGGGCAGCTGTGGGACATTATACTGTGTGGGGGGCAGATATGGGGCATTATACTGTGTGCGGAGCACTATGGGGGCAATATACTGTGTGGGGGCAGTGTTGGGGGGTATATTTTATATACAATAGTATACAGCATTACGTATTAAATTAATTGTGACTTTGATTTAGGTCCTAATTGCCCAGCCCTATTATTAGGTGATAGTAGTGAACAGCGCCCCTATCTGGTCACACTTGCTCCTAGGAAGCCGCTGCCTGCTCCGGTATAAGCATTCTGCTCAACAAGTCTTTTGGAAATGTATTTAAACCAAATCTTATACAGCAGAACTGATCCCCTTAAAATTCCTATAGTTCCGAAAACAATAAAATGCTGGTTCCCAACATGCCGGATTATTGGACGCCCCCGATTAGATTTCTGTAGTGAGAAGAAAGTGCAAGAGAAAAGCGACTGATTTAACTCCCACTATGAACGTCCCAGACAAAAATAGACCAAGAAAAGCCGCTCTCCCCTGAATGTGTCGTAGCCCTGCGTTCCCAGGGGAAAACGTCCATCCATGAACTTCTTACTAATGTTTCCTGTCCTTGACAGTGGAGCCAGTTGATGTTTGAGCTGCGGGGAGAAGTAAGGGGTCACGTCTCCAGCTGCAGGCTGTGTTCCATCTCAGTTTCACTTTTCTTGCAGCCGAGTTTCCATCTTCACACCGAGCGAGGTTTAAATAAAACATGATTTAACCTCGGCCAAACTTCCTTCCAGTGTTTATCTTTGGCTGGAGGCTAATGCTTTGTGCAGGCAAATCTCATCACCGTACACCAGTGACCGTGGCTGCAACAAGTCCCCGTCAGTCATCAGGAGGGACATGTCAGTCTCACTCCAGCACAAGAGCGCCGCCATTGTAACCCAGAAGTTGTACTTGTGGTAATTGCTTCTCGTCCCCGTCCCCCTTCATACTGTAAACTTTAGGGGTTTACCTTCTTGTGGTCCGCTGATTTGGAAAGGTGAAGTTTTAAGAAGATTTATGATTGTGGCAGCACCCGATATAAAGTGCCCTAATAGAGGTGAGCTAGTGGGTGCTGGTGCCGATCGGGGGCTCCCTCCTTGTCTATATAAAGCCTGTGAGCCCCCAGTGTACTCTACACTAGCTGGGGGCTCATTCACGGGTAGATATTCTCTATCTGCAGTCACCTGTAAGCGCGGCTCTGTTAGGCACTGTTCACACTGCGTTTGCTGTTCGTAGGTCGTATGTATCCATGGGGCCCCGTTGACCCGACTTATGCCAAAATGATGTAATTTTTCCATACGACGGAAAGGTTTTGTATTTTTATGTATGGAATATCGCAGTGTTGGGAATGGTGACCACAACCACGGCTTAGGTTTTATTGTGTAATATTTAGAATTATCGTGGCTTCGCGTCGTGCGGTGGGGTTTTTGGTTTAGTATTGAAATCCTTTTTTCGTTTCCTTTTTTTTTTTTAGTTTGGTTATACGTTGAATGGCCACTTTATTACATCTAGTAACGCTTTGGACTTCCTTCGGCCTTCAGAAAAGCAGCGGTTCATGGCGGTATAGGTTCCATTCGGTGATGAAATTGTTCTGGAGGAAAAGTATCGCTTCTCGCAGTAAAGTGTCCTTCTGCCATAGGGTAAACAGCTGCCATGAAGGGACGGTCGGCCACAATACTTAGGTAAGCCCTACTGTCCAAACCTCCGTCCACAGGTATCGGAGGACTCCGGGTGTGCCGAGAAAACATCTCCCCCCCCCCAACTATTACTCCACCTCCACCAATCTGAACTACTCCTGACAGGTTCATCTATTCATGCAGCTCACACCAAATTCTGACCCTCCCATCATCAGCGCGGCAGAAATCTGGATTCATCTGACCAGGCGATGTTTATTCATTGCTCAGTGATATTATTTTTGGCTTTATTGCCCACTGGAGTCTCGTCTTTGTCAGGAATGGATTTGGAACTGGTCGTCTGTGGTTCTAGCCAATCCGTGCTGAGGAACGACGAGTTGTGCGTTTCTTCGATCTTTAGTTTCATATCCAGTATCCTTCTTCATTTCCATGTTTGATTGTTTGCAGGGATTATTTTTCCAGTACTCCTGTCAATAGGACGCTCCAGGTTTTTCATTTTTTTTTCCCAGAATTTCAGCAGATCTTCATGTCCGAGCAGCTTTCTATCGCACACATTGAATACTGGGGTTTAGTCCGTGACTTGCGGCTCATGTTTATTTCTGCTAACCCGACCTGCTTTGCACTTCTGGACGTTGGATATTGACCAGCTGAGGAGGTGAATGAGAATTTCAGTGATTTTCTGGTTAGACCTATACACTTATAAAACCCCAACATGCAAATAGCCTTCATTCTGCGCTCCTAAATAACTGCACAGCAAGTGGACGCTGGAGTTATGGAGGGACCACCTGAACAGGGGGGAAATGGATATGAGAAGTCTGGCTCCATAGCGGAGACCCCCTACAGAGGGAATAGGCTGAGGAAATGTCTGGGTTGGTGTTGCATTCCTTGGGTTACATGGAATATTTTGCAAAGCTGAAATCCTTCCTGGTGCCCAGTAATATCAGCGCAGTAACGTGACTGATGTCGTGATACATCACGGCTGACATTGGCGTATACGGCAGGCTTTTATTGTGCCGGTCACGTCTTCCTGCTGATTTTCTCGCTGTCGCCCTATCTTTATACGTTGTGTTATATGTCGACATAGAATGTGTAGGTCTGTTAGATCTGTGCAGTGTTATCTATACCCCAGGTGTGAATTTTTAGACTAGCTCATTAGAAAAGTGCGACACCTGCCCCATAGAGGGATGTGACGGGTGGAGTAACTCTGTTTCTTGTTCAGTGACATCTGGGAAGATAAAGGGTCCGATCTGCAACTTCACAAATGGATAAAGCGATTTGATTTCATTGTCTGCGGCTGATTTACCGGCTGTCCTGGCTCTTTCTCATTGCTGCCTGTTTTTGCAGTGGTGGAGGGAAGGTTTTTCACCCTGTTAGGGCTCATGCAGACGAGCGTAAAACTTGTCCGTGAAAATCACGTACAGCACACTGACCCATTGGTTTCAATGGGGCTGTTCACACATGCAGGAGTTTTCACGCAGCGATTGTCCGTTGCGTAAAACTCACTGCATGTCCTATATTGGTGCGTTTTTCACGTACCTGCGCGCCCATTAAAGTCAACGGGTGTGTGAAAATAATTAGTGTGCTGTGCGTGGTTTGTGCATCAATTTCATTGGGAAAAAAAAAGATGTGCTTTGCGAGTTTGTGAAAAACGTATGACACCCGCAAAGCACACTGATGCATAACGCAACACACACGGACCAGATTCATGCGCTTGAATCTGATCCGCTTGTGTGAATGTAGCCTGAAGTCTGCTGCTTTTACATGAAATGAATGACGACATGTCCGCGGCCTTCACAGTGCAGAGAATCCTGGATCAAGAGGAAAAAACAAAAACCCGCGGCCTCTTCTCTGTAACCATAAGAGGAGTGGATGCTCCGCAGTTTGTGAAATACAATTTGTGTCCTTTCCTGTTTATTTCTGTGCGTTTTATTCCGGCCACGTGTCTGATGTCCCAACACTTTCCGCAGCGCGGTACGATCGGTTCCAGGGGTGAAGTGACAATCACAATCGGGTACAATATAATTGTAAGTAGCGAGGAGCTTGCTCGGAGGCTTACAGTCCACAAGGAAAGAGGGGGATACAGTAGGACCAACGGGATGGGTCCTGATATTTTGGTGGATTGGTTGTGGAAATGGCTCAGCAGATGCGCAAGAAGTCGTGTCATCCACCGTAGACGCCGCTTCTTGTAGACGAAAACGACGGAAGCCGCTGACGTCCGCAGAATAAAATGCTTCATTTGTGGAGTAAGTTTTGGAGCAGGTCATCCCCTCCTTCAGGCTCAGTAGGATTTGTCCCGCTGCTCTAAGGCGCGGTTCACACCGTTTTTTGCAGGCAAAAAATCTGCCTCAAAATTCATTTAGGAATTTTTACCTGCCGGCAGAACATTTGCCATGTTTTTCGCCCACGGTCATTGAGCGCAAAAAGCGCGATCTCTGCCTCCCGTTGATGTCAATGGGAGGTCGGATGGTAACGCCCGAAAATAGGGCATGTCCATCTCCCATTGAAATCAATGGGTGGTGTTTTTTGGCGCGGTGTCCAACGCGGTTTACGTGTCCAATACAGCGCCAAAATACTCTGTGCGATCCAGCCCTTTGGCTGCTGCTTATGGGGTTGCCACCTAAAAGGAAAGTTGTATTCAGCGGTTATGGTCATGGGGAAAGTTGTATTCCGCGGTTATGGTCATGGGGTAAGTTGTATTCAGCGGTTATGGTCATGGGGAAAGTTGTATTCCGCGGTTATGGTCATGGGGAGTGTTGCTTTGTACGGTCCTTACATTAGAAATACCTTATGCCGCTGTTCACTAGTCCTGGTGGAATTTGCTATTCGACTGCAGAATGGTGTGAAAATGTACAATGTGAACTGCGTCTAGCAGAAAGTCCTGGCCGCTGCTGCACATTCACGTCTTTCACCATATAGAATGAGAGGGAACGTTAATATTAAAATATAATAAACCCCCCCTGGCTGCAGAACACATCAGGTTTAGATGAAGGGATGGGGGTGTTTGCATTAATGTTCATGCCAAGTCCTGTTATAAATAGCCTTGGTTTTCCCAGATTAAACATAACCGCAGATCATCACTCCTGGAAGAATGAAGTCTCTTGTTTTACATGGAACGGTTTATATGTTTATATTAGCAGTGACGGCATCTCATGGAATCAGAGCTGTTCTTCCTCTGAGGAGTGGGTTTTGTTGCAGGTACATTGGGGGGGACGAGACTTGCAGGTGATTTTTTTTTTTTGCCCCCTCAGTATAATTTCCTGTTTACTGTGCGGTGGAAGCTCCAGACGGTACCTGTGAATGTCAGATCTCCTATTATCACCTATGTGCCAGGGCGGCGGATGAGCAGCAGTGACGTGTTTACAGAGTCCTGTCCGCACCTTTATATTAACAGCAAGATGTGCAACCAATTAACACTTCCTACGTCAAGTGGCTTCTAATGCTCTCACTACCTGCCGCTAAGAGCTGAGGTGTATATAGATCAGGGTGTGAACCGACTGCGTAGAGAAAGTGGAGTCCTCATAGTAATGTCCCCTTAACAGTCATATGGTGCAGATTAATGACCTCCCAAGGCATCCGCAGAGCATTGCATCCCTGGAACATTATACAGATTGTTCTGCAGAGCATCGCATCCCTGAACATTTTATGCCGTGTGCTGCAGAGCATTGCATCCCAGAACTCTATATGGAGTGTTCTACAGAGCATTACATCCCTGAACCATTATATGGAGTGTTCTGCAGAGCATTACATCCCTGGACATTATATGGAGTGTTCTGCAGAGCATTGCATCCCTGGACATTATATGGCGTGTTCTGCAGAGCATTGCATCCCTGGACATTATATGGAGTGTTCTGCAGAGCATTGCATCCCTGGACATTATATGGAGTGTTCTGCAGAGCATTGCATCCCTGGACATTATATGGAGTGTTCTGCAGAGCATTGCATCCCTGGACATTATATGGAGTGTTCTGCAGAGCATTGCATCCCTGGACATTATATGGAGTGTTCTGCAGAGCATTGCATCCCTGGACATTATATGGAGTGTTCTGCAGAGCATTGCATCCCTGGACATTATATGGAGTGTTCTGCAGAGCATTGCATCCCTGGACATTATATGGAGTGTTCTGC
The DNA here is from genome assembly GCF_050947455.1 of Rhinoderma darwinii. Taxonomy (NCBI): domain Eukaryota; kingdom Metazoa; phylum Chordata; class Amphibia; order Anura; family Rhinodermatidae; genus Rhinoderma; species Rhinoderma darwinii. The sequence goes on along the minus strand of NC_134699.1, from coordinate 1,431,018 downwards.
AGAGCATTGCATCCCTGGACATTATATGGAGTGTTCTGCAGAGCATTGCATCCCTGGACATTATATGGAGTGTTCTGCAGAGCATTGCATCCCTGGACATTATATGGAGTGCTCTGCAGAGCATTGTATCCCTGGACATTATATGGAGTGTTCTGCAGAGCATTGCATCCCTGGACATTATATGGAGCGTTCTGCATCTCATGTTTGGTATTAATAGCCCTGACATTTTTTGGACCCTTCACTTCTTGGTCAACTGTGTGAAGCCTCTGATCCTGCGCCTGGTTCTCCCTACATTGTGTCTTTGAGAATCTACAGAATTTGTACTTTTTGTCATGATTTTTTGGGAACGATCACTAGAAGATGTTTTACAGCAGAAGCTTGGAGGCCAACGCTGCATTTAGTTTTCCAAAGAGGATGTGAACTAGGCCACAAGTAGAAGAGCCACGAATCTGGAAGTAAATCAGAAGTAGTCCCCCAAAACGCCACCGTCCAAGGCCAGAAAATGAGGGTGAAGCCCCCTGTGTGCAGCGTTCATGTTCCTTCTCTGATGTGTAGATTTGGCGGAGGTCCAAGAAAATCTAAGAAGAAAATGTTCCTTGTCGCTAGTAATTAGGCAATGCCATGTTCACCAATTTCTCTAGATTATTTGCTGGCGTTCATCAGAAAGAAAAGGCCTTAAATATGGAGGTGATTACAGGGAGAGTCTTACACAACCGCAGTGTATTTCATTGTCCCTGGCCAGATCCAGGCTACAGACAGTGCGGAGGGGCATCCAGGCACGGACTCGTCTCTTACCACCCCATCCCCTAATGGTGAGGCAGCCGCCCGTGCTGCTCCTGTTTGGGTATATTCACACGCAGAAGTTTTCTGCAACAGAAAATCTGTCCTAGACGTGTGAGTGGAGATGTTTCCGCAGCAGGTGCAGGGATTTCCACAAGTCTTAATCAGATGGACGGGACGGTCACCGATAATCTGCTGCGTGTGATTATTCCCTTCCATAGTGAGCTGTTCATAGCATGGACGATATCCGGTATGTTCACCAACGAGCCGCATATAATCCCATTTATTGACTGTGTAGACACCTGACACGGGATGGGATCAGCACCCGTCACTACACATGGGGATGAAAGAATCCAACAGAGACGTCTATATGGTCCAGCTCTAACCCACTCAAGGGTTCACAGGAAGAGGCGATGACGTCAGCATTCCAAAAAAGTTGAATATTTTTCTTGTCCCATAGAACGGACACCAGCAGCGTTTCGGTCCGGAGCCTTTTTCATCCTTGAAACGTCTACTATGTGCCAATGAAAATATTCGACTTTTTTGGAATGCTGACGTCATGACTTCTCCCTGTGGACGCCTCTACGTCATTGGGATGAAATGCTATAAAAAAACCGGACTTGTTAACTATAATTCTGTCATTTTATTACAGCGACTCCTTCTATGACACCTGAGTCTATTCACCTGTAACTGGTCCCAGTGTGCGCTCTGCGTGGTGCTGCCTGCACTGTGTGTGAGGAGACCGCTGTGTTATGTCCCAGGTAATGATCCACATTAACCCTGGAAAGATGAGTTCGCAGAATCACGCTCCAAATATTGCAGAATGCCGAAATCTTACTCGATTGCCTCCAGATTACCACGTCCGGTCACAATTTATCATCTCTAAGAAAAGTCACTGCAAATAAATAGAAGCAACTTTACACAGACGCCAAATCCCTGCAGTGTCCGTCTGTCCTATTACATGGTGGGATATATAGGAGGAGGCATCGTAGAGAGTGGGGGGGATACCGGGGGAGCACAGAAATAGGACCAAATCCACGTCTAACGTATCCTGTGAGGTATGATCTGAGGACGGTTCTCACATAGGCCCAGATTGTCGTCCATCCACCATTACACTTCTGATCTTGATCTACCACCTCCCTCTGGTCTCCCGTCTGGTTGTCCACTTTTTGTCCATAGACTGTCAGTATTTTAATCTTGGTTTTTTATTCTATTTTTTATACTATAGGCCCATTTGGGGGATTGAGAAATGTCTTTTCCATAAAACCATGGTGGGTAGTGCTTCTTACTGGGGCATAAGTGACACAGTTGCTTATTTAGGGTGTAATATGGACAGTAAATACCAGGCGCTGCTCTCTGGAGTACCTGCTGCTTTTGGTCTGCACAAAAATCTCCCTGCATGGCAGTAAAAGCAGAAAAGTTCTTAGATCTTAGAGACGCTGAGCAGATTAGCTGTACCCCATGCGTGGGCACGATCTGCCCCCACAGTGTAAATAGTGGGATTCCTCTATTCGTTGACCTGTCCTGAATCAATTAGCACCTCTGCTGTCTGTGTAAACACCCCGGCTTTGATTCCTGTCTGGGAGCACAGAGGGGGGGGGGGGTTTCTGGAGCCTTGAATCGCAGGAGCCAGGTGGTCACAATGTGTCAGGGAAGGATCCTACAAGGACAAGACGTGCGGAGCTCTTATGTCGCCACAACCGTCCATACCTGATGTCTACTCCTCAGCTTCTCTATAAATACTTCTGTCCTTTAGGCTACATTCACACGAGCGTGACCGACTTACCTGCGTAAAATCTGTCTCTGTGCGTTGCATTATACATCACCGCGCTTTGCGTGTGGCGTGTGTTTTTTGTCTCTTGTGTTTTTTTTCATTATAATTGGTGCGTAAAACACGGACAGCAAACGGATGTGCGTGTGTGTGCCGTCCGTGGTTTTCACGCACCCATTGACTTCAATAGACGACTCGATGCGTGAAAAAGCACCAATATCGGACATGCGGTGAGTCGCACAGCAGACACTCGCTGCATGGAAACTCCAGCATGAGGGAACAGCCCAACTGAAATCAATGGGTCCGTGTGCTGCGCGTGATTTCAACGCACGGCACACGGACGAGATTCACGCTCATCTGAATGAGCCCTTATATTATAGCAGCGAAGCGCTGAATCAAAGAGCATTTATCCTCAATGAGTATTTCTTAGTCATATCTTATATTGGGAAAGTAGGGTGATAAGCCAAAGTGGCCTCCATTACTGCTCCCACAGGGTTTGTCACTCCGCTAAATACGATTTTTAACTAGCTGACACAAGAGGACGACGCAAGGACTGATGTATAAAGTTGGGATATCCTTTTTGTTTTAGAGGGGATCATCATATTTAGAGGCCAATCAGAAAAGAGAGATTCTGATGTCAGGTGCCGCATTGTCATGGAGGCCGTGTATGGATCTAAATCATCATCCACATCAATATCTTCATCCTACTTGGCCGGACTAGTGACCGTTGTATATATGTGTGCACATTGATGTGGATGGTGATATGTGCGATGCTGAGGACTTTGTAGTTGTGTCCATAATGCAGCAATGGAAACGACATGACATCTTCTGATCAGACAACTCTGTGAGATGGGGTGAGGGCTGCGTGTGACTTGTGGGTGACATACAGCGTTGCGTAGGGTTGTGCTTTCCTTGGTAAAGTTATATCGCCGCAGTCATCCTTTTTATCTTTTCTATGATGTGGAGCCTCCGCTCTTTTATGTGACATGACAATTCAGATTTTCGACCACTAATAAGTTCAATGACTCGTGGATATGGCTTCTCCTAGTCTGTAGTATTTTGACCGTCTGTGTTGTACATTGACACGATGTATTGAGACCCCCAGACTCCCCTACTCTCTAGCTTCACCTTGGTCTTTAATTGCAAAAAGTAAACCCATATTGAATCCCTTTAATTTGCATAAACGGTAACTAAACGTTCAACAAACTTCTGACTTGTAATAGTGAGATATAATAGTGACACGTCAGAAGTTTGGATTGGAGGGGGTCCGAGCACCGAGACCCCCACTAATCAGTAAAACGAAGAGGCAGAAGCGTTCGTGTGAGTCTTCAGCCGCTTAGTTTCTGTTCGGCTATTTCCGGAAATGTATGTATCGGAGTACGGGCTGAATATAAGGTCTATGAGCTCGTCCTCCGATACACCGGCTTACCGGAAAAAGACGAACAGAAATCAAGCAGCTGAGCGTTCACAGGAGCGCTTCTGCCGCTTAGTTTTAGCGATCGGTGGGGGTCTCCGTGCTCGGGCCCCCACCAATCAAAACTTCTGACGTGTCACTATTATATCTCAGAAGTTTGAACGTTTAGTTACTCTTTAAATTAGAACAACTCTTGTGCTGTATACATCTACATCCCGTACAGCCAATATTTCAGTAAACATGACTTATTTAAAGGGCTCTCTCACCTGATTAAGGTATGGGATATCACTATAACTTACTGATCAGTAGGGGCTGAGAGTTGGGACTGCTGCTGATCTTCAGAATTAAGGAGCTGAGACATCTTCAGCATTTTACTGACTTAAGCCCCTATTACACCTGCCAATTTTGCCCGCTGCAGCGAGCGGCAATCGAGACATCGTTGATTGGCGCTCGTTTGCAACTGTCAAAAAGATCTATGAATGGGGGTGAGTGGGAATTACACTGATCGTTCGTCCCCATACATTATCATCATGTCGGCAGCGCGTCTCCTGTTTACACACAAGATGAGCTGCCGACCACTATAATATTTTAGTTTTTTAAAATGATACGACCGGCCAATGACCCGGCGTTTCCTCGTTCATCTGACCTGTTTACACCGGACAATTGTCGTCAGCGAGCGTTATATAAACTATCGGTTTCCCGATCATTGCCCATTGTAAAACACCCTATAGTGCCGTCCCTTACCAGGAGCTGTGCTTTACTAGCGATCGACCATAAGGTGGGAAATCTCCTTCAATAACATGAGACGTTCCATCAGCAGACGTATTCTCTGTGGTCTAGGGGTCCTATTATACGGCCCGGCGCGGGTCATGTAAACTGGCACCGATTAACAAGACCGCTCATTGCTCGGCGCCTGAATGCTCGTTTCACAAGGAGCGACGTATGGGACGAGCGCTAAATACGGTGATCGCTCGTCCTCACACATTTCTATCATGTCGGCAGCGCATTGTTTACACAGGGAGATGCGCTGCCGACAACTATATTTTCTGCTGCGTAAACGACACAATCAGCAGATGAGCGAGCGTTTCCCTTGTTTACACAGGTCAATGATCGGGAACGAGCTTTCACATGAACACTCGTTTGCCCGATGATTGGCCTCAAGAATTTGCAGTCTATTTATTCATGCCCCGATGTGATCCATATGTGTCTGTGCCATATAGGAGAAAATACATCACAAAGAAGGCACAAAACTGTCTGGACTTGGTTTTCTGTTTAGTGTCATTTTATGCTCCAGTGTAAATCCGCTCTCGGGCCACATGCACACGTTACATATTACGTGCAGATTTTTCTGCGGAATATTTGCAGATTACTTGAAATTTACTCTGCTGGTAATTTATTCATCATCTACACCTTGCAGAATTTTCCGTGCGTGATTTGACCAGCGGGGCAGATTTTCTGCATCATATCCATTTATCTCGCGCTTCCGTCTCAGAATTGGATGTGATAATTTTATAAAGAATGTAAAAACCGCACCTAATAACACACCACCTGCGGTCATTCCCTGTAGAATCTCCTACGTTTATCTGCGGTTTTGATGTGGATTTTGCACCTCATGTTACGCCACGGTGCAGGAGAGCAGTCAGTAGTCTGGGATGTGCTGCGGTTTTCTAGAGATCGCTATTGCCTGAGTGACCGTGTTGCATCCAGCGTATTCTCTGAGCGGAGACTGTACCCGTGTGACATGTGCAGTGATACGTTGCGCTCTTCTCCACATAACAGGCCTGTCTTTGTGTGTCGGCTCATTAAGTTGTCTCTCGGATTGTCCACACTTCCATTGGGAGCGCAAATGATCTTCTAAATATTCCTGGCATTAGGGAGTACATTTCTTGTACAAGTGGCCTCATGGGATGATCTGTTGTTAGGCACTCCTCGAATGCCAGTAATTGATGAACGGGCGGAAGTAGTAGCGGCACCAAAGGATTCCTGCCTTCCATGTAGCGCATACCAGCAGGTGGGACAGCTGAGAAGCAGCAGGACTTGTACTTCACTTATCAGCTGTCTCCCCAGCTGGTCTGATCACCACTTGCTCCACACGGATACAGAGGCATCAATGGGTCAGCGCGCTCTGTGCGTTCAGCTATTCGCGGCTCTCCTGTCACTTCTTGCATCTTGATGATCTCCTGTAATCTCTGATGTCCCTCTTGTAGTCCTATAACCACTTATCTACAGATGTGATCCTGATCATGTAGAAGGACTCGGGTCATGATTGATGGAAGACAACTAAACTATTCTCCAGCGTGCTCTGCACCGATCGTCACTGATCACCACGTCGTCAGAACTGTTAAATATTGATGTTTACTGCAAAGCATTGTTATTACTTAGATGAATCGATACCATACTTAGACGTGCCCCGTTATAGTTACATTGGTTAATAAGAAGACGACACAGCTCCATCAAGTTCAACCTTTCTCAATAAATTACACGCCATTCATTGCTAGATTAGTTCTAACCCTCAATGTCATTCCTCCATAAATCATCTCGCCCCATTTTTTTTAAAAATGCTGACCGTTACTACCTCTTGGGGTCGGGCACTCCATAGTTTGACTGCTCTTACTATAAAGAACCCTTTCCTATATTGATGTCTGAAGCGTCTTTCTTCCACATGTAGTGAATGTGTTTTGTAGAGTCCTTGGAAGGAACAGATCATGTGCTAGTTCTTTGCACTGACCACACATGCTTTATAATATGTTAATAAGACCTCTAAGACATCGTTTTTCCAACCTGAACATTCCCAAGTTCACTAGTCTTTTGTTGTAAGAGACACTTCCCATCCCATTTAATAATCTAGTCATCCGCCTTTGAACCCTCCAGTTCTCCTATGTCCTTCTTACAATGTGGAGCCCAAAACTGAATCCCATGTTCAAGATGTGGCCTTACAAGATATTTATAGAGGAGGTGATATTACATTATAGAGGAGGTGATATTATATTATAGAGGAGGTGATATTACATTATAGAGGAGATGATATTACATTATAGAGGAGGTGATGTTACATTATAGAGGGGGTGATATTACATTATAGAGGAGGTGATGTTACATTATAGAGGAGGTGATATTACATTATAGAGGAGGCGATATTACATTATAGAGGAGGCGATATTACATTATAGAGGAGGTGATATTACATTATAGAGGAGGTGATATTACATTATAGAGGAGGTGATATTACATTATAGAGGGTGATATTACATTATAGAGGAGGTGATATTACATTATAGAGGAGGTGATATTACATTATAGAGGGTGATATTACATTATAGAGGAGGTGATATTACATTATAGAGGAGGTGATATTACATTATAGAGGAGGTGATATTACATTATAGAGGAGGTGATATTACATTATAGAGGAGGTGATATTACATTATAGAGGAGGTGATACATTATAGAGGAGGTGATATTACATTATAGAGGGGGTGATATTACATTATAGAGGGGGTGATGTTACATTATAGAGGGGGTGATGTTACATTATAGAGGAGGAGATATTACATTATAGAGGAGGTGATATTACATTATAGAGGAGGTGATATTACATTATAGAGGAGGTGATATTACATTATAGAGGAGGTGATATTACATTATAGAGGAGGTGATATTACATTATAGAGGAGGTGATACATTATAGAGGAGGTGATATTACATTATAGAGGGGGCGATATTACATTATAGAGGGGTGATATTACATTATAGAGGGGGTGATATTACATTATAGAGGGGGTGATATTACATTATAGAGGAGGTGATATTACATTATAGAGGGGGTGATATTACATTATAGAGGAGGTGATATTACATTATAGAGGGGTGATATTACATTATAGAGGGGGTGATATTACATTATAGAGGGGGTGATATTACATTATAGAGGAGGTGATATTACATTATAGAGGGGGTGATATTACATTATAGAGGAGGTGATATTACATTATAGAGGGGTGATATTACATTATAGAGGGGGTGATATTACATTATAGAGGGGGTGATATTACATTATAGAGGAGGTGATATTACATTATAGAGGGGGTGATATTACATTATAGAGGAGGTGATATTACATTATAGAGGAGGTGATATTACATTATAGAGGAGGTGATATTACATTATAGAGGAGGTGATATTACATTATAGAGGAGGTGATATTACATTATAGAGGAGGTGATATTACATTATAGAGGAGGTGATATTACATTATAGAGGGGGTGATATTACATTATAGAGGAGGTGATATTACATTATAGAGGAGGTGATATTACATTATAGAGGGGATGATGTTACATTATAGAGGAGGTGACGTTACATTATAGAGGAGGTGACGTTACATTATAGAGGGGGTGACGTTACATTATAGAGGAGGTGACGTTACATTATAGAGGTGGTGATGTTACATTATAGAGGAGGTGATGTTACATTATAGAGGAGGAGATATTACATTATAGAGGAGGTGATATTATATTATAGAGGTGGTGATATTACATTATAGAGGGGGCGATATTACATTATAGAGGGGGCGATGTTACATTATAGAGGGGGTGATATTACATTATAGAGGGGGTGATATTACATTATAGAGGGGGTGATATTACATTATAGAGGAGGTGATGTTACATTATAGAGGGGGTGATGTTACATTATAGAGGAGGTGATATTACATTATAGAGGAGGTGATATTACATTATAGAGGAGGTGATATTACATTATAGAGGGGGTGATATTACATTATAGAGGAGGTGATATTACATTATAGAGTAGGTGATATTACATTATAGAGGGGGTGATATTATATTATAGAGGAGGTGATATTACATTATAGAGGGGGTGATATTATATTATAGAGGAGGAGATATTACATTATAGAGGAGGTGATATTACCTTATAGAGGGGGTGATATTACATTATAGAGGGGGTGATATTACATTATAGAGGAGGAGATATTACATTATAGAGGAGGTGATATTACACTTATAGAGGAGGTGATATTACATTATAGAGGAGGAGATATTACATTATAGAGGAGGAGATATTACATTATAGAGGGGGTGATATTACATTATAGAGGAGGTGATATTACATTATAGAGGGGGTGATATTACATTATAGAGGAGGTGATATTACATTATAGAGGGGGTGATATTACATTATAGAGGAGGCGATATTACATTATAGAGGAGGCGATATTACATTATAGAGGAGGCGATATTACATTATAGAGGAGGTGATATTATATTATAGAGGAGGAGATATTACATTATAGAGGGGGTGATATTACATTATAGAGGAGGTGATGTTACATTATAGAGGAGGTGATATTACATTATAGAGGAGGTGATATTACATTATAGAGGGGGTGATATTACATTATAGAGGAGGTGATATTACATTATAGAGGGGGTGATATTACATTATAGAGGAGGTGATATTACATTATAGAGGAGGTGATATTACATTATAGAGGAGGTGATATTACATTATAGAGGAGGTGATATTACATTATAGAGGGGGTGATATTACATTATAGAGGAGGTGATATTACATTATAGAGGAGGTGATATTACATTATAGAGGAGGTGATATTACATTATAGAGGGGGTGATATTACATTATAGAGGAGGTGATATTACATTATAGAGGAGGTGATATTACATTATAGAGGGGGTGATGTTACATTATAGAGGAGGTGATATTACATTATAGAGGAGGGGATATTACATTATAGAGGAGGTGATATTACATTATAGAGGAGGTGATATTACATTATAGAGGAGGTGATATTACATTATAGAGGAGGGGGTGATATTACATTATAGAGGAGGGGGTGATATTACATTATAGAGGAGGTGATATTACATTATAGAGGAGGTGATATTACATTATAGAGGAGGTGATGTTACATTATAGAGGAGGTGATGTTACATTATAGAGGAGGTGATATTACATTATAGAGGGGGTGATATTACATTATAGAGGAGGTGATATTACATTATAGAGGGGGTGATATTACATTATAGAGGAGGTGATATTACATTATAGAGGGGGTGATATTACATTATAGAGGAGGTGATATTACATTATAGAGGAGGTGATATTACATTATAGAGGAGGTGATATTACATTATAGAGGAGGTGATATTACATTATAGAGGAGGTGATATTACATTATAGAGGGGGTGATATTACATTATAGAGGAGGTGATATTACATTATAGAGGGGGTGATGTTACATTATAGAGGGGGTGATGTTACATTATAGAGGGGGTGATGTTACATTATAGAGGGGGTGATGTTACATTATAGAGGGGGTGATGTTACATTATAGAGGGGGCGATATTACATTATAGAGGAGGCGATGTTACATTATAGAGGAGGCGATGTTACATTATAGAGGAGGCGATGTTACATTATAGAGGAGGCGATATTACATTATAGAGGAGGCGATATTACATTATAGAGGAGGTGATATTACATTATAGAGGAGGTGATATTACATTATAGAGGAGGTGATATTACATTATAGAGGGGGTGATATTACATTATAGAGGAGGTGATATTACATTATAGAGGAGGTGATATTACATTATAGAGGAGGTGATATTACATTATAGAGGAGGTGATATTACATTATAGAGGAGGTGATATTACATTATAGAGGAGGTGATATTACATTATAGAGGGGGCGATATTACATTATAGAGGGGGAGATATTACATTATAGAGGAGGTGATATTACATTATAGAGGGGGTGATATTACATTATAGAGGAGGTGATATTACATTATAGAGGAGGTGATATTACATTATAGAGGAGGTGATATTACATTATAGAGGAGGTGATATTACATTATAGAGGAGGTGATATTACATTATAGAGGGGGTGATATTACATTATAGAGGAGGTGATATTACATTATAGAGGAGGTGATATTACATTATAGAGGAGGTGATATTACATTATAGAGGGGGTGATATTACATTATAGAGGAGGAGATATTACATTATAGAGGAGGTGATGTTACATTATAGAGGAGGTGATGTTACATTATAGAGGGGGTGATGTTACATTATAGGGGGGGTGATATTACATTATAGAGGAGGTGATATTACATTATAGAGGGGGTGATATTACATTATAGAGGAGGTGATATTACATTATAGAGGAGGTGATATTACATTATAGAGGAGGTGATATTACATTATAGAGGGGGTGATATTACATTATAGAGGAGGTGATATTACATTATAGAGGGGGTGATATTACATTATAGAGGAGGTGATATTACATTATAGAGGAGGTGATATTACATTATAGAGGAGGTGATATTACATTATAGAGGAGGTGATATTACATTATAGAGGAGGTGATATTACATTATAGAGGGGGTGATATTACATTATAGAGGGGGTGATATTACATTATAGAGGAGGTGATATTACATTATAGAGGGGGTGATATTACATTATAGAGGAGGTGATATTACATTATAGAGGGGGTGATATTATAGAGGAGGTGATATTACATTATAGAGGAGGTGATATTACATTATAGAGGAGGTGATATTACATTATAGAGGAGGGGATATTACATTATAGAGGAGGTGATATTACATTATAGAGGAGGCGATACTACATTATAGAGGAGGTGATATTACATTATAGAGGAGGTGATATTACATTATAGAGGAGGTGATATTACATTATAGAGGAGGCGATATTACATTATAGAGGGGGTGATATTACATTATAGAGGGGGTGATATTACATTATAGAGGAGGTGATATTACATTATAGAGGAGGTGATATTACATTATAGAGGATAGGCTGGGGACGGTGGTCCTCATGCATGCGGCATAGGCTGGGGACGGTGGTCCTCGTGTCGCAATGAGGTAAATTAAGGTGACTTAAATAATCCACTTCATAGTTCACTTTTGCACATAAAGTATTCTGAAATAATTTGAATTCCAAAAGATGTCCATATTTCGAGGACTGAATTCATAGCATTTGGTACTTTTCTGACTGCGCCCATGTGTAACAGAAGCTCTTCCAGCTGCCATTTTATCTTTATTTTCTAGGCATTCATGTTTTACAAAGGTCGTAGTTTGAGAGTTCACTTATATTTAGACTTAATCCGCTGCCATGATGCAAAGCACTGAGAATAAGTTCACTGACCACCATGCCGTCCCGAGCACAAATCCTCAGTCTACTCCGCACTGGTGAGATTGGACAGGAGAGACTGACGCGCGACCATTAGGGTATGTTCATACGACCTATTTTCAGCCGTTTTTCGGGACGTAAACGCCCGAAAGACGGTAAAAAATCGGAAGCAGAATGCCTCCAAACATCTGCCCATTGTTTTTCGCGGCTTTTTGTTACGCGTAAAAAAACGGCCACGAAAAAGAAGTGCAGGACACTTCTTGGGACGTTTTTGGAGCCGTTTTCCATAGACTCTATTGAAAAAAGCTCCAAAAACGGCCGTAAAAACAGCTGCGAAAATCGCGAGTGGCACAAAAACGGGTGAAAATCAGGAGCTGTATTCTCTTGAAAACCGCTCCGTATATTGAGACGCTTTTGACTCTGCGTGTGAACATAGCCTTACTGCGAACACCTTCCTTATGAGCAGGCAGCGGTCTGGGCTTTGTGTTGCTGCGTATTCCTGACACGTGTGTACTGTCTATGTAGCTGCTGCGTATTCTTGACACGTGTATACTGTCTATGTAGCTGCTGCGTGCTCCTGACACGTGTATACTGTCTATGTAGCTGCTGCGTATTCCTGACACGTGTGTACTGTCTATGTAGCTGCTGCTGCGTGCTCCTGACACGTGTATACTGTCTATGTAGCTGCTGCGTGCTCCTGACACGTGTATACTGTCTATGTAGCTGCTGCGTGCTCCTGACACGTGTATACTGTCTATGTAGCTGCTGCGTATTCCTGACACGTGTATACTGTCTATGTAGCTGCTGCGTGCTCCTGACACGTGTATACAGTCTATGTATCTGCTGCGTGCTCCTGACACGTGTATACTGTCTATGTAGCTGCTGCGTGCTCCTGACACGTGTATACTGTCTATGTAGCTGCTGCGTGTCCCTGACACGTGTATACTGTCTATGTAGCTGCTGCGTGTCCCTGACACGTGTGTACTGTCTATGTAGCTGCTGCGTGTCCCTGACACGTGTATACTGTCTATGTAGCTGCTGCGTATTCCTGACACGTGTGTACTGTCTATGTAGCTGCTGCGTGTCCCTGACACGTGTGTACTGTCTATGTAGCTGCTGCGTGTCCCTGACACGTATACTGTCTATGTAGCTGCTGCGTATTCCTGACACGTGTGTACTGTCTATGTAGCTGCTGCGTGCTCCTGACACGTGTATACTGTCTATGTAGTTGCTGCGTGCTCCTGACACTTGTATACGGTCTATGTAGCTGCTGCGTGCTCCTGACACGTGTATACTGTCTATGTAGCTGCTGCGTATTCCTGACACGTGTATACTGTATGTAGCTGCTGCGTGCCCCTGACACGTGTATACTGTCTATGTAGCTGCTGCGTGTCCCTATCTATGTAGCTGCTGCGTGCTCCTGACACGTCTATACTGTCTATGTAGCTGCTGCGTGTCCCTGACACGTGTATACGGTCTATGTAGCTGCTGCGTGCTCCTGACACGTGTATACTGTCTATGTAGCTGCTGCGTGTCCCTGACACGTGTATACTGTCTATGTAGCTGCTGCGTGTCCCTGACACGTGTATACTGTCTATGTAGCTGCTGCGTGTCCCTGACACGTGTGTACTGTCTATGTAGCTGCTGCGTGTCCCTGACACGTGTTTACTGTCTATGTAGCTGCTGCGTATTCCTGACACGTGTGTACTGTCTATGTAGCTACTGCTGCGTGCTCCTGACACGTGTATACTGTCTATGTAGCTGCTGCGTGCTCCTGACACGTGTATACTGTCTATGTAGCTGCTGCGTGCTCCTGACACGTGTATACTGTCTATGTAGCTGCTGCGTGTCCCTGACACGTGTATACTGTCTATGTAGCTGCTGCGTGTCCCTGACACGTGTGTACTGTCTATGTAGCTGCTGCGTGCCCCTGACACGTGTATACTGTCTATGTAGCTGCTGCGTGCTCCTGACACGTGTGTACTGTCTATGTAGCTGCTGCGTGCTCCTGACACATCTATACTGTCTATGTAGCTGCTGCGTGCTCCTGACACGTGTATACTGTCTATGTAGCTGCTGCGTGCCCCTGACATGTGTATACTGTCATGTAGCTGCTGCGTGCTCCTGACACGTGTATACTCTCATGTAGCTGCTGCGTGCTCCTGACACGTGTATATTGTCTATGTAGCTGCTGCGTGCCCCTGACACGTGTATACTGTATGTAGCTGCTGCGTGCTCCTCACACGTGTATACGGTCTATGTAGCTGCTGCGTGCTCCTGACACGTGTATACGGTCTATGTAGCTGCTGCGTGCTCCTCACACGTGTATACTGTCTATGTAGCTGCTGCGTGCTCCTGACACGTGTGTACTGTCTATGTAGCTGCTGCGTGCCCCTGACACGTGTATACTGTCTATGTAGCTGCTGCGTACCCCTGACACGTGTATACTGTCTATGTAGCTGCTGCATGTCCCTGACACGTGTATACTGTCTATGTAGCTGCTGCATGTCCCTGACACGTGTATACTGTCTATGTAGCTGCTGCGTGCTCCTGACACGTGTATACAGTCTATGTAGCTGCTGCGTGCTCCTGACACGTGTATACTGTCTATGTAGCTGCTGCGTGCTCCTGACACGTGTATACTGTCTATGTAGCTGCTGCGTGCTCCTGACACGTGTATACTGTCTATGTAGCTGCTGCGTACCCATGACACGTGTATACTGTCTATGTAGCTGCTGCGTATTCCTGACACGTGTATACTGTCATGTAGCTGCTGCGTACTCCTGACACGTGTATACTGTCATGTAGCTGCTGCATGTCCCTGACACGTGTGTACTGTCTATGTAGCTGCTGCGTATTCCTGACACGTGTGTACTGTCTATGTAGCTGCTGCGTATTCCTGACACGTGTGTACTGTCTATGTAGCTGCTGCGTACTCCTGACACGTGTATACTGTCTATGTAGCTGCTGCGTGCTCCTGACACGTGTGTACTGTCTATGTAGCTGCTGCGTGCCCCTGACACATGTATACTGTCTATGTAGCTGCTGCGTACTCCTGACACGTGTATACTGTCTATGTAGCTGCTGCGTACTCCTGACACGTGTATACTGTCTATGTAGCTGCTGCGTGCTCCTGACACGTGTATACTGTCTATGCAGCTGCTGCGTGCTCCTGACACATGTATACTGTCTATGTAGCTGCTGCGTGCTCCTCACACGTGTATACTGTCATGTAGCTGCTGCGTACTCCTGACACGTGTGTACTGTCTATGTAGCTGCTGCGTACTCCTGACACGTGTATACTGTCTATGTAGCTGCTGCATGTCCCTGACACGTGTGTACTGTCTATGTAGCTGCTGCGTACTCCTGACACGTGTATACTGTCTATGTAGCTGCTGCATGTCCCTGACACGTGTGTACTGTCTATGTAGCTGCTGCGTATTCCTGACACGTGTGTACTGTCTATGTAGCTGCTGCGTACTCCTGACACGTGTGTACTGTCTATGTAGCTGCTGCGTACTCCTGACACGTGTATACTGTCATGTAGCTGCTGCGTGCTCCTGACACGTGTGTACTGTCTATGTAGCTGCTGCGTACTCCTGACACGTGTGTACTGTCTATGTAGCTGCTGCGTACTCCTGACACGTGTATACTGTCTATGCAGCTGCTGCGTGCTCCTCACACGTGTGTACTGTCTATGTAGCTGCTGCGTGCTCCTGACACGTGTATACTGTCTATGTAGCTGCTGCGTGCTCCTGACACGTGTATACTGTCTATGTAGCTGCTGCGTGTCCCTGACACGTGTGTACTGTCTATGTAGCTGCTGCTGCGTGCTCCTGACACATGTATACTGTCTATGCAGCTGCTGCGTGCTCCTCACACGTGTGTACTGTCTATGTAGCTGCTGATCACACACCTTTTTATGTTGAATATTGGGATTATTTGACGGTCATTGTACCAAAATCACTAAATAATGATTTGTATAATTGTCCATAGATTGAATTATTCTGTATTTTATCTGGGCGGTCAGTCTATACGCTTTATGTATTGATTCGTTGCAGCACGCTGAGATCTGGTCCGTCATCACTTTATTACAGTTTTTTGGTACATTGATGAGTTTCGCTCCACCTGACGTCTTTGTTCCCTTGTGTGACTTAAGACACAGGAGAAGACCATCGTATAAACCATCACTTGCCATAGTTGAAGGAGAAAACCGGCTGCAAACAGGGCTGACAGGTGCAGCAAAATCTGGGATCTTGTCAGGGTTGTGAGAATCCTTCCAGCCATCTCTCACTCGTGTGTGTGGTGTATATGGCACTTGCTCTGAGTGAAAACATTCATTAAGTGTGAACACTTGACTTGACGTAGGACAGCTGGCTGCATTTCTGAGCTGTACTAGAACCAGTAAACTCCTCTGCTGCTGTGCACCACAGACATCCCGGCTCCAGCACCACATGCCTCACCTGCTGTCCGCCCGCTGTGAGGCCGAGGCACCTGAGCTGCCCCGCATGCCCCTCCGTCACCCATCTCCGGCACATTGACCCAGACGGGACAATCATTATATCTACGCAGTGCGGCCGACCAGGGCAGACGCCTGTATTATATGACCAACTAAGTGAATTATCGCTGGTGTATTGTCACTTGTCCCTTCTGTTTCACTGGGGTGTACCTCTAGTTACGGCAGCCCCATCGTTTCCATGCAGGTCTACATAGCAGCGCTCAGGAATGGGGGACTTCTTTGTGTCACTGCTGAAATCCTGTGACTTTACCAACAAGAGAGAAGCTGCAAAGTTTAAATCTTATAGTTTTTTAAATTGTGACTCCAGGTCCTTGTCCCTTAGGGTGGTCTTTACATGACCTGACGTGGGCCGTGCAATCGAGCGCCGATCGATGAGACCGCTTGTTGATGGGCGCTCGTTTGCTCCTTTCACAAGGAAGCCAGTATGGGGACGAGCGCTCGTTACTCCGATCACTCGTCCCCATACGTTATTTCGGCAGCGCGTCTCGCTGTTTACACCCCAAGATTTGCTGCCGACAACCAGAATATTTTCAGCATTTAAAACAAAACGATCAGCCGATGCTTGAGCGTTGCTTTCTGTGAACTCGTTTGCCCGATGATCGGCCGTGTAAAAGGGCCCGTAGGCCCCATGCACACAGCCGTAAAAATCCTCCGCATTTATGGACCCATTCACTTCTATTGAACACTGACACCTTTCCGTATATTTACGGGAAAGTGTCCGTGCCGTAGAAGCCTCCGCATAGATATGACGTCCTATTTTTTGCTTATTCTGGACCGTTCTCCCATACTTTATAATGGGAGCACGACCCATAAATGTGGACGACGGTCTATGTCCAACCGTGCCTGTAATTACGGGCACGCTCGTGTGCATGGGGCTTTACTCTAGTGTCACGTTAGACCATGTATGAGGTTCACTCTATAGATAGAGCACAAGCAGCAGAACATGGGGGTGATAATTATCGGAGACCAAGACAGGAACGACCCCCGCGCTTCTCTCATCCTTCTATTACCAGCTACTCACCATGAAGACGCCTGCTCTATACTGGTCAGGATTTGCCCTTGTTTGGCCGGAGAATGATTTAAGAGGCTACAAATGGCCTGACGACTTAGTGAATGACCTCAAGGGATACATTTACAGCTGGCGGACTGTTGTGGACATATTTACTACCAGGGAGATGCGATGATTAATCTGGCTGCATTACACCTTACCGGGCAGCACAGCCAAGAATCTGCAGTATAATGACTACAAGTCACATATGGTGGCCTGTATGCCCAGTCATGTACTGGGTCACGGCCTGCAGGGCCTTATACTGGAGCTTGTTACACTAGAGTGTAAGCTCTTCAGGAAAATGTCAGGTTTCTGTAGTATTTACAGACCTTTTATTTGCCAGGAAACGCCTCGTCATGATGGTTTGTCATTTATTACATAGTCCGCTTTGTATACAGAGTTCATATATGTCCATGTGGGAAAGGTGCATGATTGGGGGAGAGGTGTTGGTTGAGTTTTTTTGGACTGGTCGGGTATAGACTTTGCCTGATTAAGTTCTAGGTTGAAACGCGTTGCATGCCAGTTCTGTTTTATTCGTTTTTATTCTAACATAAACGGTAAAGAGAGTGGATCGTTCCTTATCGAACGGACGGGCAACCAAGAACCACATAAAGCAGATCCAGGAGCGCCACGAGAAGGAGGATTTTTTTGCATAATCCATTGGATATCGCCTTTCACCGGAGGATTTGGTGTTGACCTGCTGCCGGTGCTGACCCCTGGGGCTATCACACTGTACGATACGAAGTTCAAACGTTGAGTTGTGCCGAGGAGTGTGCCGCAACCTCTAAGGGTGAGCAAATCATTCACTAGTTAGACTCGCTCACGGCGATGAGCTGTTTATCAACAATTACAAACTGTCCAAACAATATCACCTTAGAGCAGCGCCAGTTTCCTTTTTTTTTTCCCTCTCCCGTCCCTGTTTTTTTCAAGGATTCAGGTATAGACATAAGGCTACCACCTGCTGAAACACACAGGGATATATATCTTGAGGCTCTGGCCTGCGAAGGACTGGGGACACAGATAAAAGCTGGATCTGGCGGAGATGATTGATGGAGAGGAGACATTCCTGCACATACAGGCAGAGTCCCTCCATTACTCAGCAGGATGCACTACAGACGGGGAGCCTGTGATAAATCAAATGAAAAACACACAGCAAGATGAAAGGCAGAGCTGACCAGGAGGAGTGTGAGGAGCCCAATCATGGTGATAAGACACAGGAAAGAGAGTGCTCACCTTCTGCAAGGTGTAACCAGTCAGTGACCGGAGTCCTGCAGCCTCTGCACCCCACAGAAGGGGGCCCTCATTAGGAAATATCAAATGTAATGAGCAAATGATATGTCTGCTGAGCGAGATCTGCAGAACATTACTCTGTCCTCTCTACCTCCTCACATACATAGTAATATATTCTGCAGATTGTTACACCATTGACTTCTCTCGAGATCTGCAGAACGTTGCTCTATCCCCTCTACCTCCTGACATAGTGATATATTCTGCAGATTATTACACCACTAACCTCTCGAGATCTGCAGAACATTACTCTGTCCCCTCTACCGCCTGACATACATAGTGATATATTCTGCACATTATTACACCATTGACCTCTTTGGAGATCCATCTCACCCTAGAATGATGTAGAGATGAGCAGTCAGGCCGGATTTGATTAGTTTATTGTGCTGTAATGTTGGTGGGTTTAGGACAGGTAGCAGTGTTACTAGGTGAGCTGTATTGCAGGCTCTGGATTGGCTGCACAGGGGACGTTACTGTTTAGTCATATGTTTGAAAATGAGGATGTGACTAATTGTGCGTCAGTAATCCACACACTGAACCTGGTCACAGAGGCGTCCGCTCCAGACAGCACCTCATCACACCTGTAAACCTGACTGACCGGACGGGGTCACCTTCCTGTATGTAGTCAGGGAATTTCTGTTGTGAAGAGGTGAGGGGTGCAGGTTTAACCCTTCACTGGTAATATAATGGGAGAATGGGGCACATATAAAGGATTCACATTACACAGACCCTGATCTAAAGATGGAGGAGGAGGGGGTGTTGTGCCATCCTCGCCAGCTGCAGATTTCATACACGAGCTTCATCTGTTATGTGCCCTGCATGTAGACTATGTCCGATCTCATCATTAGGAGCTGCCACTTCTGTATAGAGAGATGTATCTGTAGTGATGGGGCTTAAACTTGGAACCTGGAAGAGTTCATTGCTGGTTTACCTCCTGAAGAAATCTGTATATCAGCGTCTTCACGAGAATTACATAGAGAAAAGTAAATCCGTTTTATTACTAATCCTGTACTGATATTCTGTGTAGGGAGATCATGTATTTTCCAGCCGATCTTTACATTCAGACACCGTTGACTAGTTTACAAATAGAAGAAAATCGACTTTGTACATTCCTTATCATGTACTTATTCAGACTAACAGCCTGCATTATACTCCAGAACTGAATGTACAATTATGCCGCTTCAGAGCTGAAATCTCCAGCATTCCTGGTTTGTTCAGTTTTTGCACAGAGCTTGCTCTGCTGATTTGCATTCTGGGAAGTGTCATCCTAACACCAGGCACGGTACATTTATCTCATGTATTATAGGAGCTCAGCTAAGTTGTTAGAGGGTGTCCCTCTACAAGCTTGCTGACTGATTCCAATAACAACTAGCAGAATAGTGAGTGCAGCTCTGGAGTATAATACAAGATGTATCTCAGTCAGTACAGGATAAGTAATGTATGTACACAGTGACTCCACCAGCAGAATAGGGAGTGCAGCTCTGGAGTATAATACAGGATGTAACTCAGGATCAGTACAGGATAAGTAATGTAATGTATGTACACAGTGACTCCACCAGCAGAATAGTGAGTGCAGCTCTGGAGTATAATACAGGATGTAACTCAGGATCAGTACAGGATAAGTAATGTAATGTATGTACACAGTGACTCCACCAGCAGAATAGTGAGTGCAGCTCTGGAGTATAATACAGGATGTAACTCAGGATCAGTACAGGATAAGTAATGTATGTACACAGTGACTCCACCAGCAGAATAGTGAGTGCAGCTCTGGAGTATAATACAGGATGTAACTCAGGATCAGTACAGGATAAGTAATGTAATGTATGTACACAGTGACTCCACCAGCAGAATAGTGAGTGCAGCTCTGGAGTATAATACAGGATGTAACTCAGGATCAGTACAGGATAAGTAATGTATGTACACAGTGACTCCACCAGCAGAATAGTGAGTGCAGCTCTGGAGTATAATACAGGATATAACTCCGGATCAGTACAGGATAAGTAATGTATGTACACAGTGACTCCACCAGCAGAATAGTGAATGCAGCTCTGGAGTATAATACAGGATGTAACTCAGGATCAGTACAGGATAAGTAATGTATGTACACAGTGACTCCACCAGCAGAATAGTGAGTGCAGCTCTGGAGTATAATACAGGATGCAACTCAGGATCAGCACAGGATAAGTAATGTATGTACACAGTGACTCCACCAGCAGAATAGTGAATGCAGCTCTGGAGTTTAATACAGGGTATAACTCCGGATCAGTCCAGGATAAGTAATGTATGTACACAGTGACTCCAGAGCTGCACTCACTATTCTGCAAGTGGAGTATAATACAGGATATAACTCAGGATCCGTACAGGATAAGTAATGTAATGTATGTACACAGTGACGCCACCAGCAGAATAGTGAGTGCAGCTCTGGAGAATAATACAGGATGTAACTCAGGATCAGTACAGGATAAGTAATGTAATGTATGTATACAGTGACTCCACGAGCAGAATAGTGAGTGCAGCTCTGGAGTATAATACAGGATGTAACTCAGGATAATTACAGGATAAGTAATGTATGTACACAGTGACTCCACCAGCAGAATAGGGAGTGCAGCTCTGCAGTATAATACAGGATGTAACTCAGGATCAGCACAGGATAAGTAATGTATGTACACAGTGACTCCACCAGCAGAATAGTGAATGCAGCTCTGGAGTATAATACAGGGTATAACTCCGGATCAGTCCAGGATAAGTAATGTAATATATGTACACAGTGACTCCAGAGCTGCACTCACTATTCTGCAAGTAGAGTATAATACAGGATATAACTCAGGATTAGTACAGGATAAGTAATGTAATGTATGTACACAGTGATGCCACCAGCAGAATAGTGAGTGCAGCTCTGCAGTAAAATACAGGATGTAACTCAGGATAAGTAATGTAATGTATGTACACAGAGACTGCACCAGCAGAATAGTGAGTGCAGCTCTGCAGTATAATACAGGATGTAACTCAGGATCAGTACAGGATAAGTAATGTAATGTATGTACACAGTGACTCCACCAGCAGAATTGTGAGTGCAGCTCTGGAGAATAATACAGGATGTAACTCAGGATCAGTACAGGATAAGTAATGTAATGTATGTACACAGTGACTCCACCAGCAGAATAGTGAGTGCAGCTCTGGAGTATAATACAGGATATAACTCAGGATCAGTACAGGATAAGTAATGTAATGTATGTACACAGAGACTCCACCAGCAGAATAGTGAGTGCAGCTCTGGAGTATAATACAGGATGTAACTCAGGATCAGTACAGGATAAGTAATGTAATGTATGTACAGTGACTCCACCAGCAGAATAGTGAGTGCAGCTCTGCAGTAAAATACAGGATGTAACTCAGGATCAGTACAGGATAAGTAATGTAATGTATGTACACAGAGACTCCACCAGCAGAATAGTGAGTGCAGCTCTGGAGTATAATACAGGATATAACTCAGGATCAGTTCAGGATAAGTAATGTATGTACACAGTGACTCCACCAGCAGAATTGTGAGTGCAGCTCTGGAGTATATATGGAGAATAATTCTAAATGTAATCTGTAAAATGGTGGATAACACGTCTGGTGTAATAAACATTTTCTTGTGGAGATCTGTACAATGTACACACACATTGAGTTTCTAACCTGTGGAGGTCTTGATTTTATGGCAAAGGTTAATTTCTTTATCACAAAATTCATATAACTAATATCTCACGACAACTTGTTCACATGCATAGTGAAGGCTCCATTCAGCTGATTTTCTATAGAGTGAATGGATTTGCGGGTGATTTGGTCTCTTGCCTCTTCTGAGTGTCATTGATCCATGTGACTGATAGCCCCTGAGGACTTATAATGAAATAGTCCCATAGGGCAACTCAAAGCTGAGTGAACGCCGCATTAAAAAACAATTACCAGCTTTATAGCACACATTGAGCTTTATTCTTCTCTAATCCTTTTTATTTCTTTTCCTTTTGTTTCCTCACATTTTGAGTTTAGAGATCAGTCACCTGCAGCCCTCAGTTTACTGTACTGATCAGAACATCATTACGCTGTTCATTCCCCTTGTGGCACTGACCCGTATTTTTATAAAGATTGTGTCCTTATTGTAGCAGAAATCGGCTCTCCATGCACTGACCACATACTGTGCTTATATACAGCCGCCAATCTGAACAAGAGCAGCAGCAGTGTAAAGCATGGGGGAGGGACAGAGCTGCTACTCTGTCCCTCCTCCCTCCAACTCTGCCTCTTTAGATTGGCTGCTGTGTATAAACACAAGGACATCATAAGCTCATTTCTGTTAGTGACGGCAGAGTAATAAAAGGGGTATTCCAGCCTCCAGCGTTTTTCATCTATCCAGAGGATAGGTGAAAAATGTTATATCGGTTAGAGGTCCGACCGCTGTGACCTCCACCAATCACTAGAGCAGGGGACCCTTGTCCCCCATTTCCCCCAGCCACAAAAGGAGGCTATGAGTCACTGTGCTCGGCTGTTTTACTCAGCCCAATAGACTTTGAATGGAGTAACACCACCCATACACGGCATCCGCTCCATTCAAACTCATCCTAGCCGTTGTCTTGCGGCTGGCAGGAATGGGGTCCCCAGTTCTGGCGATCAGTGGGGAGTCCCAGCGTCCGGATAGCCACCGATCTAGCATTTTTTACCTATTCAGTAAATAGGTAAAAACTGCTGGAGGCTGGAGTGCCCCTTTAACTTCAGGCTACTAGACCACCAGTGAGAACAGGAAGACAATCCATTAATCGTTGCACATGTACTGAGACGAATAGGGGAGCCTGGAGAGTCGCGGATACCGTTCTAGTGCAGCAGCGTGACCCGCCCCGAAGACGATAGTTTTGTTGATTCCTTTGCCATGTCCAGGTTTGCAGCGGTGGAAATAATCGGATTATGTATTTTTTTGGTTTAGTTCATCGGTTTGTCCCCTTCATGTTGTACCACGGCTCGTGTGATGTTTCTGATGAGTAAACGTGTTCACACTGCTTATTTTCAGCCGTAAACGCCCTGAAAAACGGCGAAAAATACAGAGTCAGAACGCCTCCAAACATCTGCCCAGAGATTTCAATGGGAAAAAGGGCGTTTCGTTCCCACGGGGATTTTTTTTTTTTACTCTGCCGTTCGTAGAAAAGCGCCCTGTAAAAAAGAAGCGCATGTCACGTCTCCAGCCTTTTTTGAAGCAGTTTTTCATTCTCAATCGAAAAGCAGCTCCAAAAAAACTGCATCAATAAACGGCTGAGAATCGGAGGCTATTTACCCTTAAAAACACCTCGGTATTTTACAGCCGTTTTTTGTTTAGGGTGTGAACAGAGCCTAATTCACACGACTTCAGACATTTATCAAGAATATGAGTCTCGATGAAACCTCCGCAGGAATCCTGTTCTGTTCTGTCATGAATCTGGTTCTGATTTCTCTTTAATTCCTTCTCCTGTTACAAGCATGTGAGATTGATAAATAGGAACCGTAACCCCCTGTGGTCTTCTGGGAAGATGCGGCAGGAATGATGGGCACTTGTACCCCAGGACTGGAGTCCCCTAAGACTTTATCAGTGTTCCAAGATGGAATCTGTGTGAGAGAATTCCACCAAGTAAAAGTTCTTACTGGAATGTTTGGCTACAATGTATCACGTCCCGTCATGTGTGTAACGTTCAGACTCCATCGTATTGGGGTGTCGTTCTGCGTGGGACCCTCCTCTATAGTAATATCTTGTAGGTTTGATATGACGCTGACAGGACCTGTTAGCAGTGATAGGCGGACATGAGGCGTGCACATGGTGGGGAGACTCTGCTTATCTCTTGTTGTTGGAGAAACACGAACAGTAAAAGCAACAACCGTTTTATTTTACTTGGTGTCATGTGATATGAGGGTCGCCGACCCCTTAACGAGAATCAGAGAAGAGCCGTCATGTCATTCTCCTCTTGCCTTAGTGTATGAGGAGATATGGACATGGGCTGTGGAGATAAATTAGGCTCAATGGTTTATACCGTGAGGCTGTATTGTGGGGGATGATCCGTTCCCAGCAGAGAAGGAGACAGATGTGGAGCATCTGCCGGGAGTCTGCGAGGACACGGGCGACGTCACTTTTTAAGATGGCCGCACACATGATTGTAGTCACCCAAACCTCAATCCTGGTATTACGAATATTGGTCTGGCCAGACACCTCCGATATCGGTGAATAGCGATATAGTGACCATTGTTACAGCAACATCGGCACCCTACAGTACAACATACAAGCTGCGAGCGGTCCGGAGAGCCGCCTGCTGATGTGTGTAGTGCCGACTCGCAGTACAGGGTCAGCCCGGCCCGGAGTGCTCCTTTAAATTTACAAACAATCCGTGTGGATAATATAAAGGGCAGAAGTGTAATATTAATAGCCGGGTCATCGGGGGTGTAGAACTTTCTGAGGCACCTTCTACCGATATCTATCAATTTCTTGACTTTCTGTGTAATTAAAACATAAAATTTGCTCCTAAAGTCGCAGGGGAATTTATTAAGACTTGCGTGTTATGCGCCAGAGTGGAATACGTCACAGTAAAAAATCACGACACTGGTTCATGCCTCTTAATACATTTGGCGCATCTCGAGCAGTCCTAAAGACAGGAAATTAATTCTTCACTTGCCATGAGCAGGCGTCAATTTGCTCCACAGTTTGCGCCGTATTCTTTATTTAAAAATCATAAATCTGGTGGAAACCTGATGTCCTGCCCTTCCCTGGTGACCCCACACAGTGCGAGAGGAAAGAAAAGTTGCACATTTTAGTGCAAATATCACAGGTGCCGAAATTTGCGATTTTTTTGTTTGTTTTTTTTACACCAGAAAATTGGGATAAACTTAATTTCCCCCACAGTGTTTTGTGCACTCCTGATTTATTAAGACCAGTTGCCCAGATTTGTGAGCTTTCTGCATCTCATGGGAGCAGTAGTATAAGGCTACGTTCACACATCGCGACTTGCTGCAGATTTTGATGCAGATTTTTGATCCAAAGTCAGAAGTGGCAACAAAAAGAAGAACTTTATACGACTTCTTCCCCCTGGATTCACTTCTGGCTTCGTCTAAAAAATCTGCACTAAAATCGCGGTGTGTGAACACAGTCTTATAGCAGCAGAACCTTGGCAGGAATTGCTGATTTATATTATACATCGTGAATATTTCTCTGTATTCCTCTCCTATAAGAAGTATTTATCTGCTGTTATATTGGACAGGTGGATTTCATTGATCCTGGGCTGGAGTTCTGCAGAAATCTTTGAGTCTGGAGACTGTTCCCGAGTGAGTGCCGGTGAGTCAGACGCCGGATACTCCTGATTTATTACACTTGTTGTGCTGACACCGCAATCATATTATCATTATACACAGAATGATTAACATTTCACCAAAATACAAAATTAATCACGGGGAAAATAAAATATTTTACATTCAGAATTTTAATCGTTCACAAAAAGAAGGAAAATGTCAGTGGTTTATGTAACGTCAGGGTGACCTTAAAATCCGTTCCTTTCATGTGATTGGTGGTTTTTGCAGCAGGTGCCGGGATTTCTGCAACTCCCATTCAGATGAAAAGAACGGATTTCCAGTTGCAAAAATTTCTTCAACAAAATTTGCCGCATGTGAATCCACCCGAACCGCTACGGTCAGGTTTACAGGCAGCTGCTCTGTGTTTTTGCCGCTCAATCCCATTCAGTACAATAGAGCTGAGCGAACACCAAGCACAACCCATGGACAGGTGTGGCGCGGTTTCTGCAAGAACGTGGCCATATTTTCTAGTCCTGTGTGACCCCTTTAAAGGGAATCTGTCACCGCCCCAAAACTGGACTAATCCATAAATGAAATTGCAGATTAAGAATCTGTCATTTTTAGCTTTCTGCTTACATTCCCCTGTTGGAAGCCCGCGAGTTTACAGTGAGTAGAAAGCTAATAATTGCAGATTAGAAATCGTCGTCTTTCAAGCGGTTTGCGCGTTACGGTAGTTTAGGGGGTTTTGGAGATGACCCTCTTTAGAAACAGAAATAATTGATCCTAATTGATGTTTAGCAGAGATTATTCCGTGTAATCGCGATATATCTGCGCCACGTCTGCCATTTTCCAGATGCGTGACTGTGTGTTTTTTTCTCTGCTTGGCAGATCTGTGGAGTTCCGGGGACAGAGTTGATTTGTCATAGATTTTTAGAGCAGATTCTGTATTTATTTAAATCGTTTATTCTACCAGAATGGTCGCGTAAACTGGTCGCAGCTCATCTCCCTGTGTGAACTGGGATTGTGTAGCCGACCAGATGCAAAATCTATGGGGACCGTGTCATTCTAATGATTGTTCGTCCTTGAATGGCGCAAACTATCGTCGATCGACGTGCTGTTTTCTGGAACGGCGCTCGTTTACCAGGCAGAATATTTTCCCGTGTCAAAGGACTTCTACATTTCGCCTGCAGTGACGGTCTCCCCCTGATAACGGCTCAGCACCAGGGGTGCCCTTGTGGGATAATCACTTTAAGCTTAATTGACATAAAACCCTTTATTGCTACAGGTGACGCCGTTCCCAGATTCTGACTCGCTCGGCTCCTCGGTTGGGCAGAGTGTCGCACGTCAGGCAGTCGTGTGCGTTAACATTGAATTGCGATGTTTGTGCGGTCCGTCCTCTCGTCGCTGTACCCAGGTGTTGATTCCTGTACCTTGTGCTCTTCATGTCTCGGGTCATGGTAAGACCAAATATCTCAGATATTCAAATATTTACAGGGATATGTTCGCGTCCAGCTTCGTGGAACCGAGACTATTAATTCTTTTACGGCTCCACAAAATTGGAAAACTCTTCACCCATCGGTCTTCGCTTTTATGATGTATTTATTAGATTAAAATTCCTCAACTTACGAGAGCAGAGCGAATGCAAGAATCGTCCTTCTCCCCTTCCAGTCCTGTCGGCAACTGAAGGGTTAAAGCGAAGCAGCGCGGTCCTGGAACGAGAAATGTTTATTTTATTATTGTAAAAAGGGGAAAGATGAGCTCGTCCTGCTCCGTTCTGCGCCAGAATCCCAAGTCAAACCATTAATTTGAGCTGTCACACCGAGCACTTAGATATTTGAAGTGAGATGTTCACGTTCTTAAACTTGTGGTCTATTATTCATAGCGGAGACAGTGAGAAGCCGTCAGGCGCTAGTTAAGCAGCGCAACAACCTTCTTCTTGAGTTTCTGCAAGTCTTTTTACACTAAGTCCCAACTGGGACAGGAAGTCCCTGTGCAGACAGAATGTCTACTGAAGCATGATGCTTGGCAGGGATTGTATGTGTGCTACATGCCACCAGCGAGCCAGAGAGAAAATCCACAACAAAGAGATGGACAGAGAATGAATAACTCAGGAAAAATCCAGGGAGGGGGAATGCTCTGCAGCTCTACTCCCACATAGACTTTCTGCAACTCAGCAAAAAAGCCGTCTTCTTAAATCATACAAGGAGAATGTCTGCAGAGATCATTTCAATCGCATTTATTATTCCTCCGTGACACGGCGGCCGGCTTATCCCTGGATGTTTTCCTTCCGGCTCTGACAAGATGGCTGCACTAGATTACACAGGCTTTGGATCTCTCCTCCGTGCCGCTGTCTTGGGTCACGTCTTCTGTGCGCAATTATAATTTGTATTATTTTAGCTCCTTTTAAAAACCAACGTAGACGATTCTCCTTTAACGCTTGGCGCTGTCTTCTATTCTCAGGCCGCTGATCCACCTGGCGGTCACAACCAGTTTGGGTGGTCACAATTTTTTTTTACATGTCAGTCGTTTCAGTTATGACACCTGCGGATTGTATGTACTATCGTAGCGTGAAAACCCGTCCAGATAGTCAGGACAGTCGCTAAGTTTGGATGTAGTAAGAACTTTGCTGCAGGTGCGTGTATAACCCAGGACGAGGAGCCCGCGTTTCCATAGATTTCATTTTCTCTCCATGTCACTTGGCTTGGTTTCCTATGACAGGGCGATTAGATTGTGAGCTCCTGGAGTCAAACATTAAGGGAAATATAACAACGTTCCCATGGCATTTTTCTGGCGACTTTTGGGCCTTTTCCCCTCAGCACTTTTTGGAAAAGTGGGTTAATCTTAGAAGAAGGGTCATGGCCATCCACAGGCCAACACATTTACTACAATTTACGCCAGAAACTGGCGAACATCTATGCTGGCTCCTGGCCGGCGCAGATCTCATTTAGCGTCACGCAAACAGCCGAAGATGCGACACGTTTATTAAGCGGTGTGGGCTTATCAGTAAGTTTGTCACATCTTACTCCAGCTTGTTTTTAATTAAGACTGGCCTAGTATTCGTACATCTCCCCCCAATGCCTACAGTGCTGCGCAATATCGTAGTGATGTGTAAGGAACGGCAAATATAATGGGAATTACACTCATAAATAACGTCTAAAGGTCCTTTTTACACGACCCAATATGGACCGAGAGAACGACCGCCAATCAGGACAGCTCGTTCATCAGCGCTCATTTGCTCCCTACAGATGGAACAATGATCGGTTATGTATGGGGATGGCCGCTTTTCCATCTTGTCGGCAGCACTTCACCCTATTTACACATTTTACCCATTTTATTGGCCGACTAAACCAGCAGATCAGCTGATGTACAAGTGTTACAGCGTTGAGAAGTAGAAGATTCTCCCGAAAATATAATATGGACCATTTATTAGTAAATCAGAAGTTTGAGCCGCAGCCATGGTGTTAATTATCTATAGACCAGGAGAGAAAAACAAAAAACACCCGGAGCATTGGGGAGCCACAAATGTGGGGTAAAAAAATGCCTTTGTTGCAACACCATTACCCACCAACTCCTTCCCCCATCAAACACCCTCACCTGTAAATCATGGAATGTTCTTTACCTGATCGGCTGCACCTGTAAAGAACAGTCTGTAGGTAGAACAATACAACCCCGACCACCGCCCCAACAAACACAGGTCAAACTGTATGACACAATTTATGCAGCGCAGCATATCCCGTCATCGCACGACCCAACATAAGGGAGATTTTAATTGTTTTTTGATCACTCCGATTGCACAAGTCGACCCCTCCCTCAGTGACCGTTTTGAGAATTTATGTAAAAGGGAGATCTTCTGGATCTACAAACTAGACACCCTCAAACCTATGGGCCTCAATGAGGTCACTGACACCATCATTTGACACCTGAAGCTGTGTTAGAGGCGGTAACCCGTCTCCTTAGCAACCAGTGACGCCAACTCGTCTCCTGACTTCCGAGCGTTAGCGCTCGATCTCCATAGCGACCTGAGACGTACATCCTGCGATCCCCGCTGTAACCGGCAGACACATATTCCGGAACATTCCTCAACTGTTAGTATGATATACGGTATTCCCAGCCCTTGAAGTTTTAATCTTTGATCACACGGTTAGAAATGTCAATGACCTTAATGCTGGCGGAATTTTTTAATTTAAATTTTTTTTATTTTTTTTTAGTTCCACGAGCACAACGGCAAAAGCCCCCATGTTTCTCCTACACCGAGCCACATACACCGCAGAACAGTAATAAAGTTCATGTCTACAGTCTCTATGGTTATCCTCCATTTTGGGTATTTGTTCAATTGCATTGTTGTTAAAGTTTTTTTTTTTTCATTTTTTTTTTCACCTTTGACCCCAGCAACGTTCTTTTTGGCGAACTTTTTAAGCTATTTAAACCCTGCCGGGTCCTCCAGCAACACGTATGTTTCTTTGCCTGATGAGGGGATCGGTCCGATCTCGTAACGCGTAGCATTCTTATCCATTAAACATAGATCTCATTTAAACTTCTTGGATTGAATCCTTCAATTCCACAACATTTGGACAGCGCTGGAGAATTTTATCCTCCTTTTTTTTTCTCCATTTATCTCGATGGTGTTAATTGTCATTTTTTTTTTTTTTACTTTTAGACATGTTAGGATTTTTCTATTGAATTGCGGCAGCCATATTGCTGTGACTTGTAGCTTCTGAACAGTCACAGAGCCGCAGCTTGGAGCCCTCCGCTGTACTGTGGCTGCTGCGGTAACATTTTACGGATTTTTGCATGGTGGGTAGAAATAGTCAGTAACGTATATGGTCAGCAGCCGACTCTTATATACTGGAGAATTGTATAAACAGCAGCTCCCTTACACATGCCTTATATCAGTCTCCCGTTAGCAGAACAGCCGCCATGTCTGATCTAATATGTGTATAGTTGATATCATGTGTGAGGTCAGGCCGCGGCGGTGACATCACAGCACATTTATTTATTTCAGTTATTAAGCCCCAGTGATCAGGAGGAGCCGCAGCAGGATTAACAATCATAAAGAAGACATATTGAATCGTGAAGTTTCTATTGTTTCATATTTCTTGCAGGAAGCCAAGTCTGAGTATATGAAATCTTCCAGAAGAACAATATTCCTCGGCTATAAATATCCTCAGTATCTCACACTTGGCAGGAATCTAGAGTCTCGTGGAAGGTTATTTATATGAAGCCCAAACCTCAGCAGACATCGCAATGTGGATACAAACCGGGAGATTGATCCCTATGCGTCCTCCATGCTGCCTCTAGGGGGCGCAATTCCAGCTTCCACTTACTGTCAATCTCTGGATTGAGGACCGATCATCGGATTAACCCCTGGTGTGAAGGACACAGATATCTTTGTTACTGGGACATATATCGCATAGCACATCCGGTTTTTGAGCTCGTTGCATCCGTCACAAAATTCCTCCCAGTGATTATTATTGATGGCAGTAAATGTAATGTGGGCGACTGTTCTAGGGTTGGCAGACTGGACTGCATGTGGCCACCCTGGTTACAAACTAGTGTCAGTGAGACGGTGGAGAGCCCCGGCAGTGTCCCGCAGCACATCCGTCATCCCGTCTGCACCAGTGCCGAGATGGGTGCAGGACCAGGGAGGAGGTGGATGTGTTGTATTATCGGGGTACCCCTCGCCCACTTATGTTCTGTACCGAGAGATATGGTAACGATAGTCGTACAAAAAGCTGCACATTGCTTTTGTTATTCACCCACACATTATTATGGGAGATAAAACCCATTCCCCCTCCCTTCCCCCACAGAAAGGAAAAAAAATAAATCTCTGGTGTTTGTATTGTTGTAAGATGTTGTAAAACTCTTTTCCTTCACCCCAGTCCAAGAAACATCCAATAATTAGATTAAAGCGCTGGCTCGGTGCAGGCAGATTTCGAAATAAAATATGTTTCCTTGGACGCGAGCAGATAAAGCGTATAAACAGGAAATAAATTAATAAGCTACAATAAATTAACAGAGACACCGTCGATTGTGCATGAAATATGAAGGACGCCGGCCAGCGAGATGAAACGGAGGATAGCGAGTCGCTGAGATCTGTGTTGTGTTGTACTTGGAGCTGCGGATTGTTGTGCTTTATAAGAACATTTCACAAGCGGATCCATGTTGGCAGAAAAGACAGAAGGAAAAAAGAAAGCACTTTTGTTCGTTGGCATAATGAAACTTTCCCTTACTTCGTGTATTCACTTATTGACTTTCCAAGTCTTTCAAAACGAGATGTTGGCCGCACCGAGGTCCCGCAGGTATTTCTCCATATCCATCATGTCACCTCAGGAGGGAGTTTCCCCGCAGCTTCTTGGAGCTGCCAAATGATTTTTTGGAAATGTGAGCAGGTATTTACTTTCACGATACTGAAGAGCTGGTAATGCCGTTAGTCAGGGCTGTGGAAACACATAGATGATGCTGGAAACGTAAATGTTTTTTTACTATTTCTGTTGGCTGTAGAACAGACGTGGCTGGCATATATACCCGTCTTCTGATGAGGGGCCACAAAGCAAGTTCCTGCTGCCTCGGCAAGATACCAATATAGTTATATAAACCTGGATGAAGATGGCTCTGTCTAGCGCCGCCACATCAAACCTCTGCGCTGCACATTTTATAGCATTGCGGTTCTTTATTGGTCTCGTCAGGCAATAAGGTCCTGAAGTGACTGAAGCCTTCCATCCCCCACCCCGCCCAATTGTGAGTAGCGTGAACTGAGACAAGTTCATACTGGACACCAATAGCGATAACATCTAAATGACATAATCACTGTGAGAAGAGCTCACCCCAGGCTATGACTATTACTGTCCGGGCTCCGAGCGGCGGTGGGACCTACACGAACTCATGTCTCATTGGACCACACCATGCAAAAACTTCTCCACTCCATAGGGGCTGCATTTGCGAAGTCTCCCTATTGCCCTCTCCATATCTTCTGTTCCTTCCTTCTTGAAGTTTCCATATTTCTTGAACATGTTACGCATCACATGGCAGAAATTTACCGCAATACTACAGATATGTCCACCCTTAACGTTTCTCGAATCCTATTTAGTTATGTGGTTTGTGGTTATAGCACTTCCATACAGTTTCATGACATCCAGTGGTATTCTATGGGCGACGGATGGCACCTGTTGTATAAGTCACAGCCATCCAGTAAAAAACGAATTGGTTAAGTTTATACTTTTTTAACTTGGGAATCTAAGGGCGATGATGGCATCTGTCGGGGGTAAAGGTTTTTTTTCTTTGTTTTTTTTAATCCTTTTTGGATCTGTCCGGTTTAGATTTAAGAAAGGAACGACACATCTGTAATGATATTGCCCCGCTTTATAATAAAAGATGACTACTGAGGAGCCCTGTAGACGTCACTGACTGGTAGGAGTCTAACGTGTGACCATCTTACCGGAGCAGCATCTTTGTGACCCAATAATCTCATCACCGGAGCTCCGAGCAAATCATTTTATCAGCAAACACCATTTAAGTGCATAGGATTCCTCCTTAATTGTAGGCATTAGTGGCCCATTATCCTCCGCAATAAACACTGGTTTGCGTATGGAGAGAGGGTGTATAAAGGACTGCATATAGCTCAGGGGCACCAAGTTTGTACTAAAAACTGTCCAGTAAATGGACACTCTGCAGTGAGGACCTGTGTGGTGGCTTATATTCTGACATCAGAGGAAGCCAAACTCTGCGACACCTGCTGCGAAGACCAAACAACATGACATTCCCCTAAGATTCTGGAATTTATTATGTTTATATATTAAGCAGCAACTGTCATGACAATGCCGCCCTCCTATGTCTGTGCACCTGTCCTCCTTAGAATACATAATTTAGCAGCTTCTTTATACCGTGTGAATGTAATTGACCAAGACCCTCCCTAGTCCACAAGCTCCACCCCTTAGACTCATTCACACTTAATGTTTCCTGAAAAACTGCCGAACTGGGAAGCTACAAATATAGAAGTTCTGATGTAATAATTCACATACCCAGATAATGTACATGCCGTGGATTCTAGCTAGTAAAATTGTGACTGCTCCTTCACTCCACACTTAACATTGAGCAGAATCTACAGTCAAATATTGGGTAAGGAGAGTTTACTGTAGCTGCACTGAATTGCTGGCAGCCGATGTGTTTTATAATAGCTTCAAATTTCAGTGCGGAAATTATTTTTGATTGGTTGCCATTTGTGTATACGACTCTGAAGAACGCAGCCTGTTCCAGCAGTGAGACAGAGGAGCTATCACATCTCAGGCCGGTGCACGTAAGGCGCCCAGACGCCACTCACAACACTAAACAACATGGTTCCCTTTCAGAAGCACGCCGCAGATCTTGCCAAAGTCTATGAAGGAAATACATTTATTCATGTCAAAAAGTAAACTGGCTGTGCGATATCAGATGCTGAAGTGTGTACGAGCTGCAATAGAGCAATATTTATACATCTGGGTCATTGTCCATGCAAATAACATCAGAGGGTCAAATGACAATTTCCCCTAGAGTCATATTTCAGGGTCCTGGAACTCTAGACCACAATCAATTCCCATTGTGGCTGGGACTCTTCATAGCTATGGTGGTTCCTCCGCCCAGAACTTCATTTCTGTCCACTCCCTTACTGATGACAGAAGGCGACAACTGAGGGGAGGGGGGAACACATTTTGAGATTGAAGCTGACCATCCTATGGATCCGTGGAGCCTGGAAGACTATGGTCCGAAGCCTGCCCTTGGGGGGGACGGACGGACGGACAGAATTGGCTTTTTCGATCTAAGCTCTTAGTTATCCCTAGAGATGTTGCTTCAACCGCAAAGCGCTCTGTAGAAAACTTGAGTCCCCTCTGGAGATTTGTCGTGCTCGCGCGGCACTTACGGTGACTCCTTCGATTTGGAAATTCACGCAAGTCTGAGCTCAAAGCCCTCCACCAATATCATTGTCTGAAAAGTTTACATCCAAAGAATAATTTTGGTGGATTCCCTCAAAGATTTTTTTTGTGTATAAATCGTCTTTCATTGTGGCCTTGGATCCCTCCATGGGCTGTTTGTGTCACTCTCTATCGTCCATTTATTTATTGTATTGTTCCTTTGTGCAGGGTCTCGGAGGTTTGTATTTATTGTGTGGGCCCCAACATTTGGGAATTAGCAGTTGTAAATCCTCGGTATTTGCCAGTGTTACCGGCTCTATGAGCTCATGTCTGACATAGACGTGGCCCGTTGAGAATTAAGTAGGTGTTGAAAATTAAGCGTTTATTTAAGGAGGTTTATTCTCCAGCAACAAACACTGCGTTGAGTCCTGAGCGCTCTCCACGGGCCGCCTGTAGCATGCCATTCTCTGACATGTCATACGTGTTTGTTTTATTTATACGGCAGGAATTCTATATGTTTCTGATGCTCCAAATGATGCGGAACACAAATATACATTGTGCTGATGAAATAATAAGCCATTGTAACTCCCAGATATAAAACTATTGAAGACCCCACAATCCACAACGAGGAGCAGCACGATCTGCGGTCAATAGTCTACATATAAAGCACATACGACCTGTTTCTATCTCGCGCATTGATTGGTCAGGCTCGAATCGCGATTATCTCAATGTGAGTAGCTCAAAGCAATTGTTTTGAACTGATGGAAATCAGAAGATTTATCGAACGCGCTGACACTTTTTATGATCGTTGGTCGCTGTTGCGTTTCACAACAATTATCCACGAACTACTCAGGATGGACAGTCTAATATTTTACTCATCTTTACTACAATCAAAATAGTTTTTAATTTGAAAATCAAATCTGTGACCTGAAATCTCGGCATCTACGGCCACCGTTATAAATAAAGACCGCCTATATGGCTGGCACGTACAGATGACACCGTTTTTCCGGGGGACTCTTCATTTAGGGCCTTAACTGCTTTCGTGAAGTTTGCTCCAAGCTGTTATGGCAGGTGGTATAATAGTGTTGGGGTGAGGGCACCTGACCACGCGTTTCGCTCTTTCCTCCTTTCAGGTTCACTATAAATAAGACGCCATGGTCTGTGTGAGCCTCGCTGCTTACAGCCATGAAGTCCTATTAATCCCTACAGCTCTTCCCTACAACAAAGCCTGTCTTTATTCATTGGCAGATTCCAACATGCAACCTGTTACTGCATATTTCTGCAGAGTAAAAGCATTCATTATTAGTCACTGACGTCAGATGCCATAAAGCTGAGCAGTGTTTCAATAGCAGCCCTTATAGAGAGGATGCTGCCTGTAGTGGCCTGCCTGTAGATTAGGGAGGTCTGCCCTCAGAAAACATTCCAGGCAGGTGTTCAGACCTCTCCCAGTGGGACGGGCCGATCCCTCGTCCGGGAGAAGCGCTTGTGCCCCAGGACAGAGTTTGTAAACACTTGTTTTTGGAACGGTTCAGTATTCAGGTTCTCGCTGTTACATAGAGGCCTATAATCAGGTCTACGGGGGCTTGAAAGGCTCAAACTTTACCTGTAAAATGTGATCTCTTCACATCTATCATCCATACACCGTCACACACCTCTATCAAGACTGGGGTGCCCTTTTGTCTGGCAATGTATGCGCCTTAGTCCCCAGTTTCAAATGATCCTATAGGGTTACAATTTCTGCCATGTAGGGGACGACCACATTTACACACCTAGTTGTGCTTAGCACGTAGTTTACCTCTATTTAATGGCAGGTTTCATCCAGTAATACAATGATCCTTGGGCCACTTTCTATCTCATTGCCTTAAAGGCTATGTACACCTTTTGAAAGGGATTTTTTTTTTCTTCCTTTTTTGTACATCTTCTTTGTATCCTGTATACAGAGCAGCTGTATCTAACGCGGAATCCTGTATCCGTCAGAGTGACTGGTTCAGTGACAGCGGGTTCTGCGTGTCTTTGACCGTTCATAACTTAGATGTGATCGATTTACAGGTGTCTGAGAGGACCCGCTGAAACTGAACCCGTCAGTTCTGCTGACCTGACGGATTCAGGTCTCAACTGTATCTCAAAGTAAAGAATTTTTAATAAAAACTAATTATAAAG
Source organism: Rhinoderma darwinii (assembly GCF_050947455.1). Lineage (NCBI taxonomy): Eukaryota > Metazoa > Chordata > Amphibia > Anura > Rhinodermatidae > Rhinoderma > Rhinoderma darwinii. The sequence continues at coordinate 1,393,674 of NC_134699.1, read as the reverse complement.
TTGCACAAAACACTGAAAAAAAAAATCCTTTCATAAGGTTTACAGAAAAATAAAGTAATAATAATAAAAAATGTCTCCGAAGTAAAACCCCTAAAATATATCAACTGCAAAAACATTACATGCTGGAGATGTGGGTGCCCGAGGGTCACACCTGAGCATCAAATCGACACCGGACTTTTTGTTAGACAATGCTGGGGATATGACACATTTTCTCCGGTCTGTGCAGGGTGACTGCTGACTGACTCATGCTGCTGCACCTGTTCAGGAGGAGACCTAGTAAGCGAGGAATTTGCAATGCCAGCGTGCGTGGGCCACCTCTAGCCCACAAGAGACTTTGCGGACTTCAATCAGCCACTTGTTGGAATGTTCACCTGTCTTCGGGGACGGCTCTGCACCTACACTGTAACCAGGCGGATCTGGCGTGTTGGGACCTGCGTCTGGCCGGCACCACGGAGGCATGTGCTGAGCTGCATGATATTGTGAATTCTGTTCCTTGGGGCTATGTCAGAGCATATTCTATGAAGAATGTGGTTGTGTTAATAGCAGGCAGCAGGCCAGTCGTGTGCTTGGAGCTGCCGGTTGCACTGTGTGGGAAGGTGTGTGCCCCGAGGCGACGGAGTTCTGCACCTGCTTGTTGAGTTGTGATCCTTGTTTCTACCTGTCTATTGTGCAAGGCTGAGCCGCTGTTCGACTTCTCTCACTTGAGACAATGAAGAACGTTGATAATCATCTTTCTGAAGAATGCTCCATTGTTGAGACAAGATTGTGATTAACTGATGCATCACCATTATGTGGATTAACTCTTTCAGAGAAGTGGTGGGTGCCGCCATCTTCTTGGATGTGCGTTGGGCTGCCCCTGTGTTGATGCTGTAGGATAACGGGCACAGGTTGGTGCAAACAATAACCAGCAATATAACAGCAATGCATTCGCACCGCACCGGTCAAGATAACTGGTAAGATATTCAGTGCTGTCCTGATGTCCCCAAACTCAGCTGCCCCTCATCATCCATTCCCCTACCATAAAGCACTTAAAATCAAGTTCTACAACCTGCGCTCACACTTCTGGTAGATGTCCTCATGTTCTGCCCCATTATATTTCTGACCACATAGTATTTATAAGCTTCAACTATGTGTTTCCTTGTCCTTCTCCGTTTCTCTGTGCATTTCCGCCTCGTCCTATCCTCCGTCCTTCACATTTTTATTGCTTGATTATGGATAGAATTTAAAGGTGGTTTTACACAGGGCGATTATCGGGCAGACAAGTGTTAATATAACGCTCGTTGCCAATAATTGTCCTGTGCAAACAGGGGAACAATCGGCAGATGAACGAGCAAACGGTCAATCATCTGCTGATCGTATAGCTTTAAAAATGTAAAGTATCGTTGTTGGCGGCTCATCCTGGTGTGTAAACGGGGAGACACGCTGCCGACATGATGATGATAATGGATGGGGACGAGCGATCGGAGTAACGACTGCTCGTCCACATCCATAGCTCCGTGTGACAGGAGCAAAGGAGCGCCGATCAACAATGTCTCGTTGATCGGCGCTCGCTGCACCGGACGCTTATCGGTCGGTGTAAAAGGGCTTTAAGTCCATGCCAGGCGGCACCTGACGAGCCTAGTCCAGCAGCTCTGCACCTTCTCCCATTCAGTCAGATTTTTTTTACATCAGGATTCATTTTTACAATGACGTCCTTACAAGCAGGTGAATACTGAGCTCAGGTGCTACGAGTCTCCAGCCAGGAAAACACAATTTTGGTGACCGAAATATGGACCCGTATGTTTGCCACAGAGAAGCACAAACTGGAACAACAACGACCCTTGAAGACATGATGACTAAATATCTGCCCTGTCTGGCTCTTAAGCAATTACTTACAGTTTAACGTACTCTCTGGCCTTTAAAATTGCCAACAAAAATATGGTGAGCGGAGAACACAGAATGTCACGCTTTGATTAATGTCAAATAAAAATGTTTATTTGGAAAAATAGAGCCGTCTGCATACTTGACACGGGATATTTTCTTCTAGGATTCCTTGGCCTTTCTCAGGGTGATTTTAAATTCTTTTTTGTTTTTTTTTACATTTTGTGACAAAAATGAATAATATGGAACTTGGAAAGTGGAAATAAAGATGGAATTAAAAAAAGAAAAAAGAAATTCTATAAAAACATTCGAAAAAAACCCTACTGAAAAATAGTGATATACATTGTCTGAAAGCGGCCCCCCAGAAGACATCCTGAGTGCCATTACAAGGCACTATTAACACAACAAGCGCTCGTCTATGCAGCATTCCCAGCACGGCTCAGTGCCTGATGAAGGTCGTGTTGACTGAAACGTTGCACTCTGCCACTGCCATTAAAAACGAAAAATAAAGACATCACTTTTTTGCAAATTGGTGTGCCGGATACTTTCTTTTATACTCATCACTTGGGTTGGGCCCCTATTCGTGCAAAACCACTTCCACCCAGTATCTGGTGCTATCTGAGCCTATACACTATTTACACACAACGTTATAGTCTCAATAATCGTAAATAAAATTCTAGTTTGGTCGCCTGTGACACGTCTGTCAATGCCATGATTCAGGTTTACATATCACAACGTCAAAACGACCAATCATTATGTTTATGTTCGTATAAATGATTTGTACGATAAATGTTCATTTTATTGCTAGTCGTTCAGCTGCTAAAACTATTCACTTTAATCGATTATCGTGCTCGCTCGCTGGAACCTAGCCGATTTATCTGCTGGTGTAAATGAGCCACAATCAGCAGGTTCTGGCCACTTTCATCTAGTGTGTCCAGACACCTCACCCCTGCTTATCATATATGGGGGGCAGTCAGGTAATCCTTACATACTCCGTCTGGGCCGCCTCTTTACACTTGTTGGACATCCCTGTGATCATTATAGATTACAATTAGTGGCCGGATAGGTGTGATTGTCCATCAGAATCCGTATGGTCTTTACATTTCCAGGAATGACAAAGTGACCTCACCTTGATACAGGAAGACTTTGCTCTTAGTTCTCCTCCGTTTACTTATCACTTATCTTGGGTCCTCTGGTTTGGTAGAAATGACTTTATAGTTGGGAAAGGAGTAAAAGAACAGACAGAAGAGCAGTTATCTCTCCTTATCAAGCAGTGGAGACGACATCTCCTGCATTCTTCTACATCAAGGCCACAAAGGATCTGACAGATTGTTCTCGAGGTGGTAATAGAGGCAGAGGTCTCCATCGGGTGAGCATTCATCTAATCCAGGGGTGGGGAACCTTTTTTCTGCCCAGGGCCATTTGGATATTTATAACCTCATTCGCTGCCATACAAAATTATCAACGTAAAAATTCGCCTGCTATATTTGGTCAAACATTTAATTAACTCCCCCCTAATGTGATGGCTGGAACGGCTTCTCTTTGGTGAGGCGTGTGATGTTCGCCGGTATTTGTGATGTTGCTCCTGTGTCGGTCTGGTGCGCAGTCGTCTCTTTACAATGGTAAGTTTTGAAAAGAAGTGCTCGCAGCAGTAAGTTGTTCTGACTTAAAGGGGTTTTCCCATCAGGAACATTTCTGACATATCCACAGGATATGTCAGATAGACCCCATTCTACCTCTCCGTGTTCTAGCTGATTTCCAACCATGAAGAAGAAAACAGCGTAGCTTGCTGAGCTGCACTGTTTCCGTAACTCCCATAGTAGTGAATGGCCGTTACGGAATCAGCGTAACATTCAAGTTATGCTGTTTCCGTGACTACTATTCAGTTCTATGGGACTTACGGAAACCGCGTAGCTCAGTGAGCTACGCTGTTTTCTTCTTCATGGTTGGAAATCACACGAGTCAGCCACAACACACAGAGGTGGAATGGGGTTTAAAGAGGCTCTGTCACCAGATTTTGCAGCTCCTATCTGCTATTGCCTGTGATCGGCGCTGCAATGTAGATTACAGTAACGTTTTTATTTTTAAAAAACGAGCATTTTTGGCCAAGTTATGACCATTTTTGTATTTATGCAAATGAGGCTTGCAAAAGTCCAAGTGGGTGTGTTTACAGTAAAAGTACATCGGGGCGTTTTTACTACTTTTACTAGCTGGGCGTTGTGTATAGAAGTATCATCCACTTCTCTTCACAACGCCCAGCTTCTGGCTGTGCAGACACAGCCGTGTTCTCGAGAGATCACGCTGTGACGTCACTCACTTCCTGCCCCAGGTCCTGCATCGTGTCGGCCACATCGGCACCAGAGGCTACAGTTGATTCTGCAGCAGCATCAGCCTTTGCAGGTAAGTAGCTACATGGACTTACCTGCAAACGCCGATGCTGCTGCAGAATCAACTGTAGCCTCTGGTGCCGATGTGTCCTCGCTCGTCTGACACGATGCAGGACCTGTGAGTGACGACACAGTGTGATTTGGCAGAAGCTGGGCGTTCTGAAGAGAAGTGGATGATACTTCTCGTCAGAACGCCCAGCTAGTAAAAGAAGTAAAAACGCCCCGATGTACGCACATAATACACGCCCAGTTGGACTTTTACTTTAAAAACATCCACTTGGACTTTTGCAAGCCTCATTTGCATAAATACAAAAATGGTCATAACTTGGCCAAAAATGCTCGTTTTTTAAAAATAAAAACGTTATTCTTATCTACATTGCAGCGCCTATCTGCTGCAATAGCAGATAGGGGTTGCAAAATCTGGTGACAGAGCCTCTTTAAGGGGCCCTGTTCTAGAGATAGGTGCTGACGTTTATGACATATCATGTGTATATATCCTAAATGTACTCGATGGAAATAAAAAAAAACTTTGTCACCTGACCTCACTTCATGCTAAGGGGACAGGTCCTATCCTATGTCTACACTACAGCTAAATTTCTACATTTAGGCCTCGGCTAAGTTTCTAAATTTTAGGACCGGAGCAGGAGGAGGGCAGATGGAGCCAAGTACTGTCATCACTACTAGTGAATGAGGATGCAGCGCCCTCCTCCTGCTCCTAAATGTGAGTGAGTAGGGCGGGTGGATGGAGCCAAGAAGGGAGTGACACGGTGGCAGCGGCGATCAGAGTGAGGTCAAGGCGTGCTGTGACGGGAGTGGATCTGTCCAGTGACCTGACCTCACATCACGCGTGAGGTCAGGTGACTGGACTGTGACGGCTCGGGAGTGGACCAGTCCGGTCACCTGGCCATGTCACTGACTCCGGTCAGGTGACCGCACTGGTCCACTCTTGGACCGGTACGCACTGACCTCACTCAGACCGGCGCCCTACTTGGCTCCGTCCGCCCTTCTCCTACTCCTAAATGTGAGCAGGGCGGACGGAGCCAAGAAGTGAATGACACGGCGACAATGAGGTCGGGCCGGACCAAATGATCTCTGGGCCAGATGTTCCCCACCCCTGATCTAATAATTTATTTTACAATTGAAACGAATGAATATGTAAAGATTATAAGCAGTGAAGTAGTACTGGAAGTGGTCCTAATCACTATAGATACTCGGAGCACTGCGGCTCAGATGTGCAGGTGTTTCTATAGTCCAGAAAATACTGAATTATACCGGGATGATATTTGGGATCGTCCTTCGTCAGGATTCCTGAAATCTGTCTATTTCTTTCCTCCTTATCCTGCCTGAACGAGGGTCGGCAGTAGTTTTCCACCATTACAACTATTCTAGGTATTTGGAATGATTTCGTCCTCGTTTGATCATACAGGACAATTCAGGGGACTCCTGTGTTAGGAGTCACTAAGTTTATTTTATTTATGGCGTCTTGTATAGAAGTCTCCAGTCATTACGTGTGGACTTTCTTCAGACCGGGCCCTGTAGATCCTCATCGGTCAAAACAGACCCCATAATGGAGAATGTTAATAAATCGCCCACTATTCACCAAAAGTTTGTGCCCAATATGCAAATCACCTAGACTAAATATCCTCTTACACGGCCCGATTATGATCAGTGCTCGTTTTCTCCTTTAACAAGGAGCTATGTGTGGGAACGGGTGCTCGTTCCTATGATCGCTCGTCCCCATACATTGTCGGTAGCACGTCTCTCGTTACACAGGGAGATGCGCTGCCGACAACGATACCATCAGCCGGTTAGCGTTTGCTTGTTGATCGGCTGATCGTTGCCCTGTTTACACATATGATCACTCGTTTGCCCGATCTATGGCCTGTGTAAAAGGGCCCGTAGCCACGTCAAGCAATCTGATGCACCAATAGTTCTTGGGGAAGGTTCACACGGCTTGTTCTCAGGTGTATTTTGGAGTGGAACATGCTTGTATTACGCTACAAATTGCACTTGAAATAAGCCTGCAGTTTCCCATTGTTTTCAATTGGAAATACACTGTGCTGTACATTTTAGGCGCATCTTTATTCTACTGAATTTGGAGAAAAAAAATATCGCCTCGAAAAAGCGACATTACTTCTTGAAGCAGTTTACAAGCGGACTTCCCATTGACGCTACAAAAAACACTTAGAAAACGCTTCAAATACACTTGCAAAAGTCAAAACCACTTTGAAAATCACCTCCAAAAACGCCCGGATTCAGAGACTGCTTTCTCTTGAAATCAGTCTCGTATTTTTCTGCCTGAAACGTAAGCTGTGTGAACATGGCCTTAGGATGAGTTTTTCCACCAGGCCGGCTTTAGATGGACATAATGCAGACACGTTTTAGTATTTGCATTGCAGCCACAAAACCACGTCCTCTACTGAACCAAAGTTAGATCACCATAAGGTTCTGGGTATTGCAGGCGTAAAAAACATGTCCACATTATGGCCGTGTGAAACCGACCTAAGTCTGCACGTCCAGCGGAGACCCCTTGCTGCAGTGAATTTCAGGCCAGTTATGTAACACTTGGCCCCCGGATTGGAACATTGTTGGGGTGATTTTGTGGGTGCAGATATTCTCTGGTGCTTGTTGCGGTCTGTCTTGTATATACTGTGAGTTTAGCACTGAACACGCATGGTTTATGGGATTCACACTAGGACGGGGATTGAATGCTCTGAATTTGCACTTCTTGCCTTAATATCGGCTGAGCTGGTGCTCTGCTGTTTTTGGTCTCTGTAGACCCTGAAGGATGAGTCACTTGTTACTGAAAGGATGAAGCCCGGGGCTCAGCCAGCGCTGCCTGTCTCCCTGAGCGCACGATGCTGACAGGTGAATCCATCCGAGAAGTTTGCACAGCTCCTCCACCATCTCGCTGTGTGGTACCGGGCAGAATGCCCCCGCCGACACCTGTTCACGGAAATAAATCACATTTCTAGAAAAAAAATAAACCTCTAGATTTACAGGCTGAGGCAGGACCGGAGCCAGCGCTTACCTGTAGTAGAGAGAGATCACACACATTCACTGTGTTACCCCGATGATGATGATGATGAAAAACATTCCTCAGATTCTCTGGATGTCACGAAGGAACGGAACAAATTCAGAGCAATGAAGATCCGCAGGTAGATATTATGTGTGTGAAGCCTCTTTAGTGTCGCGTTTTGCCTTTCTAGTTCCTGAAGTGTTATTTTCTGACTGCCGCATAGATTTTTACTGCAGCGTCATCTTTGTGGAATCCAGAATATTAGAATTTCATTCTCCGCAATTTCCTAATCAACTTCTATTACCAGAACCGCTGGCTTTACAACTTGTGAATGGAGCACTCTGGGTAATAGATGCAGAGATCAGCTCGTTCCTGATGCCCAGATTTGCTTTAGGATAGATTCATACTCAACGTTTGTGCGTGTTCAGTTTATTTCCTATTTCTTTGCAGGGTTTTCTTTTACTATAAAAAAAAATGCTGCGGCCAGATGTTAACTCTAAGTCTACGGTAGGATGAGCGTTTACATACACAGCGTTTTTCTTTGTGGCCGTTTTGCAGCATTTTTGGGGTCAGTGGCATTTTTTTCAAAGCGACATTTTTCTCAGACTTGTAGGAGTCAAAAAAATGGCAGAAAAAAATGCAGGTTCAAAATGTTAAAAAATAAAAAAAACTGCACCAAAAAAAGCAACTTAAAATGTAATAGAAATAATCGTATCATTCAAAATACGCTGGTGTTTTTGCATGCATTTTAAAACGCCTGACGATCCCTGCGTGGAGGCGGCCATGAAGAGGACCTGTCACGGCCTAATATGCTAATTTTGAGTAAAGTTTCAGTGCGGAGGATCAGTCCTCTCGTCCTCAGTAGACGTTTCCTCGTGCATCGCTGCGACGCTGTCCAATCAGAGCAAACCGCTACATAGCGATGCAGAAAACCTGCAGTGAATCCTGCGAAATCAGCCGGTTTTCTGCATCGTTGTGAGGTTGCTTGCACTGTTTGGACACCGTCACAGCGATGCACGAGGGAATGCCTGCCGAGGAGAGAGAAGGTTGCTGGAAGGAGGCAGGGAAAGACTTACAAGGACATTAAACCTAATAAAGAATACACATATGAGATGGGGGCACAGTGATGTCTTACAGCACCAGGCACGTGGGTTTCATTGCATTCATCTGAAATGTGCCATGTATGCAGCATTTTATACTAAAGTGTTCCTGACTGGGAGGCTGCCTGAACCTTTTGCACATGACATTTTTGTTTACATCATTTTTGATTTTTCAGCTATTGTGCATTAATTATTTATATTTAAGTCCATTCCCTGCCCAGGCGGCTTTACAAAGCTTGTTCATTACAGATTAGGAGCTTGCAAGGTAATCTTTTCTGTGAGATTTCCAGCAAGGGAAACGAAATCTCGGTTACATCGTAATCTCGCGAGATTACGCGTGGCTTGCTGGAATCTCACAGAAAAGATTCAGAAGTGTCAGGATTGTGAATACACGTCACGTCCAGGCTGGAGGTCATGTGTATTCATTATCAGGACACTTGTGTATGTGGCTGCACATCGTTCTAGTAAGAACACTATGTGCTGTGTAAATGAATGGAGAGGAGTGCATGATGCTGGCTGGTCACTGATTCGTCAGCATCATACACTTCTATTCACAACGCCCAGTTAAAAACACAATACACGCCCAGTTGGACATACAAAAAAAAAAAACGCCCAGTTGTCCATTTCAAAGCTCATTTGCATATATATAAAATAGCTCATAACTTGGCAAAAAATTTACGTTTTAAAAAAACCAAAAAACGTTCCTGTTCTCTACATTGCAGCGCCGATCACATGCAATAGGGGTTTGAGAATCTGGTGACAGCCTCTTTAAGTATACCATGTAGTACTGTTTCTGTTTTTTGCTATATGCTGCAATTGGAATGAAACCTGTCTCGAGTTCGTAGCTCTCCCGCTACAGCCTCTAAAGCCTCTGGAAGGGTTGGGTTTCTGCCTTTCATACTTGTCTGATTGTTTATATGACTTGTCTGACCATGTGGACTGGTGATCTGATCCCTGGGAGTGCTGGAGTTCCTATTTCCCAAATGGGGTGTGGCTTATGTGTTCCGCCCCTCTCTATTGATATCCTCTAGGTCCGAATTGTATTTAATATCCGTCATGGAGACGCTACTCCATCTTAACATTGTCTCCTTGAATGTGAGCGGATTTAATGACCTTTTAAACGGTCCTTCGTTTTTAATTTTCTCTCCACGTACAACCCCGCAAATTCTACTTTTACAAGAGACTCATTTACTCGGTTCCAAATTGCGAGCTCTTGCGTTACCGTGGGTCAGGTATGGTTTTCCTGCCTCTTAGTCCAGTTATTCCTGTGGGGTCTCATTGTTGGTCCACAAGTCTTTACAATGTGAGTTTACATCTCTTCAGACCGGTCCTGTCCTAGGGGGAGATTCATTGTGTTGCTGTCAAATCCATTTTACATCCTTTATCATTGTTCACGTCTATAATCCGCCTCCGGCCGCTGTCCGCTTACTCACCGAGTTAATGCTGCTGGTAACGGTGTTTGGCTCTGCTCCTCTTTTGCTCCTCGGGGATTTCAGCCTATTATTGTGCTCGGAATTAGATAAATTGGGGGGAGTCCCATGAGGTAGTTCTCTATTGGCTAAGTAGGCTCATACGGGAAATTTGGCAGACTCGTTTCCCTTATTCCTTGGCTTATTCATGCCACTCACCTGCCTATAGGTCCTTTTCCCGAATCTATCTGGCCTTTGGAAATTCTTCTCTAGTATATGTGGTAGATGCGCAATACCTCCCTTGGGGGAATATCTGACCACTCTAGGGTTGCCGGAAGTTGCTAAACGGAAAATATGGCGATTAAGTCCCCTATGGCTCTCCTGCACGGAGGTCGCGACTTCCTTAGAAAAAGAAATTACAGGTTTTTGGAATACCAATCTAGGTTCTGCCATCTGGTATGGGATGCCTACAAAGCATATATTAGAGGGGTGGTTATATGAGCAATTTCCTCACATAGAAAGGAACTAGCTAAACGACATAGGATTGGAGGCTGAACTGATTGTAGCGAAGGGGGAATATTTTAGGACTAGGGACCTCTCCGGTCTTTACTACGTCACAGCAAATCAATGGGAATATACCCTTTTACTAACTGAACTCCACCAGGAAGAAAACCTTATATTCCCCACAGAGGGTTTTTGAGCAGGGGGATAAGAATGATCTTTTGCTGGCCTATTTGGCAAGAGGGAACACCACCCCGAATCCTATTTCAGAAATCGCCTTGTATACTGGGATGCCTGTTCATGACCCTTTGGCCATCAATGACGTGTTTGCGAAGTTCTACTCTGAATTGTACTCTAAGGTTTCAAATAGTCAATCTGAACTAGAGGTGTAGTTTAGATACCATTATATTCCCCGCCCTGGATAGTGAGGATGTACATATTTTTGAAGCTCATCTGACCACAGAAGAAATCTTAGAGGCTCTTGGCTCCTTTCCAAACCGGAAAACCCTAGGTCTGGACGGTCTGCCAATTGAATGGTATAAATTGCATATTGACCTGATTGCCCCCCACTTGCTTACCCTTTTTAAATTTTTCAGTAGTGGTACTACCATCCCCCCTTCTTCGAGAGAGGCTCTTATAGTGCTGATCCCCAGGCCCTGTAAAGATCCTAGGGACTGGGTCATACCGGCCTATCTCACTCCTTAATTGTGATATTAAAATATTAACCAAAATTCTGGCGATGCGTATGCAAAAGATCTCTCATATTATTAATCCGGACCAATCTGGTTTCGTGATCGGGAAGGCCACTGATGTAAACCTTCGGAGGCTATTTTCCAATATATAGTCTACTATAGGGTCAAGTGGCACCAGAGTGGTTGCCTCTTTGGATCTTGAGAAGGCATTCGACTCGGTAGAGTGGTCCGATCTGTGGTTTGTAGTAGGCAAATTTGGTTTTATCCCCAGATTTATCCGATGGGTGCGGCTATTCTACTCACAACCTATAGCAAGTATTAAAACCAATTGTCCTATTTCCCCCTCATTTACGCTCGCCCGAGAGACTAGGCAAGGTTGCCCGCTATCTCCTTCACTTTTTGCACTGGCCATTGAGCCACTAGCACTAGCCATAAGAGGCTCTCCTGATTATAAAGGGTTTTGAGATAGGTGGACGGGAGGACCGTGTCTCACTACGCGGATGATGCGCTACTATTCCTCAACGATCCGGGTCCATCGCTACAGGTGATGATTTCTCTCTTTGATTTATTTTGATCCTTTTCTGGACTTCGTTTGAATTGGTCCAAAACTTTAGTAATGGCAATAGATGCAATAGATATTTACAACTGTAATGGACGGACACAATTATCTATCTAGGCATAGTAAGTGGCTCTGATATTTATTTGTAGCTTTATACCTGATATCACTCCTTTGATACAGCGTTGCAGGATGGACTTTGGTGTAAACCTCTCCCTCTCCTTCTCCGAGTTACAGGCAGAATTAATTTGTTTAAACTGATGTCCCTACCTAGATCTTTGTACCTTTTTCACAAATTCTCCAGTATGGCTACCATTATCGCTCTACTCTAATATTGACAAATATCTTTTATTTGGGCAGGGGGTACTCTGGGCACACTACATCTACCCACTGAGCAGGGTGGGCTAGCCCTCCTGAATTTATATATCTACTTCCTTGCTAGCCAACTGGTCTATGTTTGGTGGTGTTTAACCCATAGACACCTTAATCCCTGTACTGAGTTGGAAGCTCCACTTCTCTGTTCCTATAAAGCCCTGGTGAACTCCATTTATAGATCACCCCCCCCCCCCCTCAGGGATACACATGTAAAGTCTCAATGCAGACTACTCTGAAGTTCTGGTAGATATCATTGTTACTATTTAGCTCAGAAGTTGTGTCCTGATCGCCTAGGACAGCACTCTGATATAACCCGCTTCTGCCACAGTTACTGTTAGGGATCTGCCAGGTACTACGTCTAGGTATACTCCTGGGATTAATCAATCCACACCTGAGGCCAGACCTGTTAGACTAACACCGTCTCCCACCAACCAGGGTGGCAGGCTCAGGAGTGGGAGAGCCTATCGCGGCCTGGTCAGTCGGAGTTAGCCCCGCCCCCTGTCCTTTATTACCTGCTGTGTTCTCCTCCTCAGTGCTTGTAATTCTTCTGGATTCCTGGCCCCACTGCTGCTTGCTCCAGCCTGCTTCTGCCGTGCTTCTGCCTTGCTGCAGTTCCGCTTAACCTGCTTCGCTTTGCCCCTGGCTTGCTTCCTTCTCCGTGCTCACGTTGGTATTCTCCACTTCATCCTGGTCCTGACCATTCATTTACCGCTCCGTTTCCTCACGGCGTTCCGTGGGCTACTGCCCCTTCCCTTGCGTGTTCCCTCTTTGTTCTCCCGTGCACTTAGACAGCGTAGGGACCGCCGCCCAGTTGTACCCCGTCGCCTAGGGCGGGTCGTTGCAAGTAGGCAGGGACAGGGCGGTGGGTAGATTAGGGCTCACTTTCCCTTCACCTCCTTCCTGCCATTACAGTTACGAAGAATTCCTCACCCTAGTGAGTGGGCATCTCTGGGTATATTAACCCTGGAGAATGTGGCGGTAGACTATAAAGTAGCTGCTTTTGTAAGACTTGGATCCAAACACCAGATCCCGACTCCCCTCCGATTCAGTTATTTCCGACTTAGACATACTCTTTGGTTGCAATTTTCGGGATATAATGTCCGACTACGTACATCCCCGGTGGGTGATTGGGTGACACATGAGACGTTTGCTAAACCATTATCCACACTTTACAGACAATTGGACCAATGGTCTCAGACTTTCTTCCATTTCTATGGACTGCTATCCGCTTTAATAGGTCCCCACCATGATTTCCACCAAATTAACTACACCCATTCCAAATTATTTAGAATGGGACGCATACCTACTTCTGTCTGCCCACGGTGCCAAGGAGCTGAGGGCTCTTTTCTACATATGTTCTGGGAGTGTCCAATTATTAATAATTTCTGAGGTAATGGAATTTCTTGAGCTTAAATTAGGACTCCCTCCTATACTTGAACCCAGAACTTGTATTTTATTATGGGTAGAAGAGATTATACCTACTGCGGCTGCTAGATCCCTCATGACACTCATATTGTTCTATGCTAAAAAAAAAAACAACTATATTCCTGCATTGGAAACATCCAAAAGGTTCCTACGTCGTCGGCATGCATTGCGTTGGTTATTTCTACTATGCTACTTTTTAAGCTCCCTTATACAGCACGTGGAGGCCCTGATAAGTTTTTGAGGTATGGAGCTCTTTGATAGCCAACCTTTTCTAGCTCATTACTTAACATTGCTCGGGTTGTTTGGGCCTGAAATTTGATGTCTCTCTGTGGTCCCTTTTCCTCCACTAAACTCTACCATTGACGGGTCCCCACCAGATTTTTTTTTTTCCAATTTCTCCTGATAAGGAAAGGCTGTTAGTTAAGGTTTTGTTTTTGTTCCCTAATATATTGCATATCGATATGTGAAGAAATGTGTCTGTATGTTTCTTGTTAATAAATGACCTTATACACTTGGTACTATTGTACTACTAAATGTTGCATACAGTATTTTGTATTTTTGTATTTGTACCGCTGTTTGCTATGAGCTCTTAATAAAATTACCTTTTAAAAAAAAGAAAAAATGCAAATATTGAATATGAGGGTCTGCTCTGCTGCTTGGTAGACCTGTCCCCTTATACTCCGTTATTACGGATTATTGTAGCATTGTATTTACTACTAGCTGTATGCTGTGGTTATTCATCAATATTGCCTTAAAATGCGCCATTTAAGCGCAAAAATGGCGGACGTGACCTGATACATTTTCCTCATCTCTCTGGGCACGTTGGACATTTCTATCTTCCTTACACCACCTCATGGCTGACGTACCCGTACGCTAAACTTTTGCAACCTTTGCATTGCCCGTGCCTTTAAAAATGTTGAGGTGGGTAACCAATGTCTAATACATGCAATTTGAAGCACACCCTCTGTAATCCAGTTAGGTGCAATTCACTTAGGCGGGATTCACACGAATGGGTCGCGCCCGAGCCCGAGTGCCGGCCAGTAAAATCGGCCATTCTGCCCGGCCGGTTTGCATAAAGTTTTGCATCCGTGCCGGGCCGGACAGATCCAGACAGATCCGGACAGTGACATCAGCGGCAACTCCTGAAGGGGAATCCCCATGTGTTCGGGGATTCCGCTTCAGGAGTTTCCCCTGATGTCACTGCCCAGATATGGACAGAGACATCAAGCGCTCTGTCCAGGAGCGGAATCCCCGAAAACACGGGGATTCCGCTCCTTCAAGGAGCTAAAGTGCGGCTAGCACATAGCAGAGCAGGGAGATACCTCCCTGCTCTGCTATAGTGGCGTCGCTGCAGTAGTAGTAGCAGCCGCAGCAGCTGCTGCTACTAGCGGCGCCATCGAAGGTGTCGCCGGGCCAGGAAAACAAGCAGGGGACGGGAGCCAGCGCTGCGCTCCCTTCCACCTGCTGTACACCCCGGCCCTGCCACACCGTGTACAGCGATGCCATTCGTCAGAATGGCATCAACTCCTCCTCCTCACATGCACTCTGCGCTGTGAGGAGGAGGAGATAGAGCGCAAGCGCCGGGAAACCCGGCCATCACTCGGAACACATTCCGGTGATGGCCGTGTAATACCCGGCCCCATAGACTTCTATGGGAGCCGGGTACCCGGGCGAAGATAGAGCATGTCCTATTTTTTGACGGCCGGATTTCCCGGCCGTCAAAAAATCGGTCGTGTGAATAGCCCCATTAGGGGTCTATTATTCCTAATGCAGCCGGGTGCTGGCCGATTTATGAACGGCCGGCACCCGGCCGGGAAACCCTGCCGTGTGAATGAGGCCTTAATATCCCCGAGTGGGCAAGTTGGGTCAAGATTTGACAGTCCGTTCATTTTCTGGAGATGACTATTTTTTTTTAACAAGTGCATGAACGTGGAACGCTGCTCCATCCCCAGAAGACAAACTTCATACAGAGGTTTTATACACTACCGTTCAAAAGTTTAGGGTCACTTAGAAATTTCCTTATTTTTGAAAGAAAAGCACAGTTTTTTTCAATGAAGATAACATTAAATGAATCAAAAATCCCCTCTATACATTGTTAATGTGATAAATGACTATTCTAGCTGCAAACGTCTGGTTTTTAATGCAGTATCTACATAGGTGTATAGAGGCCCATTTCCAGCAACCATCACTCCAGTGTTCTAATGGTACATTGTGTTTGCTAACTGTGTTAGAAGGCTAATGGATGATTAGAAAACACTTGAAAACCCTTGTGCAATTATGTTAGCACCGCTGTAAACAGTTTTGCTGTTTAGAGGAGCTATAAAACTGACCTTCCTTTGAGCTAGTTGAGAATCCAGAGCATTACATTTGTGGGTTCGATTGAACTCTCCAAATGGCTAGAAAAAGAGAGCTTTCATGTGAAACTCGACAGTCTATTCTTGTTCTTAGAAATGAAGGCTATTCCATGCGAGAAATTGCCAAGAAACTGAAGATTTCCTACATCGGTGTGTACTACTCCCTTCAGAGGACAGCACAAACAGGCTCTAACCAGAGTAGAAAGAGAAGTGGGAGGCCCCGCTGCACAACTGAGCAACAAGACAAGTACATTAGAGTCTCTAGTGTGAGAAATAGACGCCTCACAGGTCCTCAACTGGCAACTTCATTAAATAGTACCCGCAAAACGCCAGTGTCAACGTCTACAGTGAAGAGGCGACTCCGGGATGCTGGCCTTCAGGGCGGAGTGGCAAAGAAAAAGCCATATCTGAGACTGGCTAATAAAAGGGAAAGATTAATATGGGCAAAAGCTCAGACATTGGACAGAGGAAGATTGGAAAAAAGTGTTATGGACAGACGAATGGAAGTTTGAGGTGTTTGGATCACACAGAAGAACATTTGTGAGACGCAGAACAACTGAAAAGATGCTGGAAGAGCTCCCTGACGCCATCTGTCAAGCATGGTGGAGGTCATGTGATGGTCTGGGGTAAAGTGGGAGATTTGTACAAGGTAAAAGGGATTTTGAATAAGGAAGGCTATCACTCCTGTGGCGTCCATGGCCGCGGGCCGTCGGGTTCACTCGCCTCCCGACGCCAGCGGCCATGGATCCATGAGTGCTGGTCCCCGTCTCCCTCCTAGGAGACGCCAACGCTCACTTCCGCTCCGTTCGGCTGTGTCCCGTGGGGTGCGCTCGCACCCGGTCTTGGAGGGCCAGCGCGCGCAAATAGGTCGTCATCATCATCAACTGCCACGATTTCCTGGTCTGTAAGAGGGCCCCTGGCCTTCTAATCCTTGCCTGAGCGTTGTTCGTTTTCCCAGTCTGTCTTGCAAATGGTCCCTTAGTGTTTCCCGTTCCAATTGTTACCCTTGCCTTGTTACCCGTTCCTGTTTCCCGTGCTGTGCCTTAGTATCGAGTCGTGCCACGTCCTGTGTCATCTGTCACGTCCGGAGCAATCCGCCACGTCCTGTGTCATCTGCCACGTCCGGAGGAATCCGCCACGTCCTGTGTCATCTGCCACGTCCGGAGGAATCCGCCACGTCCTGTGTCTTCTGCCACGCCCGGAGGAGTCTGCCACGTCTGGCGCAACTTGCGGCTCCTGTGTCATCCGCCACGTTTGGCGCCATCTGCTGCATCCATCTCATCTGTGAGAGAGCTGCGGCCACCATCTGGACTATTCAGGTACCCTTGTGCGGGGCATTGTATTTCTGGGGTGACCTGTTGTTTGGCCAGCTGCCTCCCCGCTACGGCGGTACGGCCTAGTGGGTCCACTGCCCGCTTCGTGACAACTCCATTTTGCAACGCCATGCCATACCCTGTGGACAGCACTTGATTGGAGCCAATTTCATCCTACAACAGGACAATGACCCAAAGTATACCTCCAAATGATGCCAGAACTATTTAGGGAAGAAGCCGGCAGCCAGTATTCTATCTGTAATGGAGTGGCCAGCGCAGTCACCAGATCTCAACCCCATAGAGCTGTTGTGGGTTCAGCTTGACCGTATGGTACGCAAGAAGTGCCCATCAAGCCAATCCAACTTGTGGGAGGGGCTTCTGGAAGCATGGGGTGAAATTTCTCCCGATTACCTCAGCAAATTAACAGCTCGAATGCCAAAGGTCTGCAATGCTGGAATTGCTGCAAATGGAGCGACGAAAGAAAAGTCTGAAGGAGAAAATTATTATTTGAAAGAAAAATCATTATTTGTAACCTTGTCAATGTCTGGACTGTATTTTCTAGTCATTTTGCAACTCATTTGATAAATATAAGTGTGAGTTTTCATGGAAAACACAAAATTGTCTGGGTGACCCCAAACTTTTGAACGGTAGTGTATGTGCGACAACTAAAGCTTCGTTCACATTTGCGTCCAGGTTCCATCTGAGCTTCCCATCAGAACGGAGACGTGACTGAAACAAACGGAAGCCATAGGTTTCAGTTTGGTGATGGATCCGGGGCAAATGGTTTCAGATTGTCTCAGTTGTGCGAGGGTTCCGTCGTTTTGACGGAATCAATACCGTAGTCTACTACGGAACCCTTGCACAAGTGAGACAATCTGAAACCATTTCCCCCGGATCCGTCGCCAAACGGTAAGACTTCCAGGTGATATGTGCTAATCTTACTACTCCCATGTTGGAGACACAATAGCTCCATCCGTGCTGTGAACAGACTTGAAACTTCCTCCAGGCCCCATTTACTGTGTCATTTACAGAAATAGACGTCTTACAGGCAGAGATGAGACATAAGGTGGGGCAGCAGCCTGGGGTACAGCTAGTCAGTCACCTGTGAAGAGACCTGGAAGGGCAAAGCCTTCATACAGTGATCTCCCGAGGTCAGAGGAGCAGCAGAGCTGTGTACGTGATGCCTGACAATGGAGGGAAAGAATTTGAAGATTAACAGGATAAAACGGAGCACAAGTGGGAGTGGGTCTCGTGTGCCAGGCTGGCTTGCACGGAGGTTACAGGAGCTGGCTGAGGGCACAGATGTGATTGTGGAGTAGAAGTTACTTGTGAATCAAGGCCATGACCCAATGTAATGAGCTTGGGTTATAGCTAATAGGACTAAATGTTGGGTCTCCATTGCAGACTGCAGTAGAAATTTACAACCTATGTCCAGATGTGCCTGCACTGGACGGAGACAATGAGGACCCAACGTCTTATGTGGAGAAATATAACGTACTCCGTGTGAGATCTGTGGCCCCTCCGCTGTCATTAAGCTTTTATTAGCGATGAAGGTTTGCTGAAACGATCTTCTGAAGTTTCTGTGAGGACGACATTATTCCTGGGGGTCTGAAGCTGAATTTAGTGCTGACCGCTGGAAAGTGGATGATGGGCGACACGATCTGTGTTTATGTATCAACAAAAGAGAGTAATACCGGATGTGACCACAACGGGCGACGCTGGAGCGCTGCCTTTCCAATCCCATGTTGTGTAAATATCTGGATAAAGCGTGGAGACAACGCGTAGCAATGTTCTGCAGACTAGAAGCTGGTGCTCTCATTATCTGGGGTCGCTTCCACTACAGGTATCCGCACCCTATTAAGCTATCAGAACAACGTTAAATTGTGGACTGAAGAAAGGAGTACAAGGAAACTTCCGGTCATCAGCAGACAAAGCCCTACAGTTTCCAGCTTGTTACACAGGATCCTCCAGCCCCTCCGCAATCATCATCAATAATGTAGCCATATTTACCTCCATATAATCAGCCAAAACATGTAGAATTATTGTTATAGGGTCACGTCTGACGCTACAATGGAAACTCCAGAGCAAGCACAATGGTTATAGAATGACTGGACGGTATACACGCCTATAATATAACAGGAGTCTGATCAGACGCACTGAAAATACACTTTATATCATTGTATTTTATGTATCTAATATCATGGTTCAGTGTTCTAGTTTTCTAGCTGCTCAGTGGGAGCATCGCCCATCGCTCTAGCAGACCTGGCCGGGCGCTGTAGTCCTGGGGTGTGATAATTTCCCTGTCTCACATTTGTCGTGAGTTGTTGCTGTTTTGTAAGGTCTTTGTATCTCTCGGCGCCTCGGGCAGGAAGGTTTTTTAGTCTACTGGGGGTATCTGCTTTCACCTTGTCATCCACTTTAATAGTGTTGAAGGAGCGGACACGATAAAAGGGCAAATTAAAGTCACGTTCTCTCGTTGGCTCTGACACTTCAGTACATTGCGGGGGGACCGTTCCTGTCCCGGTCAGCACTGTGGGCTAAGATACGGCGGGCTGTCCTAAGTAATACTAAACTTGTGTAAACGAGGGCTGGTGTGCTGATCTGAATGGTCCCTCACTCACTATATGTGCTTACAATAATGGAGTTTATTGGACATAACTTCTCTGCTCTATAAAGGGTTTTTCTGGCAGTGGGGACAGATTTCATTCTACTGGTCAGACCATTTACACGCACCGATTTATTGATCAATATTTGGGACAGAATCGGTGGGTGTACCCGGCCTACGTTTCTTCTGTCCCTTTAAGGAGAGAAAAATGTTTGTGATGAACTGTTCACTTAGTAGTCTCTTGGGCTGTGGTGTCAGTCATGATGTCAGTTTGGGTGGTGGCTCAGTGTGAGTTTGGGGATTTCCTGATAAATAATCTGCACATGAGAAGAGCAGCGCATTAATTCAATCACTGTGGAATGACGGCAGAGACGTTTCCATCGCCCAGAGACGTGACATTATGATGGTGTCTGCCGGGAATATCCAAAATAATCAATAGTAGATGCCTGACCGTATAAGATTACAATCTAAGAGGGTAACACCCCATCTTATAATGAGCGGTGTTCACCTGTTTCTGCATTAATCTCCATACTACAGACATAAGAGGGACTGAGATGAGAAAATAGTCAGGCTCTCCGGGATAAAGTATCAATAATGACCACATTATAGGGATCTGGTTTTTCCCTGACGCCTGATTCACACGAATGTCTTAAACGTCCGCTGGACGGCCGCTGAAACAGTGACCGTTCCACAGACCTATGTAATTCTATGTGGCCTGTTACATTCACACAGTCGTCGTTTCAACGGACCGTGTGAAGGGTCCGAGCGAAAATAGGACATGTCGTATCTTATCACGCATCCCTCCATAGACTCTCTACTATGTTGGATGAGTGACATCGCATTCCGCAGCGCTGAGCACGGATGCTCCTCGGACGTGAAAAACTAGTTTTTCATGTCCGATATGCGCAGCGCTTGTCTGAATCAGGCCTGACAGTCACTATTATGTTCTCTTCGTGCAGGGCGTCATCTGACAAGAGCTGGTCAAGGAGCCCCGTGTAATGTATGCAGTCTGGTTATGAGACTGACCAAACGCGCCTCTGTTACTACTTGCCAGTGGATTAGCATTACTACATACTTGTCAGCCAGCAGAAGACCATGCCAGAGTAAACTCATTAACTTCAGCCATTGTGCCAAGCCCAGAGTGAGCCAGGATGAGCTCGGGACTGGCCCTGCTCCACTCAAGCATCCCGCCAGTCCTGGCCGGACCCCAAAAGAGAACAGGTGTTATGATGCGACTGTCAGCCTTGCTGCTTAATGAGCGCTAAGGAGGAAGGATGTTACTGTAAATGTTGTGCCAGGATTCTGTACACACAAGACGACTCTGATCTGTATGATGAGTAATGAAGCCAGCAGCTCTGCATCACTAGAGAGGGGCAGATGCTGCCGGCCGGGGAGTGAACACTATCAGCAGAGAGAACCGGAGTGCACCAGAATAATGGGGAAAAGTTATGAAGTTTCTCCTGATAACTGAAGGACACACAACGTTCGTATTCTGCCCGCAATGCCGCACCCGCCTGACTACACCTCAGCTGATGGGTAGACGGTGAGAACTGGGATGGCTTATTTAGCTGATTGGTTGCTGTGGGCAAATACCCCACTTTTCCTTTGCAGCAGTTTTGATTTCCTCCTTCTCTAGCCATACAAGGTTAGGTGTATATAGACACATTCACACAGTTGTATTTGCTTTAATAGGATCAGTAACTGCTTTCAGCGAAGTAGAAAAACTCAGCATATATGACTTTGAGTGCACAATTATACATGATCACACTATACACTGAAGATGAGCAGAACATGGCAGCAAGTGTTGGAAGCCAGGGATGTCCAGTATTGTCTATTCCAGGACGTCGACATCTTCCTTTTATTAAACCTCTATGTGCTTCATCTGACATCGTACTCGAAAGGCTGTGTCCTAATACTAAAGACTAAATGCCTCCATGGTCCCATCTTATCATTCACATGATTACAGCTTTACCTATCAGGAGAACGTGGTAAGGTGACCCCTGACTACCACAGTCTCCATTGATGTCTATGTGACTTAGGCTGGGTTCACACGAGCAGGTTACGTCCGTAAAGGACAGAACGTATTTCGGCCACAAGTCCCGGACCGAACACAGTGCAGGGAGCCGGGCTTTTAGCATCATAGTTATGTACGACGCTAGGAGTCCCTGCCTCGCTGCGGGACAACTGTCCCGTACTGTAATCATGTTTTCAGTACAGGACAGAAGTTCCACGGAGAGGCAGGGACTCCTAGCGTCGTACATCACTATGATGCTAGGAGCCCGGCTCCCTGCACTGAGTTCGGTCCGGGACTTGCGGCCGAAATACGTTCCGTCCTTTACGGACGTAAAATGCTCGTGTGAACCCAGCCTTATGTTAATCATGCACTGCTTGCTCCCTTGCTTGACCCCCATTCTCCTCATAGGTGAGGGTCCCAGACCTGCATTTGTCCAGTGGATATGACATAAATATGTTGGAAATAGCCCTTTAAAAAAAAAAAAAAAGTTCACAAACCCCAACTTCTCCCCATTCTACCTCCTATAAGACATCTGTTTTTAAAGCGCAAAATTGAAACAAACCCCGGCAAGAAGAATCACAATTAGTTTCCACAAAGCTTTATTTACAGTAGAAAATGGGGGATCCATTGCAAAAGTCTCTGTTCTTCTCATTTCATTTATTTATGTTGCTGCTGCCTTGGCGTCCTGGAGACTTGTCGACTCTGAGGGCTGAAATTCCCCCACACTGAAGACAAGGCGAAGGTTTGGATTGTTGATTGTTTCAGCCGTTTACTCATTTCCACTCCGTATGAAATAACAGAACTTGTTTATTACTCCGGGTTCTACCCCTGTGACATTATGGTGATTGTCTGCAAGGTACGAGCCGTGATTATACCTCAGCGCAGGATGACACATTCAAGAAATGTAGGAGAAAGTTACTGTATTGTGAATCCTAAATGCTTTTGATGTGAGGCATCCGTGTGAATATGAATTCTGACAAATGGGCAAAGGGATATTCTGTGTAGGAAGAATATGAACTTTTCTGCCCATTATCTACTTTGTAAATACATTACTTTTACTGATCCGGAGTTATATCCTGCATTATAATCCAGAGCTGCACTCACTATTCTGCTGGTGGAGTCACTGTGTACATACATTACATTGCTTATCCTGTAATGATCCTGAGTTATATCCTGTATTATACTCCAGAGCTGCACTCACTATTCTGCTGGTGGAGTCACTGTGTACATACATTACATTGCTTATCCTGTAATGATCCTGAGTTACATCCTGTATTATACTCCAGAGCTGCACTCACTGTTCTGCTGGTGGAGTCACTGTAGATACATTACATTACTTATCCTGTACTGATCCTGAGTTACATCCTGTATTATACTCCAGAGCTGCACTCACTATTCTGCTGGTGGAGTCACTGTGTACATACATTACTTATTCTGTACTGATCCTGAGTTATATCCTGTATTATACTCCAGAGCTGCACTCCCTATTCTGCTGGTGGAGTCACTGTGTACATACATTACATTACTTATCCTGTACTGATCCTGAGTTACATCCGGTATTATACTCCAGAGCTGCACTCCCTATTCTGCTGGTGGAGTCACTGTGTACATACATTACATTACTTATCCTGTACTGATCCTGAGTTACATCCTGTATTATACTCCAGAGCTACACTCACTATTCTGCTGGTGGAGTCACTGTGTACATACATTACATTACTTATCCTGTACTGATCCTGAGTTACATCCTGTATTATACTCCAGAGCTGCACTCACTATTCTGCTGGTGGAGTCACTGTGTACATACATTATATTACTTATCCTGTACTGATCCTGAGTTATATCCTGTATTATACTCCAGAGCTGCACTCACTATTCTGCTGGTGGAGTCACTGTGTACATACATTACATTACCTATCCTATACTGGTCTTGAGTTATATCCAGTATTATACCTCAGAGCTGCACTCATTATTTTCAGCTTCAGAGCTGAACTCTCTTCTATTTTTGTTCTCTTTTAACTGCTCTGGCGATTTTCATTTTGTGAAGTGCCCGAAATATTGCACCACACAGGGCATTCTGGGATTTTCAAAAACAAAATGTGAAGATTTTTACAAATTCATGTTTATGGAACGTCTGGATGCTGCAAAAACACAATGAAATTGCAGCAAAATGCAGTCTTATTCGAGTATCGCCTGATCTCCCACAATGCACTACTCTCTGATAACATAAGCAGAAATCAGAATTTTACATAAATGAAGAAAACCTGTAAAGCAAAATCTGTAGACGATGAAGTTATTCCCCTGAGGAGTTTACGGTACTACAGGTCAGAATATCTGGAGAGCCTCGGGGCCCCATTTACCTGACGGATGAAGAGTCCTTCTGGCACACCTGCTTTTGTTCTAGTATAGGAAAGCAAATTCACAGTATATTCTGGGCTTCCTATGTAGAGGCATACAGGAAAAATACACCTATACATGCTGTTTATTTTTATAATTGGATGCTATAGGTGACGTGCTGCTGTGTGAATATATGTCGGCGCATTCTGCAGCTTTCCCTTGGAGGTTTATGTACAGAAATCCTCGTAATATAAATCTCTGGAAGGCAAAAGTAATAGAAGGAGAGCCCAAGTCCTCCTGTGTATGAATGTATTCGAGACGTGATAGATTTATATGAGGAGATGTTGTCCAGTAAGGAGCTGGAGTCTGATTGGAGGACTGTGAGATGATGGGAGTGATGATCTGCGGCCGTCGCTCCTCGGTGGGACACAAGGGCTGGTATTGATGAGCGGCATAGATAGGTATCAATCTGTTCCTCCATATGCTTTCTCTTTTCACAGGGTTATTGCGACCAGGTTGTGCGTCCCCCGGGAGGGAGCTAATAAGGTGAGAGGATGGTTAGTGTAGCCGGTCTTGTGTCCCTCCACCTCTATAGCCCCTGGCATAAAGCCTCATTCAGCGCCCTCCATTCTGTGCCTGAGCCTCCACACGGACCCGTAACTGAAACCTCGCTAATTACCGGCATTAAGTGCTTTTATATTGGTAACATTTCATGCACAGATGGAGCAGGATTTGCACTCACGAGAGGCCTCTGCTCGGATTCTGCTCACATAATGAACTAGCGTTTAATTGATTATAATGATGTCGGCGTGTTTACTGTATTCGGTCAGCAGGAACATGGCGACGTTACGTAACGGGCTGCGAATGTCGTCACTTATTTACGGTTTGTTATCACAGTGATCAGAGAACAGAGGCAGGTTCAACCCTGGAGCTTCAGTACATATAACGGGGTGCAATGTTCTCATAGCACCGTCTATAAAGCTGCTCGTAGACCTGGGTAGGAGTCGCTCATGTGAGGGTATCCTTGGCCTGTGATGGCCGTTTGTAACATAAGACATTATTATACTTATCCGATGAGTCTTCCTCTTCTGTCAGGATGTGAAATCTTCTGCTCTCTGGGTGACCACCGATCTGTCTGCCATTAAAGCTTCCGCAGAGGTTGTCACCAGCTTTCTAAAGAATAGATCTGATGATTAAGCCATGTGACCGAAGACGACGCAAGATTTTTGCTGTGTCAGAGATTAGTTTCAGTGTGGCAGTTGTTTGTTTGCCACTGATGCCCCATTAATGGTTTTTTACTGATGGAAGCTGCATCCTGATATAAGTGTATGAACCGGTCCTGGGCGATCATCTGTGTGTTGGGCCTGTGCCGCTTTAATACGGTGGAGAAGCTCAGTAATAGAGTATGAGCGCATGCAGCTACTGCCTTATTGTCCTCCAGCCACTCGGAGGAGTCACAGAGGCCGCAAATGTCCCGTGGCAGGAAATAGGTAACATCTGGACGTCCTTAAAGGGAATGTGTCGCTAGAATTTTTTAATTTTTTTTTAGTTAAACAATTATTATGTAAGTGATTAAATATTGTTGTAATTTATTTTATTTTTTTCACAAGTCAGGAAATATTATAAATTAGATTCTAATTTATAACATGTCCGTGTGCTGGGCACTAGAGGGAGCAATTCCCAAAATTGCAGCATGGTCACTGTGGTAAAGCAACCTCATTGCTTTATGCTGCAAATTTGGTGTAGACACACTCGCTCTAGTGTCTTCACACAATCCCCCCTCCTTTATCCTGGCTAGTGCCAGGAGAGGGATGGAGTTGAATCTTCAAACCTCCTACACTGTGTGCCGCCATTTTCTGAGCGAATGCACAGTGTAGGAGGATTATATACAGTGGTAATCAGACAGTATAACACTAACATACACACACACATCACATACACGAACATAACTTACCTGCTCCTGCCGCCTCTGCTCCTATTCCTTGCGTCCTCGCTACCTTGAACATATAGCCGGAAGCCGCGACTGGAAGACGTCATCTTACTGTCCGGCAGTGGCTTCCGGTCCACATCTGGATTTCGCTCTGCCAAAGACCTTCCTTTTGGTCTGTGTGGGAGCGGCGCATGCGCCGTTCCCACACAGACGGTGTACGCTTCTGAGAATGGAACGGCTCCCGTTCGCATTCTCTATGGGGATGTATGTGCCGTATTCCATCTCTGTATGTGTCGTATTCCATCTCTGTATGTGTCATTAATCGACACATACAAAGATGAAAAAAAAAAATGGCAGCCCCCATAGAGAGGTAAAAGAAAGAAAAAAGTTAAAAGTACAACACAAAAACACAAATAAATAAAATTTATTTTAATATCAAACTAAAAGGAATATTATATAAAAAAAATAATAATTTGTGGCACCTTCCCTTTAAAGCTGCAGTACTGAGCTGCTCCGGCCTGCTCACCTGTCATCCCTTTAGTCTGCTGCTCCAGGTTGTATCCGCTCTGTTATCTCTGCGCACGTTTTATACTTCGGAATTGTATTTAATTATCACAGATCATTGACAGGTGGAATCGGCAGCCACGGAGCAATGACACCGCCCTAGACTGGATTCACACACACGTTTTTAATGCAGTACTGGATTGAAAAGTGTAAGGGAAGGACTTCAGTCTGAGTATAGTCACATCTCATAAGTTCAGCCTAAGCAGAGGTTTTTTATAAAGCCTTTGCCACGTGTGTAAAAGAATCAACATAGAGTAAGCCACCAATCTAAGAACTAGCAAAAAAAAACATATCTGCAATCTGATTGGTCGCTATAAACAGCGCTTCCATTTCTGTTTCTTAATGATTGCTCGCTCAGAATGGTCAGTCAGATGTCCTGCGGTCTCTTGCTGTTCACTTATTACAGGAAAGATGCCTTCTAGTGGACAACTGAAGTCCTGCAATCTAATCAATTGTCCATAACCAATCACAGTGCAGCTTTAGAAATTAACAGCTCTGATTGGTTGCTATGTGCAACACACCTAGAGTTTTAGACACAGTTGGTATGTTCCCCCTACTATATATGAATGACCGGACACTTGTAACCGGGGCCATACTGGGTGTCTCTGCCTCGCCCGCCCCTATACACATTGATATGATTGTATATACTGCAGATTGTATCCACAGGCTCCGGACTCGCACGTGCGACATGTTTGACCCTGTTCACATCACGTTTTCAGACTGTTTATTGTATAGAAGTGTGCTTTTTCTTTTACAGATATGAGCGAAAAGTTTAGACATCTGTTTAACGTATAAGGTAAATGTCTTATTTTTTTCTTCCACTGAAAAGGAAGTAAAATCTTATATGTTTATATACGTCATAACTAATGAAAAAAATAAGCATACGGTGGACTATACACAATCGGGTGTTAGAGGAAGTTATTCTGTCCTCCAAAGAAAGCGTATGTGGAAGAAAAGTCAATTATTAGTCATCTCTTTTGGATTAGGTTTGGCTCATTAGTATCTATGGATATACTGTAGTCTATACGCCCGGCAGAAAGCATAAACGTGATGTGAACAGGGCCTTATACACTGAAATATCCAGCGACAAGTACAGATACGGAAACATTAAAACAAGTCCCATCCATTACAATTCTATTTCTCACGATTATTGGATTTCAGCACATCTTACATAAATGGAATATCCCTTTAAGGCTAATATCACAGTCTGACACCGTGATAGGGGAACGCTTCTCCTAGTTCTGTCCATCTTCTGGGGTCTCCTTTATGATGGTGCTGGATGTGACGGCCTGGTCTCCGCCATTTCTTCACGTGTAACATGTCATACTGATACGTGTAATGATAAGGTCACATGATACGGCACAGGAATGTACGAGCTGCAGGGAAGCTTAGCACCTAATACCGAGCAGGGATCCTGTAATTAAAGGATAGATGGGAAACCTGTCACAATCTGCAGTGGGATGAGGCGCTCGTGGATTAAGGCTCAGGGATTGTGGCAGCTCCTCTGTGACACTGCATGGGGTCTCGGGGTTTATGAATCATATCTGTGGTGCTGACCACTTATTAATGTTATAGGGTTTCTTACAGTAATAATGGCTCAGAGATGCAGTAATCTGACATCCTCCGCACCATCAAAATACCGGAAAATCCGAAACCATTGAATGTAAACACCATCTCGGCAAAAGGTCTACACGGGGGGGGGGGGCGGTCTCATACAAAGGCAGATGTAAAATAGATATTACTGATGGAGCGCACAATGCACCCCACCAAAAACATCCTCTATTAACACTGGTGTTGGGGTGTTTTGAGCCGTGAAAGAAGTGCCGGGCTATCCTGTTAATTTTGCATGGGACTATTGCTGTCAGGCTACTGGACTGTACATGGCCTTCTCTACTCAAGTTAAGCCCCTATAAAAGTAGAGTAAAAGTCCCATTAATAAACTGCTTAAATTCTCCTCCTCTGGACGTTATTGCTCCACATGTAACACACCAGGAAACCCTTTCCAACGCAGGACAATGAACGATCGATGGGAGCAGAAAATAAAAACAAGCAATGCTGGGGATCCAAGCAGAGACCCCACTGGTCCCGTCTTCTAATGCCTCCACTTAAAGGAACAGCGTCTTTAATGTGACTCCTATCATCCTCATTTCTGATTGTTGAATGGCTGGAATTGATGGACCTGTTTCTGCACCTTCTTTGTAGAGTGTGAAGATCACAGTTGGCTTGGACAGGTGTAAAAGATATAGCTCTGAGCCAAATAGCTCTCGTAAAGTCATTTATCCACGGCCCGTGAACAATACCAGTTGGGAGGAGACACCTCGAAGGTATAAACAGGAGGCTCTATAGAGAGGAAAAACAGGTTAGGGATTTATCTAAAGGCCCCTGGGGAAAGAAGATTTTACTGCGCCTGGAGGAGGAGACTCCCCGGAGAGCCGGTCCAAGCAGCCACGATATATCACACGCATCTCCCCCGACAAATGACTACGTCGGTCATCGGCTGCCGCTCTATATCTGACTGGAGTCCATCTTTGTGTAATGACGGCTTAGACCGTCTTATAGATCAGAACTGAGAAAGTTTTCACCAGTTTCTTGTTTCGACGATTCACGACATCTTTACATTCATTGGGTGAATCCATTTTTAAGGTTTTGAGATTTAATTTTGCCAATTTGAGCAGAATGATGGGAGAAGCAATTATATGAATGATGAATCCGGTGAAATGATTCACACATTGGGGACTTATCACAACTGGTGCAAAGCATAAGTGGAGCTGCGACTCAGAACAACTGGAGGACCGTGCCCCTTCCTCTACCTCAGTCTTGTTTCCTTACAATCCACCTTGACACGTAAATCCCTGACAAATCCTCTCACACGTCCGTCCGTCCGTCCGTCCTTCCTAGTTACAGGGCCCCTCCTCTGGGACAGCGCGCCTCCTTTCTCAGCTGTTTAGCATAAGACTAAAATGTCATGCCAACCGAGTACTGTCTGACAGTCTGATTTTTAACGAGGTTGTCAAGCAACAGGTCCCTAGTAACCAGTCTGTTCCTGACTTTCTCTCTTACTTTCCAGCTTTATATTCTGCTGAGAAAGTTACAGCGCCCCCAGTGGATAAAGCATTACAACTTGTCCAGTAATATGGCTGGCTATCCCCGGCAGTAGAGGCCGTCTCTTCTATGGACTGCACTCAGAGGCGTAGCTATAGGGGTGAAGAGGTAGCAGTCGCGCCCGGACCCTGGCGCCTGACCCTCTACCCTATAAGTAGACATCAGTATTATAAATGGCAAATGGTAGGTGAGGGCCCCTGTTACAGATCTTGCATTGGGGCCCAGGAGCTTCCTCTGACTGCACAGAGTATACGATCCGCCATACAGAGCGGATTAATCCTCTGAAGAGAGAGCATCGGGATGACGGATCAAGCGTTCCCCTGGGCAGAGCTCTAAAGGAACCATTTACTGCAAATTAGTTTAAGAGGGATAAAATAAGCTGTGGCGCCTCAATGTATAAACCCAACCGCTGCCATCGTCCTTGGAGGAAGCCTGGATCGCTGTGAAATCCATCTGTGCTGCGCGTTTCGTGGTCTGGCATCTCTAACATCACTTTTTATTTCAGAAAATAAATCTGAAATGACTTTTTCAGATGTGGCTGCCAACTCGTCAGAATTCAGGCTGTTACCCAAACTCAGCCGAATATCCTGCAGAGGGGAAGCTCCTGTAACTCTCATCCTCCTGTCAGTGAGCGAGCACTCATTAGATGTACCTGCGCAGCGGAGGGGGGAGAGCAGCGGTGACACAACAGCGCAGCGGATTCCTCTAATGCTCGCGCTACGCCGAACTCTTACTGCCCCACACGGCTGTGGCTCTCTGTTGCATTGCATCATGGGTCATGAGGGGATCAGATTTTGCCTTGTGGTGACATCACTGTGTTCAGCAATTATTGGGCATCTACATATATTATGCACTAAAGACGAGGACAGACTCATACATGTTACCAATGTGCCTTATGTTCTACTACAAATTCCACTTGTCGGGAGAAAGGTATTAAGTTCTGCCACTTGTCAGTGAATGGAAATCTATCAATATATATTTTTATTATACTGTAAGGCCAGGATCACATACAGTTTTGATTGCAGTTTTTGTGGCCAAAGCCAGAAGTGGAAGCAAAAGGAAGAAAAGTTATAAAGAAAAGACTGACATCTCCATTCTTGTGTCCACATCTGTGTTTGGCTAAAACAAAACTGTGTGTGTGATCCTGGCCCAAGAGGGTTTCTGCATGTTAACAGCAAGCAGAGATCTTGAAAATGGTAAAGAATACAAACATGAAGGGTCTTAGTCGCATTACGGTCAAATCAGTTTTTAGCTACCTCTTGTGTTCTGGGCGGACCTATGAGATGCGGGTGCCGACCTCCTCCGCCTCCTCATGGCATCGGTGACGGTCTCCTGCTGTTTGGGATCGGCTCGGGCCGGGATACAGCCAGGTTGATGTAAGAACTGGAAGTGAGTTTTATGTTTTATTGAGAAGTTGGACGCTCACATCCAGTTTTTGTTCATTCACACCGAGTTCCCTGCAGACAGTCAGACTCTTATTGCGCTATTAACCCTTCTGATGCCAGATCCACTACAATTTCATTGTAAAATTAAGAAATTCACGATAAATCAGCGTTCTGATTCCGCAGTAATCGCCCCCTGAAGGAAAACCGGACTAAATCTACTTTTGGCCTCCACATTTGGTAATTTCTGCTGTTATTTTTCTGCAGTAGACGATACTGCCCTCCAGGACACAGTCAGGAACACTTTTCTATTGATGTTGCTTTGTAAAATGTAAAAAAAAATTAAAATTTTTTTTTTAATGAGAAATGCTGTGGAGGATGGTCTTAAAATCCTGTCGCCTCATCTCTGTATCTCTAATGTCAAGTGTGAACAGGAAAGTCATAAGAGGAGGCAAAGAGCTGATATCTGTCATGTTCTGCCGCTCTGACATTACCTCTGCTCATCATGTACTGCAGCACAGGTGTGGCTTGTAGTGCCCCCCAGTGCTTGCTCAGGAATGGTGCTCAACAATTATAGCTCAGTCTAGACCAGGGATTACACCTAAAGTAGAGCTGGGACATTCTCCTCATCATCCTCATCGTGGAGTTCAGCTTTAAGAGGGAGTTCACACAGAGTTTTTTGATGCGGAAACTGCGTCGGAAAACGCGCCAAAAAACGTCCGAAAATGCCTCCCATTGATTTGAATGGGAGACGGAGGCTTTTTTTTCTTCCCGCGAGCGGAAAAACCTTCTCGTGGGACAAAGAAGGGACATGCCCTATCCTCGGGCGTTTACGCCTCTGACCTGCCATTGACATCAATGGGAGGCAGACAAAAGCATATTTTGTGGCGTTTTTTGCCCGCGGCGCTCAATGGCTGCAGGCGAAAAACGCCGTGAAAATTGGCGTGCAGGCACAGCAAAATATGCCTCAAAATTCCAAACAGAGCCAGATTTTCCGCCTGCAAAAAACTGTGTGAACCTAGCCTAAAGGGGAAAGTATCACTAGAATATTCTGTCTCTTTCTGATCGGTGGGGGTCCGACCGCTGAGACCCTCACTGATCCTGATAATAAAAAGTTTGCCACGCAGGTATAGCGATGCGGCTTCTTTACAGTTATTCCCTGCACATCGGCGCGGTCTTACTCGTTCCCCATCTCTCCCCATTATTCCTTATAGATTGTACATTTCTATGGTCGTGATCTATTTACTGGTTACCCCCTCCCCCACCTCTTGTATCTCCTCTTATTGATTGTAAGCTCCTATGGTCAGAACTATTACCGCTCCCATACATCTTGTATCTTCTTTTATAGACTGTAAGCTCCTATGATCAGGTCTTCATCCCCCCCCCACTTCTTGAATTTCCTCCTATAGATTGTAAGTTCCTATGGTCAGGACTTACTCCTTCCCCACCTCTTGTATCTCCCCTTATTCCTTATAGATTGTAAACTCCTATGGTCATCCCCCACATTATTTTACGTGTCTTTACAACACGTCATACTGGAGAAAGCGAGGGCTACAGTGGCCGTTAATTAACACTGTGAGCCGTCCGCCTCATGGGGTAATAATTACAAGTTTTTTTTATTCTGCGTTACAATGAGGAGGATCTGTATGGCAGTGTGAACCCCTCCAGTGCCAGCAGAGCCTCGAGGGACATATGACTTCTATGTAGTAGTGGCCCCCGGAACCCCACGGTGAAAGGACACATATAATTATTAGAGTAGGAGTATGAGAGGGCACTCAGGGGGGTGTTATTGATTAGGGGGGACCCAGGCCCTGAGGTTCTCTAGCTCCACATCTATTACTCGGGGTAATAAGCACTCAGCAGTTCAACAATGCTCTGATTGTATAGACCGGGCTCCAGGCTAAAAAAAAAAAATTACTTCAGCGCCTTTTGTTCCGAAGTCTAAAAATTAAGGAGCCAATATACATTTTCTGGTTGCCAAATTTAAAATCAACATAACTACATGTAAAATAAAGCAACTATCTACTCTAGACTGTGAACTGGCCGGCTTCAGCGTTTATACTAGACTGTGGACTGGCCGGGGGCAGCGTTCGCTCTAGACTGGGCTGGCCGGCGGCAGCATTCGCTCTACACTGTGGAGTGACCGGCGGCAGCATTCGCTCCAGACTGTGGACTGGCCGGCGGCAGCATTCGCTCCAGACTGTGGACTGGCCGGCGGCAGCGGTCGCTCTAGACTGTGGACTGGCCGGCGGCAGCATTCGCTCCAGTCTGTGGACTTGCCGGCGGCAGCGGTCGCTCTAGACTGTGGACTGGCCGGCGGCAGCATTCGCTCCAGACTGTGGACTGGGCAGCGGTTGCTCTAGACTGTGGACTGGCCGGCGGCAGCATTCGCTCCAGTCTGTGGACTTGCCGGCGGCAGCGGTCGCTCTAGACTGTGGACTGGCCGGCGGCAGCATTCGCTCCAGTCTGTGGACTTGCCGGCGGCAGCGGTCGCTCTAGACTGTGGACTGGCCGGCAGCAGCAGTCGCTGTGGACTGGCCGGCGGCAGCGTTCGCTCTAGACTGTGGACTGGCCGGCGGCAGCAGTCGCTCTAGACTGTGGACTGGCCGGCAGCAGCGGTCGCTCTAGACTGTGGACTGGCCAGCGGTCGCTCTAGACTGTGGACTGGCCGGCGGCAGCGTTCGCTCTAGACTGTGGACTGGCCAGCGATTTTGTTTTTTGCTGCAAAGTATGCATCTTTACCGCGACAAGAAAACACAGCCTAAGGTCCATAAAATCCATTTCGAGGTGTAAACCTCCTCCAATAAGAGACTTTTCATAGATGTTGGTGATACGTTTCAGGCTGAAATCTGCAGCAGTTTTCGTACAATACTTGAGGATCGTCTATTCAAAACCCCATCCACGTGTAGTTGAAATTATCCGCGCTGATTGAGTGCATGCGGCAACGTTTTTTTTCAAATACACAGCGTGTCAATTCTGTGTTGGATTTTCACCCTTTGCAATGTGTGCAGTGAAATCTGCAGTGTGAACCCCTCCAGTGCCAGCAGAGCCTCGAGGGACATATGACTTCTATGTAGTAGTGGCCCCCGGAACCCCACGGTGAAAGGACACATATAATTATTAGAGTAGGAGTATGAGAGGGCACTCAGGGGGGTGTTATTGATTAGGGGGGACCCAGGCCCTGAGGTTCTCTAGCTCCACATCTATTACTCGGGGTAATAAGCACTCAGCAGTTCAACAATGCTCTGATTGTATAGACCGGGCTCCAGGCTAAAAAAAAAAAATTACTTCAGCGCCTTTTGTTCCGAAGTCTAAAAATTAAGGAGCCAATATACATTTTCTGGTTGCCAAATTTAAAATCAACATAACTACATGTAAAATAAAGCAACTATCTACTCTAGACTGTGAACTGGCCGGCTTCAGCGTTTATACTAGACTGTGGACTGGCCGGGGGCAGCGTTCGCTCTAGACTGGGCTGGCCGGCGGCAGCATTCGCTCTACACTGTGGAGTGACCGGCGGCAGCATTCGCTCCAGAATGTGGACTGGCCGGCGGCAGCATTCGCTCCAGACTGTGGACTGGCCGGCGGCAGCGGTCGCTCTAGACTGTGGACTGGCCGGCGGCAGCATTCGCTCCAGTCTGTGGACTTGCCGGCGGCAGCGGTCGCTCTAGACCGTGGACTGGCCGGCGGCAGCATTCGCTCCAGACTGTGGACTGGGCAGCGGTTGCTCTAGACTGTGGACTGGCCGGCGGCAGCATTCGCTCCAGTCTGTGGACTTGCCGGCGGCAGCGGTCGCTCTAGACTGTGGACTGGCCGGCGGCAGCATTCGCTCCAGTCTGTGGACTTGCCGGCGGCAGCGGTCGCTCTAGACTGTGGACTGGCCGGCAGCAGCAGTCGCTGTGGACTGGCCGGCGGCAGCGTTCGCTCTAGACTGTGGACTGGCCGGCGGCAGCAGTCGCTCTAGACTGTGGACTGGCCGGCAGCAGCGGTCGCTCTAGACTGTGGACTGGCCAGCGGTCGCTCTAGACTGTGGACTGGCCGGCGGCAGCGTTCGCTCTAGACTGTGGACTGGCCAGCGATTTTGTTTTTTGCTGCAAAGTATGCATCTTTACCGCGACAAGAAAACACAGCCTAAGGTCCATAAAATCCATTTCGAGGTGTAAACCTCCTCCAATAAGAGACTTTTCATAGATGTTGGTGATACGTTTCAGGCTGAAATCTGCAGCAGTTTTCGTACAATACTTGAGGATCGTCTATTCAAAACCCCATCCACGTGTAGTTGAAATTATCCGCGCTGATTGAGTGCATGCGGCAACGTTTTTTTTCAAATACACAGCGTGTCAATTCTGTGTTGGATTTTCACCCTTTGCAATGTGTGCAGTGAAATCTGCAGTGTGAACCCCTCCAGTGCCAGCAGAGCCTCGAGGGACATATGACTTCTATGTAGTAGTGGCCCCCGGAACCCCACGGTGAAAGGACACATATAATTATTAGAGTAGGAGTATGAGAGGGCACTCAGGGGGGTGTTATTGATTAGGGGGGACCCAGGCCCTGAGGTTCTCTAGCTCCACATCTATTACTCGGGGTAATAAGCACTCAGCAGTTCAACAATGCTCTGATTGTATAGACCGGGCTCCAGGCTAAAAAAAAAAAATTACTTCAGCGCCTTTTGTTCCGAAGTCTAAAAATTAAGGAGCCAATATACATTTTCTGGTTGCCAAATTTAAAATCAACATAACTACATGTAAAATAAAGCAACTATCTACTCTAGACTGTGAACTGGCCGGCTTCAGCGTTTATACTAGACTGTGGACTGGCCGGGGGCAGCGTTCGCTCTAGACTGGGCTGGCCGGCGGCAGCATTCGCTCTACACTGTGGAGTGACCGGCGGCAGCATTCGCTCCAGACTGTGGACTGGCCGGCGGCAGCATTCGCTCCAGACTGTGGACTGGCCGGCGGCAGCGGTCGCTCTAGACTGTGGACTGGCCGGCGGCAGCATTCGCTCCAGTCTGTGGACTTGCCGGCGGCAGCGGTCGCTCTAGACCGTGGACTGGCCGGCGGCAGCATTCGCTCCAGACTGTGGACTGGGCAGCGGTTGCTCTAGACTGTGGACTGGCCGGCGGCAGCATTCGCTCCAGTCTGTGGACTTGCCGGCGGCAGCGGTCGCTCTAGACTGTGGACTGGCCGGCGGCAGCATTCGCTCCAGTCTGTGGACTTGCCGGCGGCAGCGGTCGCTCTAGACTGTGGACTGGCCGGCAGCAGCAGTCGCTGTGGACTGGCCGGCGGCAGCGTTCGCTCTAGACTGTGGACTGGCCGGCGGCAGCAGTCGCTCTAGACTGTGGACTGGCCGGCAGCAGCGGTCGCTCTAGACTGTGGACTGGCCAGCGGTCGCTCTAGACTGTGGACTGGCCGGCGGCAGCGTTCGCTCTAGACTGTGGACTGGCCAGCGATTTTGTTTTTTGCTGCAAAGTATGCATCTTTACCGCGACAAGAAAACACAGCCTAAGGTCCATAAAATCCATTTCGAGGTGTAAACCTCCTCCAATAAGAGACTTTTCATAGATGTTGGTGATACGTTTCAGGCTGAAATCTGCAGCAGTTTTCGTACAATACTTGAGGATCGTCTATTCAAAACCCCATCCACGTGTAGTTGAAATTATCCGCGCTGATTGAGTGCATGCGGCAACGTTTTTTTTCAAATACACAGCGTGTCAATTCTGTGTTGGATTTTCACCCTTTGCAATGTGTGCAGTGAAATCTGCAGGTAACCCTTATGAATTTTGCCGCAGATTTGCCCTACACTAACTTATCACCTTGACTTTATCTCTGCCAAAAATATGAAGTCAATCTTAAGGCGAGGTCTTAGCTGCTCTGTCGCTGCATTATGGCGCTGTGGCGTGGTTCTGTGGGGTTGACGATCATCTAGCCAACGTCTACGTCTCTGTCCATTATGTCTTGTACTTTCATTTGACTAAAACGAGGACACACATTTTGCCACGAGGTGACCGTCTTCTCCAGCGGTGGATAGATCTGTTCTACCTCTCCTCCTGTCTGGATTTTTGTGGTACCCGTGTCCTATATTTGGATGGAGCTAATGCGGGAACGCCAGCTGAAACTCAAGGACTGCGCTCTTTATTTTTCCAGGACTCTTCTACCATTACACATTCATTGTAGGAGGGGGGGGGGTGCAGGAAGAGTAACAGACGTCGCCCCACATTGGACCTATCCTTGAAAAATGGGATGTATAATATATTCTCTCCTCTAAAGTCACCACCAGCTAAATAGATTTATATGTGGTACTACCGATCGTGGACTGTGGCTGGCGATGAATTGTAGGGTGAAATGTCTACTCTTATTTAATGAGCTGCTGTGCTGTCTAGATTTCGGATTTGCCAGACCTTTTATGTACAGCGTTGACATATCCTGTATTTATGTGCAGCATCACCTGTTTTTTTCTTTTAGTTTCTAAAATGTCTCTGTTTCTTCCCTTCGTTTTTTAATCTATATAAATGCAGAGCTGTCGGAGTCTCCGTATGATCTGATCATGGTTTTGGCGAAAGGAGGGGAGATCTATAGATGATATATCTGAAGCCAAAATTACATCTGGCCAATACAACCAATCAGATGTCTTGTTTCCACTACAGATGAGACCACGGCGTCCGTCTCCTATGAATCCATATTGTACGTCCTACACTTCTTCTCTGCTCTACATTTCATGTAACGTCCGTGGATATAGTAAGAGACCCCCCCCCCCCCCGCAGTAGACTCTTCGTACCAGTGACTTCTAGGCTGATGGTACCAAACCTCGCCCGGTTTCCATCTGTTTTCTCTGATATGATAGAAGAATAAAGGCTGCGCCGTCTCCTCGCTCAGAAGGCAGAATGTGGGGTGGAGGATATTATTCTTCCCACGGGTGTACAGGGATAATTGAAGTAAAATGCAGTAATTCATACATGATCAAGGCTCCGTACGTGGGGCTTATTCCCGCAATAAATGCTGGAGCCATCGCTTCCTCCTGAGCTTTGCAGCTGGAAGAATTTAATATATCATTTCCTGTCGTGCATTTTCACAGAACATTTCTGGAAGCTTCTATCTCGCGTTGTTTTTCTAACCTCAGCGTTTGTGGGTTTCTCTCTTTTTGGAATCGGCAACTAATGAATTCATGTGATTTAGCCCCAGTGTCACGGTTGGCGGTGGCGCTCAGGGAAATTCCAATTTTTATCATTTTGTCCCCTGAAAATCCAATGTGCATGAAGCTCGGAATGAAACACCTGTTAGAGCCGTGATTTATTGCTCATGTCCAGTTAACACTGAATTATTCTGCACATTTTTCTATAGAAGCTCCGCTCTGTGTTTTCCTAAATATTTGCAGCATCTGTTTCCTGCCTGGAGCCACTTATAAGCCGCATCACCCTGCTGTGTAATAAGCACGGGAACAAGTGGCTCCGACATGTGCCCTGTGGATTTTTGCTTTTGTTATATTTTTGTGTAGCTGGTGCAGGAAGTACAGGTGCAATTACTTCCTGCCCTGGGACCGTGCAAACATTAACCACGTCAATGCCGCGTGAGGAAGAAAGACACAAGTCACAACCAAATCTGCTCAAAGCGAAGATACATCAGACGTGATTACAGGACGGGAGGAATGAGAATAAGAGTGCAGAATTATCAGATGTATTTACATTGCATACAAATGTGTCAGGAAACGTGGGTGGAAATTATTTGAATGTGGGGTACAGTGTGCCGCTAGTAGTAAATCTACCCCATTGGTGCTTATACCAGGACTTCTGCGGGTTTGCACTACTTTTAGTGCCGCAGGTAATGTGCTCTCCATCACGGCCAGATGTATCCACACGGCCATCAGGAAGGTTGTAAGAGTGCCCAAGTATTGATATCATAGGCGGCGTGATCTGTAGGGAATAAGGATCCACCAGTTTGGAGTTTTCATGTACTCATCGTGTTTGTCTATAGTCAGTCAGTGGTCTCGCCGCTCTCAGACCCCCCCTCCTCTAGGAGCGCTGCCGCCTCACTATCTTTGGGAACATACTGTTTAATCTCTATGTGAAATATTGAACACTAGTCCGACAGAAGGGCTTGATGTTTATACCCGGCCTGATTATCCCAGTGGGAACATGAATTACAAAAGGCGCTACAAGGTAGGAGGTCCATAACCATATCCTGATCCCATGTCCAATGATCCAAAAATCGTTCAAGAAGGCACCTGAGATCGGTGACCTATCGCGCATTCATTTAGATGTATTGGAGACACGGGCAGGGCCTGTAGACTGGGCATTCATGTGAGTGGCACACAGCGTTGTTCTGGGCTTCCAGGAAAGGGCCGGGGTTTGGCGATTCCTTGTGAAATCTTTTCTTATGTTTTGTGACTCAATATTTCAGTGCCGGTGTCTGTCGCCAGGAGGAACGCTTCTCAGGTCCAGCACCGGATTACAGAAAGTGTGGCTGGCTCCAGAGTAACCGAACATAAGATCCCAACCCGAGAGCCATGATTCATGGGCGCAGCCAGACGTCCCCACATCTGTCTACACTGTAACGCAGGAGACACACCAACCCTGTGAGTATTCGCCACCAGATCAATCTGTACAGCTCAATAAGAGTCCCAAACACGAGGACTGCAGCCAAGAGTCTGCACAGGAGCGCCTCATTAGTCATTACATGATCCGGTGTTTTCTGAACTCCTCTACTGCTTTAAGCTGGCCCCGCATTCGTGATTTGTCGGCCATCTTCTGTACGATTTGTTGCTCACGATAATTCTGGATGACTCCATAAGTTATAATGACACTAGACGTCCGGTGATGGAATGTAGGATTCAGTTTGGTAGGAAAAGCTTTACAATTTCTGCACCGACAACAACTAAAGAAAATCCAACACATCAGATCAACTTTTCCGCACATATCGATCTTTGGGCAGTGTCTGTGACGCTCGTTCATGTCTAAAAAGGCGGCAGATCATGGTCTAAATCAGCCTTTTCAGTCGTCTATTATCTCTAGCGTCTACTCACAGTGAAGCATTCTCTTCTATGGCTGTGGTGATCTGCTCGGATCTATGACATGTCAAAAGTTCTTTAAAAGTTTAGTTACCCTTTAAGAAGAAACCTGGTTTTCTTCCAGCACCATGCCCACACTTCCCGCTCTTATACCCCACATGTACAAATACTGAGCCATGGATGACGGATCGCCATCATACACTGCAGAGCCAGTAATGTCTGCCCTGAGAGCCACATATAGAAGCCTCTCCACAGACCCAGGGACCGGGACCAGCAGGGATAATAAATACACAATTGAAGGGCTTTCTGGTTTGAAAAATAAAGCTAGTCCATTTATATAATGAAATGTTATTATATCTCTGAAATCTCGGCTTGTTGTCAATGAATGGAAAGCTTGATAGTTTAAATGTGGGATGACAATCTATCCTGGTCATGTGATGGACAGACAGATGAATTTAAATCGCCAGAAATTTGCACAGAAGCAAATCCCCCCCCCCCCCCCCCATTGTCACGTGTGAAGTGAAATATTTGCAACCGTATTGCTGAATTAGTTGATTCTTCTACCGGTCACTTCAATGGTGACATCATAGAGGGGTGCCGGACTCTCCCACCAATACAGAAAGCACATTACATTTCCCATGATGACAATGCATGCGTCTAGAAGTTGCTCTCCTATCAGGACACGTTCTATTCCAGAGTCCTATTATAATCCACGTGCCAGGTAAAGGGCACAGGTTGTTTCTTTTCGTAGTGGCGATGAATAGTAGCAGGTTGTTTGCCGTGAAGGATCTCAAACAATGACCGAGGAAATCTGGAGAGGAAGGACACAACTTCCTGCCCCGCTCTGAGTTATCGGCTCTGACCGCGTCTGATCTTCTTGGAGCGGCAGTGAACACGAGCTGCAGCCAAGTCCATAGCAAACAGATTACAAAATCAATGTGATGAGAAATGGGATATTTTATATTATATTTGACCTTCGAGAATAATTACAGAGTAGTCCGAGGACCAGATGGAGAGTCTCCAGAATTCAGGGTCATTCCCAAATCTGCCGCCCTCCTGTATTAACTCCAAAAAAGACATTGTCCATCTGAATGTATAAGAAAAATCTGATTAATTCTGGGGTCTGGCCCGGTGTCTCTGCTGCTTCTCTTCTCTGCTGTCAGCACAGGGACGATCCAGCTCTGAGCTGAACAGCCGAGTCCTGTCTGACAGTCTCGTTGCTAAGGATACATTGGAGTAACCGCAGTCACTTAAGCATAGTTTCCCTAGCAACCAGTCTGTTTCGGATGTCTCAGGTCTTCAGCTCAAGGTAGATTTACCACTGAACTGAGGGCAGAGAAGGGCAAGTATTACATTTATTATGATGGAGAAGCCCTGTAATCGTCATCAGCGTTGGAGCGTTTGGCTGCTGTGTACCATTATTATTTGAGAAGGTTCTACCCTAGAAGAAA
This sequence comes from Rhinoderma darwinii, assembly GCF_050947455.1. Taxonomy (NCBI): domain Eukaryota; kingdom Metazoa; phylum Chordata; class Amphibia; order Anura; family Rhinodermatidae; genus Rhinoderma; species Rhinoderma darwinii. Next base: position 1,352,298 of record NC_134699.1, on the reverse strand, counting down.
TGCTACCTGTTACCTCCCATGATACAGCGCCTGATGGGACATGCCACAATTTATTACTTCCCATCACGTTCTGTACGCATCCGAGAATGAAAACCTCTGTATGGAATTGGGAGACACCGGGAGTTACAGTAGGTCCCCGTAGCCGTCTTTGGGTGCCATATTACAGATCCATTGAACGCAGGACATATATACGGGGCCGTGTTAGTCGCGTACATTGAGCGCCTCGTTGTAGATGGTTAGAAATGACGCTCTATAGTTGCCAATAAGTAACAAAGCTTTATCCATTAAAACTGGAATTTCTAAGAATAAAAACAAAAAGCAGTACTCGCACTTGTGTTGCCTACAGTAGCCAATCAGAGTTCAGCTTTTGTTTACGGCAGACAATGATTGGCAGATGTGGATGAATTGACACGTGGTTAATTACGGCTGAATTTATTTCTAATTATAAGAGAGATATAAACGCAGGTGAAAGACAATTGTCTCAGTAAGGACAGGAGCATGAAGGGACCGTGTATATTGCTGCGTCTGGAGGTAACGCAACGTGTCATCTTCCTGGTGCGCTCATCGTCCTTACACCCGTTTTGTTTTCTGCCGGGGAGGGAAATGACTTCATATCCACTTGCAGTCAGTAAAAGTGCTCAGCACTGGATTATTACGGCTCGCTCATCTCCTAATACATGACTTCCCAGTCATCAAACACACTCGGCTTTTTCTGGCAGTGACTTTCCTCCTGAAGACGCTTCGCAAACAGATGTTCACTAAAAAGATTGGCTCAGATTTACAGTCCCAAATTCTGCAGGAATTTCCTGCTGACTCTGCACATGTAACAGCGGACGAAGACCCGGAGCCGGGGCGCACTGTTGTGGCTTCTCGTTGGGGGGGGGGGGTGCAGCTTGCGTGCGGCTTTAAGAGCTGTAGTGTAAGCGCTGATGCCGCTTCCTGTTTATATCCTGTCAGAAGGCCGCACATCACAAGGAATTCCTGCCCGGAGCGGGACACTGATAGGAATTGCTGCAGGAAGCAGAATTTGTAACTATTTAGAGAGGGCACTGCTGGCTCGGGTCAGGATGTGCAGGGGTTTGTGGTTTCCTTTTAAAAATAATTCACGGCATTGATGTTAATGTAGTGATTTATGCACAACCTTGTGTGAGAACACGCTCACCGCTCATCTATCAATAGCTCGGCACAGGTGAGGGGCAGGATGTGACTGACAACCAGCCGATATTAGGAGATCCGATGCATCCCGCCGGGTTCAATGACCAAAGTGCAGTGCTCCAGCAACAAACTACTACACCTTCCATCATGCTCCAGCAATAAACTACTACACCTTCCATCATGCTCCAGCAATAAACTACTACACCTTCCATCATGCTCCAGCAATAAACTACTACACCTTCCATCATGCTCCAGCAACAAACTACTACACCTTCGATCATGCTCCAGCAATAAACTACTACACCTTCCATCATGCTCCAGCAATAAACTACTACACCTTCCATCATGCTCCAGGACCCATGTGGCCATCGAGTGTAATAGACTGGACCACCGGGAGCGAGTCAGCATCACGTTTACTAAACATAATTACAGAGGTTTATTAGGAATATCGGCAGCAGGTGACGTGAGTGCGGTAACCCACAGGTTTAGGGAGCTTCCTGCTGAACGCTTCAAAACCACCAGCTGCCGATGAGAAGACACCGCAACCGTGCCGACCATCGGATGGCGACAGGAGGCTTTAGAGTTTGTATAGGATGTCGCGCATTACTACACGTATGTCGTATTTGTTATATGGCCACCGATGTTCTCCCTCCAGCATTTTAATGAGCTGACCCAGGTAATTATGACTTTTTGGGCAGCAGGTTACAGAGTTAAGGGCTAATACATACAGACATATTACGACTGTTTCATACAGAACCATTATAGGGCTGTACATCGGATTACGGAAGCATTGCTGCTAGATGAGAATATCGCCGTACATATCGCGCCCGACTGAGCCTGTACGGCTCTACACTCCGTGCACACTCTTCTCTGTGCGTGATCTCTAAGATGGCTAATGTAAGATATGAAGAAAATGCTGGAAATGCCTGATGTGATCTGCAGTACAAAGTGTATAATACAATAAGTGCTGTATCCCCCCAGCAGCGCTCACTAGAAGCCTCTTCCTGCAGTCCGTTATCCATCACAGGGCTGATCACTTAATATGCTGGGGATCAAACGTGGCATGGGGGCTGGGGACGCGTGATTATATTACCAGCACATTTCCTTAGAGAGGCGGCGGGAACTGAAATAAAGAAGAGGAAACGTCGTACTGAAGAGATGAAACCAAAACATCATCTGTAATATCAGCTCCTTCATTATACGCGGAGCTCTGCTTATACCACAGCCGCCTGGAACAGTCTCCATCTATGCAATAGCAAACAAAGCCTCTTACATGTACATGAGAGCAGATGCAGGGTAAAGTAAGAAAACAATTACGTTTGCTGGGCAGCCTGAGGTTCAGGTGTTATTAGTCGTGCAGATACAATTCTCATCCAATATATAAAGATTATGTGCATTGGAATCACAAACTGTATAGTCCGGATAAAAATTCAACACGATGACTCCAGGAAAAGTTCCTCACCATCCCCGATATCCAGGAGGTGACACGTGGTAGATGAAGTATCAGAACTCACTTGGTGTTTCTACTGCACGGTCTCCAGCCTCCGAATAAAGAGGTTCTGCAGAGAAACAGCGCAGGCTGCAGCGTTGGATAAAATCTTTCGCTACTTTATTCCATATACTCAGAGTGAGTTCTGGGACTTCATGGCACGGAAGATGCTGGACAAGGTGAAACCCAGGGTCGGCCAGGAGAGGCTCGGCGTGTAACGTGGAGAATATACAGTGAGTGGCCCCATTGCACAATCTTTATTTCTGTTTGGATTGCTGGACTTTTATCTACTACAATTTGGTGCTCCACTGATTACAGATTAGTGCAAACCACGTGTCAGTACATTATAGTTCTTATCCAAGTGGTGGACAGCTATAGGAGTAGTGGCATCCTACCTACTAGCTGTGGAAGTCATCTGTCTTCTATTCAAGCATTATAATGGTATTTTACGGACTCCCTGAATAAATACTGGAAATATCTGCATCAGCTGTCGGGGACAGACCTGGCTCCAGCAATAACTATGGATGCAGCGCTCTCCAGGAATCCAATGAATGAAATCTCCCGTGACTGGGATGTAATGAGGACACATCACCCCCCCCCCCAGCCCTATAGCGGGAGCAGCGGATCTAATATCTGAACCACTCCCCAAACTTACAAAACAGGGTCAGATCCTGCCACCCCCTTCACTTGGGGAAGTGGATTTCACAAATTCTTACTCACTAGAGAAGTGTCCTCAACATATGCGCTCGCTCAGACTTTGACTTGGCTGCGGTTCAGGTACACGATGTCACTAATCCTTGTCAAACATTTCGAGCCTGAGTCATAATTTATCCATTAAATGCAATTTGTGTGGTTGGAAAAAATTAAAATCAGGATTCGGTTTATTCTTGGTCAATGGATCTTCATAACCTCTGGAGAAGAGAACCTGGGACTTATGCTGAATGGGAGGGCAAAGTGTGAATGATTGAAACTGGGCCTCCAGATGGTGCAAACTACAACTCCCACCATGCCCTGACAGCCTCACATCTACCACCTGTTCAGTAGCATTACCCCTAGAACCACCCAGTATTATGTAGTGGTATTGTTAGTGGCAGTATTACAATATTACATTGGTGGTTGGTAGGACTCCCTCCCCCTAGATTCTACCTGTGCCATAAGGAGAGAGTTGAGTTGTCCATTGACTTTTATATGTACAGTGAACCTCTCCAAAAGACCACTCCTGTATGTAGACCACTCCTGTATGTAGACCACTCCTGTATGTAGACCACTCCTGTATGTAGACCACTCCTGTATGTAGACCACTCCTTTATGTAGACCACTCCTGTATGTAGACCACTCCTGTATGTAGACCACTCCTGTATGTAGATCACTCCTGTATGTAGACCACTCCTTTATGTAGACCACTCCTGTATGTAGACCACTCCTGTATGTAGACCACTCCTGTATGTAGACCACTCCTTTATGTTGACCACTCCTGTATGTAGACCACTCCTGTATGTAGACCACTCCTGTATGTAGACCACTCCTGTATGTAGACCACTCCTTTATGTTGACCACTCCTGTATGTAGACCACTCCTGTATGTAGACCACTCCTGTATGTAGACCACTCCTTTATGTAGACGACTCCTGTATGTAGACCACTCCTGTATGTAGACCACTCCTGTATGTAGACCACTCCTGTATGTAGACCACTCCTTTATGTTGACCACTCCTGTATGTAGACCACTCCTGTATGTAGACCACTCCTGTATGTAGACCACTCCTGTATGTAGACCACTCCTGTATGTAGACCACTCCTGTATGTAGACCACTCCTGTATGTAGACCACTCCTGTATGTAGACCACTCCTGTATGTTGACCACTCCTGTATGTAGACCACTCCTGTATGTAGACCACTCCTTTATGTTGACCACTCCTGTATGTTGACCACTCCTGTATGTAGACCACTCCTGTATGTAGACCACTCCTGTATGTAGACCACTCCTGTATGTAGACCACTCCTTTATGTTGACCACTCCTGTATGTAGACCACTCCTGTATGTAGACCACTCCTGTATGTAGACCACTCCTTTATGTTGACCACTCCTGTATGTAGACCACTCCTTTATGTAGACCACTTTATGTAGACCACGTCTCCTGTGACTGATTTTAAAGGGTAACTAAACTTTCACAAAACTTCTGACATGTCATAGTGATATGTCAGAAGTTTTGATCGGTTGGGATCCGAGCACGGAGACCCCCACCGATCGCTAAATTGAAGCGGCAGAAGCGCTGAGCCGCTTTGTTTCTGATCAGCTTTTCTCGGAAAGCCGACCTAACAGTGTGCGGACTCAATAGAAAGTCACTGAGCCCGTACACCAACTGCTCGGGGCTTTCCGAGAAGAGTCGATCAGAAACGAAGCAGCACAGCGCTCAACCGAGTGCTTGACGCTTCGTTTTAGCGATTGGTGGGGGTCTATGATATGTCAGAAGTTTTCTGAACGTTTAGTTAAACTTTAAGTTAAACAAAAAATATGGAAAGACGGCAACGCTGCAGAGAAGACTTGCACTTTATACCCTCAATAGCATGTATGTAACGTCTCCAACCCTCAGGGTCTTTAGCAACTTCTACAGATTTAATTTCCATCATTTATTATAGTGATAGCCTCTTGGTGAAGAGCACCCATCTATGTCAGGGATGTCGGGCTGCTTGGTTCTCCATGTCCGATATTCAGATGATCAGATATAATATTGTGACATCCAGATCAGTGATGGATAGTAAATAATGGACCAACACAATGAAAACTGCTGACAGTAACATGGCAGACGTCAAAAACATTGATTCCTCAGTCCTCAAAACGAAAGGAAAGAATCACCAAGTAGAAACCGCCTGGGGAAGGGGCAATTAAAGGGGGTTATAATCTTATGTAAATAAAGCAGAATCACTGTACGATGAAATTTTTTGCAACTTTCAGTTAGACTTCATGCTAAAATTAATCACTATTTTCAAGATCTCTGTTTGCTGTCAGTGACTTATGCTTAAACTTTTTTTGACAATTTCTACTTCTCACAGCTGAGCAGCTGGACTGTCTCTTAAAACAGTCACTTTTGATTGCAGCATTACAAGGGTTAAATGGTGGTTGTCAATCACGATAATACCTCTGTATACAGTCTGAGCCTCCCATACGGATTACAATGTCTGTATCAACCGGTATCGGTGAGGATGATGGTGCTGTTACTGCTCGGATATGTGAAGAGATATTATTATTGAGTAGAACTTTTGTTAATCTGCACATCATTTCTTCATAAAGCGAAAGACCCCAACTAGAGACAGTGACTATCTACCGGGAGGCGTCTCCGGCTAGTCATAGCCAAAACTTCCTGCACTCGGGGAAAATACTCCATTTGCGGCCCTAGCACGGTCTACCCAGCCAAGGCAGAATGGAGTGAGACGTGCGGCTGCTGCAGGTGACCGGTACTTGGCTGATGGGTCACTTTCATTTCTGTGAACAGGTAGAACAAGATGCTGAGATTATCACCAGGTATTCACATGAGACGCTCTGCTACAGTGTGTCACTTTACATGGAGGGATGAAACAGATGGGGTCGTGTCACAATGCACCTATGTTCTCTGCAGACCTGCGAGCCTTATGTAACTGGACTCTCGGCTACAGATGCCCACGAGATACAACAATAAAATGACGACTAATGAATGTTTATTATAACAAAAGCCGATAGTGAGGATTTCAGCGGAACAGATGTCTGCAAACTGAACCCTCCAAGACAGAAATGGAGAAGCTGGAGCTGCGGGAGGCTATATGGACGCGTCTCAGGCACGTGAAGACCCATATCTGCAGTCCAGACCTTCTTTCCTTCCTTACAAGATCACAGATTGCTGGAATTTTCATGTGCTGTTCACATATCCCCATTCATTTCTATCCTAAAGTGAGTGCCACCTTTAAACACCATGTTTTTGTTCTGTTCTGATTAATTTCATAATCTATATTTATAGGAGTTGGAGCTCAGCTTTTTCTGATACAGAGCTCCAAAACCTCTGCTTCCTATCACACAGCCTTAGCCCTAATGCACACGACCGTGTCCGGCCCGAGTCCCGTCCGTGATCCGTGGAAAGATAGGACATGGTCTATCTTTCCAAGGATCAGGGTCCACCCACTAAAGTGAATGGATCCGTGAAAACTATAGTGCCACTCGGATGCCATGAAAAACATCCCGAGTGGCACTTGGTCATGTGCAAGAGGGCTTACGGTTACAGGCTAAATTTCTGCCTGCTGCCATCTCTAGGGGGAGCTCCCTGTATGCAGATTCATAATTGAAGTAATGGAAGTAGTATAAATCTGTATGTGAGCGCCCCCTAGTGGAGGCTGCCAGAGAACAGCATTGTGTTGTATAACTATGGCTGTGAGAGGGAAAATGGGATTTGGAGAACACACAGCTTCAACCTGTATAAAGATATACTATATGGAGAAAAGTATTAGGACACCTACACCTTCCACCTAGAGGAGCTTTTAAGACGTCCCATTCTACTTCCATAGATATTAATATGGAGTTATTCACCCCCCCCCCCTATGCAGTAAAACAGCTTCCACTCTTCTGGGTGTTTTCTACAAGATTTTGGAGTTTGTGGGAATCTTTTGCCCATCCATCCAGAAGATAATTTGTGAGGTCAGACACTGATGTTGGGGGAGTAGTCCTGGCTCGTAATCTCCATTCTAGTTCATTATAAAGGTGTTTGATGGGGTTGAGGTCAGGACTCTGTATGGCCGGTGAAGTTCTTCTACACCAAACTCCCCCAACCAGCCATGTCTTTATGAACCTTGTGCACTGGGTTCAGTCATGCTGGAACAGAAAAGGGCCGAACCCCAAACTGTTCCCACAAAATTGTCCAGAATGTCTTATGTGCTGAAAAATAGATTTCCCTTCACTGGAACTAAGGGGCCGACCTCTGAAAAACACCCGCACTACCCCTCCCTCACCAACTTTTACAGCTGGCACAATGCAGTCAGGCAGGTAACGTTCTCCTGGCATTCACCAAACCCAGACGCTTGGCATTGTGCTTGGTGATGTACGGCTGGCATGCAGATGCTCGGCCCCCATGCCATGAAGATCGCGGGCACAGTGCGGATGTTAATACCAGAGGGAGGTCTGTACTCTGCAGTTATGGAGTCAGCGGAGTGTTGCTGACTTTTCTGCACCTGCTCTTCAGCACTCCCCCCCCCCCCACCGCTCTGTAACTTTACGTGGTCTGTAATTCGTGGCTGAGTTGCGGCTGTTCCTTCCAATTTACAATAATATCAGTCACAGGTGGAATATCGAGTAGGGAAGAAACTTCCAGGACTGACTTGTTACACCGGTGACGTCCTATTACAGGACCGCGCTGGAAGTCAGTTATTTCTTTACTATGACTCGTTCTACCACTAATGTCTATAAAGTGACTGCAGCGCGAGCGCCGGATGTTATACACCGGGACAGGGGAGGAAACACCCGAATACAATGATTAAGAGGGGGGGGGCAAATACTTTTCTCCATATAATGTATGTTATGGAATAAATGAACACAATTTTAGATCTATTTACCTAGAAAACTGAGCCGTGTACAAGGTTGTAAAATCACATTAAAGGGGTATTCCAGTTACTGCCAGTTTATTATTTTCTTATACCATTTGTCTGTGAATTTCCCGCAGTCTTTGCCTTCAGTCGTTGACTGGGAACCTTCATTATTTACTTCTAGAGGATGAGAATCTGTTCGGACTCAAATCCTTAATATTTGATTGCGGATTTACTAAATCTATTATCAATGACCGTTATAGGCTCAATATTACATGAAGGCTACGTCCTCCGCTGGTCTCTTACAACGATCACTGATACATCCGCCTTCATGTGATGGATCCAGCGCACACCATTACGGGAAGGTATGTCTGTGGTTCCACAAGGATCAGGCTGCAAATACTTTATCCAGGGCACGGTACGATTGTCAAAACACGACTTTAATGATCTCCAGCAGGAAAGGAGCACGTAATTAGCTGGGACAGAGTGGAAAAGCTGACTGTTCATTGAAAGATATGAACGCGCCAACAGGTCTATCTGAAAACACAATTAAACCATTTGCAGCCTGCCAGACAGGGCTCAGATTTTCTCTACATCTCCAGGATTATTTCACAGATGCCAAGGAGTGAGGCTGAAACAAAACTGAAGTCACTGTAGGCAGCGCTGAGCTGTGGGGTGAAGCAGCGAGGACATTGCCCGGCCCCGTCAGTGGGCACCATGTGTTATACGAGGCTCTGCTATTGCTCATTAGTGTCAGATTGATAAGACAACCCCAGTACAGAGAGCGACAGCCCATAGACCTGGCGCTTACACCGTCCCTGGTACCTGCTCTGAACAGCAGGGAGGTCAGGCTACTACTGAACAGGACTCTCTTTACTTACTGCCTACATCCAGGTCAAGCGCACTGAAAACCATAGGAGAGTATGAGAAAACAAATAAATGGCGTCTGACCTTTTGCAAACATGTTTATTGCACTAATTCATGTAAAAATAAAAAAGAGGCAACTTTGCAAATAGTCTTTATTCAATGATCTTTAGTATTCGTAGAGGATCAACAAAAAGGATGAGCGGGTTGCGAATGTTTGCAAAAAAGACCATAGCTTTTAGAATCAACAGATCCCATGATCCTAGGAATATTATCACTCGGTCTGTTGGGGTTTTCAGTCTTTGCTGTCGTCCTCCCATAGAGGTAAAATGTCTCCCTCATAAAGAGGAAATGTGAGTTCTTGTCACATCGTCAGTCAGACAGAAGATGCGGTGAGTACAGAGGAGCCTTATCCATTCTGCGATGATTTCTGGTAGAAGATGCGCTCTGTGAAATTAGTCACCATCAGAACAGTTGCAGCTTGTACAATGCTGAGGAACTTAAGACAATTGTTTCATTGCATGAATTTAAGCAATGAAAAATGTGCATTATCCCTGTGCTGCGACATCACTGCGCATTATCCCTGTGCTGCGGCATCACTGTGCGCATTATCCCTGTGCTGCGGCATCACTGCATTATCCCTGTCCTGCGACATCACTGCGCATTATCCCTGTGCTGCGGCATCACTGCGCATTATCCCTGTGCTGCGGCATCACTGCATTATCCCTGTCCTGCGGCATTACTGCGCATTATCCCTTTGCTGCGGCATCTGCGCATATTTCCTGTGCTGCGGAATCACTTTGCGCATTATAACTGTGCTGTGGCATCTCTGCGCATTATCCCTCTCCTGTAGCATCACTGCAGATTTTCCCTGTGCTGCGGTGTTGTTTGCATTATCCCTGTACTGCGGCATCGCTGCGCATTATCCCTCTCTTGTGGCATCGTCCTTTGTATTCTCCCTGTGCTACGCCATCACTGTGTGAATTATCCCTGTGCTGCGGCATCACTGCGCATTATCCCTGTGCTGCGGCATCACCCTATGTATTATCTTTGTGCTGTGGCATCACTGTGTGCATTATCCTTGTGCTGCGGCATCACTGTGCACATTATCCTTCTGCGATGGCATCACTGCACATTATCCCTATGCTGCGGCATTACTGTGCATTATCCCTGGTCTGCGACATCACTGTACGCATTATCCCTGTGCTGCAAAATCACTGTTCTGCGGCATCATTGTGCATTATCCCTGTGCTGTGGTATTACTGCGCATTATCCCTGTGTTGCGGCATCTCTGCGCATTATCCCTGTGCTGCGGCATCACTGTGCATTATCCCTGTGCTGTGGCGTCGTTTGCATTATCCCTGTGCTGTGGCATCATTTTCTGCACATTATCTCTGTGCTGCGGCATCGCCCTTTTTATTATCCATTTGCTGCGGCATCACTGTGTGCATTATCCCTGTACTGCAGCATCACTGTGCGCATTATCCTTGTGTTGTGGCATCACTGTGTGCATTACCCCTGTGCTGTGGCATCACTGCGCATGATCCCTGTGCTGCGCATCACTGTGTGCATTATCACTGTGCTGCGGCATCACTGTGCGCATTATCCCTGTGCCGCGGCAATACTGCGCATTATCCCTGTGCTGTGGCATCACTGTGCGCATTATCCCTGTGCTGCGGCATCACTGTGCATTATCCCTGTGCTGTGGCATCACTGTGCATTATCCCTGTACTGCGGCTTCACTGTGCGCATTATCCCTTTGCTATGGCATCACTGTGTGCGCATTATCCCTGTGCTGCGGCGTCACTGTGCGCATTATCCCTGTGCTGCGGCGTCACTGTGCACATTATCCCTGTGCTGCGGCGTCACTGTGCGCATTATCCCTGTGCTGCGGCGTCACTGTGCACATTATCCCTGTGCTGCGGCGTCACTGTGCACATTATCCCTGTGCTGCGGCGTCACTGTGCGCATTATCCCTGTGCTGCGGCGTCACTGTGCGCATTATCCCTGTGCTGCGGCGTCACTGTGCGCATTATCCCTGTGCTGCGGCATCACTGTGCACATTATCCCTGTGCTGCGGCGTCACTGTGCGCGCATTATCCCTGTGCTGCGGCATCACTGTGTGCGCATTATCCCTGTTCTGTGTCATCGCCCTTTGTATTTTCCTTGTGCTGCGGCATCACTGTGTGCATTATCCCTGCGCTACGGCATCACTGTGCGCATTATCTTTGTGCTGTGGCATCACCTTTTGCATTATCCTTGTGCTGCGGTATTGCTGTGTGCATTATTCTTGTGCATTAGGAAAATATACCGAATAAGTCCAAAAATAATTACAAGCTTTTCATGAACTTCCTGCTTAAGGTCGTCATGCGGAGTTGGGACCCCTCAGTGTGTTGTTATGGGCCCCTATGGTTACTTCTTTCATCCATGAGAAAACATCCGTTCACCATTCCCTTACTTAAAAGTACTTTGTAAACCATAGGGTGTATCCACGTGTGATTTCAGCTACGGTGAGCACTGTTTCCGGCTTTTTATTTACATTTTTATTTACAGGTTTTCCACTAACTTCAATGGCGGCAGCTTGGTAGACAGCATTTCAGTGTATTTTGGCGTGGTGGTGTACGGGTGCAACCGTTTTGTGCTGCACCATGACCGCTTTAACCTGCCGCCATCTTTGCTCTAATGACTTAAATTTATTTTTCATTAGGTGTCTCCCACCAGCGTCCGAACAGATGTTATACTTAGAGTTTCAGGATTTTTAGCGACCGAAAGTTACTAGTGCTTCACTGCTCTATAGAGATGACAGCGAGATGGTTTACTGGTGGGGGGAACAGCTAAGGGGGGGCATTATAATGTGTGGGGGAAATTATACTGTGTGGGGGGCAGTTATGGGGACATTATACTTTGCATCATGTTCTGAGCGTTTATTTGACCACGTGGCCGATAATCCAGAACTTTTAACCCCTTCCCTCTTTAGCCACTTTTGACCTTCCTGACAGAGCCTCATTTTTCAAATCTGACGTGTCACTTTATGTGGTAATAACTTCGGAACGCTTTTACCTATCTAAGTGATTCTGAGATTTTTTTTCTCATGACACATTGGACTTTATGTTACTGGAAAAATGTTCTTGATACATTCAGTATTTCATTGTAAAAAACACCAAAATTTAGCGAAAAATTGCATTTTTCTAAATTTAAATGTATCTGTTTGTAAGACAGGCAGTTATACCACACAAAATAGTTGCTAATTAACATCCCCCATTTGTCTACTTTATATTTGCATCGTTTTTTGAACATCCTTTTATTTTTCTAGGACGTTACAAGGCAAAGAACTTTAGCAGCAGTTTCTCACATTTTCAAGAAAATTTCAAAAGGCTATTTTTACAGGGACCAGTTCAGTTGTGAAGTGGCTTTTAGGGCCTTATATATTAGAAACCCCCCAATAAGTCACCCCATTTTAAAAACTTCACCCGCCAAAGTATTCAAAACGGCATTTATAAAGATTCTTAACCCTTTACACATTTCACAGGAATTAAAGCAAAGTAGAGGGGAAATTTACAAACTTCATTTTTTTTTTTTTTTTTCAGAAATTCATTTTAATCAATTGTTTTTGTAAGAAAGTTTTACCAGAGAAACACAACTCAATATTTATTGCCCAGATTCTGCAATTTTAGGAAATATCCCACATGTGGCCCTAGTGTCCTAATGGGCTGAAGCATCGGCCTCAGAAGCAAAGGAGCACCTAGTGGATTTTGGGGCCTTCTTTTTATTCGAATATATTTTAGGCACCATGTCAGGTTTGAAGAGGTCTTGCGGAGCCAAAATAGTGGAAATCCCCCAAAAGTGACCCCATTTAGGAAACTACGCCCCTTGAGGAAATTATCTAGGGATATATTGAGCATTTTGACCCTTCAGGTTTATTGCAGAAATTATTGGAAGTAGGCCACGAAAATGAAAAGCTAATTTTTTCTCATTTCCACAAGGACTAAAGGAGAAAAAGCAATGCCACATTTGTAAAGCAATTTCTCCCAAGTAAAACAGTACCCCATATGTGGTAATAAGCGGCTGTTTGGACACACGGCAGGGCTTAGAAGGGAAGGAGCGCCATTTGGCTATTGGAGCTCAAATTTAGCAGGAATCGTTTGCGGAGGCCGTGTCGCATTTGCAAAGCCCCTGAGGGGACAAAACAGAGGACAAGTGACCCCATTTTGGAAACTACACCCCTTAAGGAATTCATCTAGGGTAGAGCATTTTGACCCCTGCAGGTGATTCATAGAATTTTATTAGAATTGGGCAGTGAAAATAAAAACAATCCTTTTTCTTCAATAAGACGTAGCTTTAGCTCATCAACATGTTTAATTTTCTCAACAAATAAAGGAAAAAAATAACCACAACACTTGTAAAGGAATTTCTCCGGAGTACGGAAATACCCCATATGTGGTCATAAACTGCTGTTTGGGCACACGACAGGGCTCAGAAAGGAAGGAGCGCCATTTGGTTTTTGGAGTGTAGATTTTGCTGGGTTGGTTTCTGGTTTCTTTGTCGCATTTGCAAAGCCCCTGTGGGACCAAAACAGTGGAAAGCCCCCAGAAGTGACACAATTTTGGAAACTACAATACCCCTCAATGTATTCACCTCGGGGTGTAGTGAGCATGTTAACCCTGCAGGTGTTTTGCAGAAATTAGTGTGCACTCGATGTTGCAGAGTGAAAATGGGATATTTTCCATAGATATGCCAATATGTGGTGCCCGGCTTGTGCCAACATGAAAAGATAGCTCTCTAATTATTATGCGGTGTTTCCCGGTTTTAGAATTACCCTACATGAGGCCCTAATCTTTTGCCTGGACATTTAGCAGGGTTCAGGAGTGAGAGAGCACCATGCAAAATTGAGGCCTAATTTGGCGACTTACAAAGGATTGGTTCACAATTGCAGCGGCTCTGATGTGAAATAATAAAAGAAACCCCTGACAAGTGACCCTATTTTGGAAACTGCACCCCTCAAAGCATTTATTAAGGGGAGTAGTGAGCATTTTCACCCACAGGTCTCTAACATAAATAATTGTGCTGCGGATGGTGCAAAGTAAAGATTTAAATTTTTCCTTAGTTGTGCCCAGCTTGTACCACTGGAGATACACGCCCCAAAAATTGTTAAAAGGGCTCTCCCGGGTATGGCGGTGCCATATATGTGGAAGTAAACAGCTGTTTGGGCACGCTGTAGGGTTCAGAGGGGAGGGAGCGCCATTTGGCTTTTGGAGAGTGGATTTTGCTTGGTAGTAGTTTTGTTTGGAGTCTTACTCGTATTTCAGTTTATAATGTGGGGGCACATGTAAGCCGGGCAGAGTACATCAGGGGCATAGTCAGGTGGTATAATATTGTGGGGGTGCATGTAAGCCGGGCCGAGTACATCAGGGGCATAGTCAGGTGGTATAATAATGTGGGGGTACATGTAAGCCGGGCAGAATACATCAGGGGCATAGTCAGGTGGTATAATAATGGGGTAAAAAAAATAAAAATCCATAGATGTGTGTTACGCCGTGACACAATCCTTTCTACACAGGCCGGTGTCACACTGATAGATTATGTCCTTTCTTATCCCCCTTTGGTCCACACTCCGCACATTTCCAGTTTGGGGAATAACCAAGAGATTTATCCAACATTGGGGGCGGTTTGTAATGACAATGAAAGGTTTGACCAGATGTCTGTATCTAGTCATAGACCGCAGATAAAACCCGGCGTCCGATAAATCAACATCGGTCATATGAAACATTAAGCACCCACCGCCCATGTGGCTGCTCTTGTATAACGTCCAGCTGCATATTAGCCCTTCATAGCATGAACCTAAGATCATTAATGACTAATGGCTAGAAATCATTGGGATTGTCTGTCACAGTCCATCTATTTGGCAAAGAATGTGACTAATTATTGGCCGACAATCACATCTATGGAGGTCCTAATAATATTGTCCGCAAATTCACGGAATATAGTTGTCATTTTATTGTTAAGAGAAAACTGACATCCAGTGTGGATCCAGAGGAAGGAAAAATGTCGCTGCATCTATAGAAGATCTGTGGGTTGCTCATCCCCTGGACATTGGGGCTCGTAGCTCTTTTCCCACGAGCTGTAAATTTCTGCCATAAAACTTCTAAAAGGTATTGATAAAAAACATTCCCTCCTGACAATGGAGACTCATTCATGCTGGTGGAGTATACCTCATTTATAGGCGCATCCAAACCAGAACACTGGCCACTCACAAGGGAAGGATTCTTTACAATCCCAGCATGCAGCAGGAGAGGAATGTCCCGTGTAGGAAATAATCTGTGCAATCCATAAATCATGGAGAGAACACACAGCCGTCACATCTCCAACACTGGAAGTTCTGCAGTTAATTGCATGAAATACAAGCCCCTCGCTGAAGAGGAAACACTTTCTATCGGTGGGACGTGGGAACCCCCTGCAAGGCTCTTTAATATCTCCCCCGGTATAAAATGTGAGGGGTGAACTGCCTATTTGGGTCTCTGTTCAGACACTCAGGACTGGTTATATTTGACTTGCACACAGTAAAATGAAGCTTCAGATACTGGAAATGATCGAGACGTCTCCAAACTGCTCTGGTTACTGATGAGATTTCTATCCTATATCAAACATAATAGAAGTTGCTGCTCGTGATATTGTCCCATCCGGGTTATCAACCACTTCTGACCTGACTGATCGCTGTGTGATCGATCTGGATACTGGCAGGTTCGGTGAGGAGAGGCTGCATGGCTTAAGAACACGATATTAAACTTGCCAGTTGTCTCAATCCTTGATCAATACCGTGACCTACAATACTGACATCTAGACGCCTGGTCTGCATGTAATCCCAGCATTGTCCACCAAGGGCGC
Source organism: Rhinoderma darwinii (assembly GCF_050947455.1). Taxonomy (NCBI): domain Eukaryota; kingdom Metazoa; phylum Chordata; class Amphibia; order Anura; family Rhinodermatidae; genus Rhinoderma; species Rhinoderma darwinii. The sequence continues at coordinate 1,336,365 of NC_134699.1, read as the reverse complement.
CATTACTATTTTCCACCTGTCTGCATCATACACATGGCACAGTAACTTTTTTTGTAATACAGAATATCAGAGAAGCGAACAGCCGGTGGCAGCTTTAAATACTAGTGTTACTTGAGTCATTTCTTTAAGATTTTTCTCTTTAAATACCCAGTGTGGTTTAAGATCACCTGTTCTGTCTGGAAGTGGTTCAGGAGCTAGAAAAGGCTGAGGCCACTATGAAGAAGAAAAGACCCCCCCCCCCCCCGCCCCCCATCATCATCCTTGGAAGGTGGGGGATGGTTGGTGCTATATTTTGCTGACCACATTAGGGCTCATACAGGTGAATGCCCCGCCGCTTCTATGTGCCGGAGACTTATGAGCAATCGAGAAAATATCTGCAGAAACTTTTAAGCTTGAAAATGATGACTGGAGAAGATTCAAGAATATAGACATTTATGAACCAATTAAATAGTTGAAATTTTGAGATTTATCAAGAAGGGCTAAATTGAAATTCCATCTTTTGTACCGATTTCAGAGAGAAGAGGAGGAAGGTACAGAAGATGTTGGGTGCAGGAGTCTAAGATCCACCAAATCAATGGCAGCAAATCACTGAAGAGTCCAAGGCCCATCCTGGGTTGTAGCATCAATGGAGGAGAATGAACTGCCCGGATTTTTGTTGTTTTCATCTCCACATTCTGAAATTATAACTTTTGTACTTTTTCCTCCCGTGTAGATGTGAGGACTTGTTTGTTTGTTTGTTGCTGGACCAGTTGTATTTTTTGATAGCACCATTTTGGGCTAAATATAATGTATTGAGCAACTTTGAACCTTTGGAGGGGAATATTGGGGGAAAAAAACCACAATTCCACCATAGATTTTTGCAATTTGTTTTCATAGCATTCACCAGGCACTACAGAGCAGATGTTGTTTTATTTTGCGGGTTGTTCAGATACCAAATTGATATTTTGTGACTACTTTTGCACAAAATTTTTTTCTATTCTTTGACAATAGAGCTGTGAGGGTTTGCTGTAGTCTGCGGGACGAGCTGTAGTTTTCATTAGTACCATGTTGGGCTTTATAAAACTTTATTTCTTTCTATTTTTTGTTTGGGGGGGGGGGGGGGGTTGATATGACAAAAAAAAACAGCAATTCTGCCATTGTTTTATAGTTGTTTTTCACCATGCAAGAATATATAAATAAATTTAAAAAATAATAAAATAATAAAAAATATATATATATATACAATGTGTATGTTTCAAGAGCGGTGACCGAACATGGAGCGGCGGCCGAAACTACAGTCCCATGCGGCGACGAATGGCTGTTTAACAGTAAAACTGCAGCAATTCGCCAGCAAGTGGGGGCGTGGTTTCGTCCTCGTGCGGCGGCTGCCCTTAGGGTGAGGACACAGGTAGCAGCGTCCACATGTGGCTGACATCCGCGCCCATGTGTGGTGGGTGCGGATTACATATTGTTATTGGCCGCACTCATTTGTAAGTAACACTGCAGTTTAACCTGCGCACATTAATGTGGGAATGGTTTTTAGCCGCATGCGAGCGTCGCTACGTGTTTCTTCGCCCTCAGACTTTTTTTATTTTAGTTCTTTGCAATAACAAATGTGTTCTGATCAGTCACATGTAATAACGACTCTTCCATCTTAGGCTATGTTCCCACACGCAGGATACGCTGCAGCTTTTCTGCAGCAGAATCTCTAGAAAAACGCCGGTAAATCTGCCACAGAAATCCGCACCAAATAGTGCGTTTTACCTGCTCATATTGCTGCGGTTTTACCTGCTCATATTGCTGCGGAAACTCTGCGTTTTTTCTTGCATCGGTTTTACCTGCGTATTTAGTGTTAAAGGTTTGTTATAGGAAAGTATATGTGCACCTGCGGACTTCCCGCGGTATTTACTGCGTAAACGCTATAAAAACTGCAACAATATAAATCTGTTGCAGAATTTCTGCTCCCCATTGAAGTCTCTGGGCTAAACACGCAGCATCTCCGCACAGAACACGCAGCATAAATTGACAGGCTGCTGAATTGTACAACGCACCGCAGAACAATTTCCGCACCACTTTTGTGTGTTTTTTCCAGCAGGGTGGGCAGGAGATTTTCAAAATCTCATTCACTTTGCTGCTACTGTAAATGTGCGGAATTTCCGCGCACAATTTGGTTACAAAAATTCTGCAGCGTTTACGCTACGTGGGAACCCGGCGTTCTAAAGATTTGTGGCGATGAGTTCGTACTGCACGTTCCTTCTTGTCGTCCTCACCGTGGCTGATAAAAGTGTCACATGATCTGTCCGTTATCTCTGAAATGAATCCACTAGAAGAGTTTTCACAGAGCAGACAGGTGTCGTGGAGCAGCTGCCCCTATACGGGAACACCTGTCGCATTGAGGCAGCGTCGGAGATCAGGCCGCTGCATCCTTCCTATACACACATGATATATGGAGGCTGCTTACAGAGAACCTGAACAAGCAGCAGCTACTGACAACTTTTATTTTACCTACAAGCAATGATTCCTGCTGACTCCAAAAACCCACGTCTCACCTTCCACATAGAACTGCAGTTTATGATGAATAACCTCATTGCTTTCTCGAGCGCTCAGGATCAGGATCTGCTTTTAAGCCAAAAGAATCTTCGTTGCTCTCACCGTTTCTGGAATGTCGCCCCCGGCAGAGCAACAATATAAACCAGCCTGAGACCTGCGTACCTCTATCCCTCCTGATGGTTTGGCACAGTGAGGAAGGGGTTAAGGCTGTGCAGTCTGCTCTGGTATCGCAGTGTGGGGTAGGGGTTCTCGCTCTCACCAGTGGAGCTGCGGATCTGGTGAGCACATGTGAAGTTTGTGTGCAATGTCAAAATGGAGCCCACATTGTTGCAACAGAAGGATGAGCCGGATCTCTGTAGTGGTGCCAGGCTGGAAACAGCGGGATGTGTTCATATTCTACACACGGAGTCTTTCCAGGCAGCTCCTTAATGGTTTACAGACTGCAGCAAGTGTCCCTACATGTGTTAGTGATGCCCATCATCCATAATCCTACAACCTGCCCTTGTGTTCCCTACATTATCCCACGAGGGTCCCCTACACCCCCGTTATCACTACATCTAATGTCTTGTTCTATAATTGTCCCTAAATAAATAAAGATTACACGTGATCCTCATCTTTACACTCTGAAGCTATTGGATAACAGACACAGGGTAAAAAAACTGATTGTCCGCCACTGCAGAGCGATTGTCACTCAGCTTTCTACAGATCCAGAATGTTCTATAAACCTGTCATATAATGTAACTATATTCCTAGCAGATCTAACCCTGGATAATAATCGAGTTGTATACGCCCTACAGGCCGGTCTGCTCTTATTGGGCACGGTAATTAAGGGTATCACCAGTGTAAGGGGGGGCTCTCTCACTTAGATATTGATTACACATTTCTGTTGCAGGGAATAATCACGTAGGATTGAAGCCGCTACTGCACTTTTCTCTTACTAATGACGTTGTGCAAGTTTCATAAGCAGAAATACAGGGGAAAAAAAATTCTATTTGCCCAGTTGAATTTTTGTTTCCAGCATTAAAACGTAGCAATGAGTGATTTAGAGAAGAAGAGAAAATAGTAAATGTGTGCAAAGTCTCAAATATGAAGCAAAAAGATAAAATGGTGGCGGCACCGTCCAACTCCTGGTAGAAAATAAAGAAACGTTGCTCTTGTGGCCCCTTTAGCAGGTTGCAGAAGATTTCAATTATCCACGGAGAATCTGGAGCTGTGGAGAATTCATTAGACACGCAACTCTAATAGAAATATTGCCAAAATTACAGTGACCCGACCAAACGCTGCCAGATGGTTTGTGGTCCCAGAGAACATATAAAGAGGCTAAAGCCCCGCCGGGGGCAGATGGGAGCAGGGGACGAGGTGAAGCGGCCGACAGAGGAGTCCACTACTATAGAGCGAGTCTCGGGGGCACCTGTTCCCAGGAAACACTTTACAGAAATCACAATAAAAATAGCACTTGGTGAAGGAGACGACACGGTCACCCGGCCAGAAGACCCCGGACAGTAACATCACAGGATAGTCGCTTTATATAAAGGCCAAGAAATACATATAATGAGGCCGGTTACTCTGTCATCGGGACGGAGATGTAACCACAGAACCTCATATGGCCGAGCGCTCCTATAATGGTCAATCTACAGGAGCAGGACAGATTTACAGACACTGTTGAGATAGAAGTGTCCCCAACACCAGGCCCCCTAGGGAAAGCTGCATCTATAAAACCTCTAGTAAATCTGATATTGGGGACCGAAACCAAGGGACATCACCGCCTATCCTGATATAACATCACTACGTGTACAAGAACTAATTGTAACGGTGTCTCTCCTCTCCAACTGGTTTATAGGAAACCCAAGAGTTTCCTAAGTGAGAGCCAATGGCTTCCCAAGACTAAGATTGGCAATGGTGTCCTCACGGAATTTACACGGCTCCTGGATGAGGCATAGACTAGGTGACGGACCCCGCTCACACACCATAAGCCAAGCTAAACATCCCCGCCCAATGACAGAATTACGTTATGAGATCCAATTCCACATTCAGACAGGTATCGTATCTCATCAGTCCAACAATGGACTGCGACAATTGTAATATTGACACGAGCAGCGCCATTACCCGATACAGCCAGTCGTTAAAGAAGGAGAACCTAAAGCTAAATTCACACTTGATATTTTACAGTCCGAACATACGAGGCTGATTTGAAGAGAAGTCATCCAGATATCATTATATTGTCTGTTATTGAAGCTGTGCAGCGCTGCAGAATATGTTGGTGCTCCGCAAGAGTCGGGAAACCTATAAACTGATGATTGTGCCGCATAAAATATTACAGCCGATTAATAAACCAATAAAAAAAATAAAACTTTAATGACGGCCTCGCTGCTCTGAGCTCCAGGAAATCTACTTAGAAGGGTCCCGGGGGAGAAGCGAGATATTTGTCATCCGTTACACCATGCACATTCTTATAAAGTGTTTCATTATTTCATATTCTATCCAATTGTGCTTCAGCCTTCATGAGAAAGCAGAAATGATCCGGCTCCAGCTAAAGAGGTCGTAAATAGAGAATTTACTTCCTACAGGATTGTTTCGAAACTTTCAGGAAAACTTCCAAGTGACTCCAGTAACGCTGCGGAAACAGCCGAGCGCAGAGAACTGGAGCAGATTTCTCCTCTCCCTCTGTAAAGATTTGTAAGCTCCTGTCTGCGTTAAAACTAACAAAAACAGACAATTAGGGACAACTAGCTACATTGCAGCACTGCTAACGAGATCTCCAAATGTCTCAGAACCAGATCTCCGCTCAGAGCAGTGAAAACAGCCAGGCCGCTTTTAATGATTTCCAGATTTGTGTGGGAGGTCAGGGCCCTGGGGTGACTCTCCATGTCAGTTTTATAAACACTGCAGTTTTTCCAGATGGTCTGTGGCTCCAGCCTGGCTAGCAGGTTGATTGGGCCAGACCGAAATAACAACAGGTGGAGAACAGGCTACGGACACACTGACGCTATCTCCGTTCTCCATCTAGACCCCAAATGATTTTAAGAAAACAATTACAATTTTAGGCCTGTATTTGAGGGGGGCAAAAATCCGCTATGACAGAAGTGAGATTACATTGTGCAATAAATGACACATTGTTGCAAATATCATAGAAAATTGTCATATATGTACAAAAATTGAACCCCATAGATCCAAGCCCCCCTCTCCTAGAAGCCCCCATAGGTGACAGATGCAGCACTGTAACTGATGATAATCGCAGGGGTTATTATAAATCATGGATTTATCTTACTTATAATCCTGTCCTCCCACAACTCCCTGCTCTAAAGGTAGTATGACACGGCCCGTCGTGGGCCGTGTAAACGAGCGCCGATCAACGAGACATATCGTTGATCGGCGCTGGTTTGCTCCTTCCACAAGGAGCTACGTGTGGGGACGAGCGCTTGTTGCTACGATCGCTCGTCCCAATACATTTCTATTCTGTCGGCAGCGCATCTCCCTCTTTACACACCATGTGCTGCCGACAACTATAAAAGTTTATGCATTTGAAACGATGCAATCAGCCGATGAATGAGTGTTTGCTCGTTCTCCTGTGTACACAGGACAATGATAAGGAACAGGCGTTCTGTGAACGCTCGTTTGCGCGATAATTGGCCAGTGTAAAAGGTCCTTATATGTAAAGCCTGAGCCTCCTTGCATTTTAGCATTTTAGAACTACAATAAACAAATGCAGCAATGTTACTTTATACATCATGGATCCATTTTTACTACACTCAAGTTTTGTCTCCTTACATAATTCCATGGATTGCAGATATCCTAGCTTCTAGTAAGTATATCTCACCCTAGTACTGGATTCACAGCTACACTGCACAGTCCTGCTGTATAATCTGCTACTTGCTGCTGCTTCTAATAAGTGTAATACCTCACCCTAGTGCTAGATTCTTAGCTACGCTGCTCATTACTGCTGTATGATGTCCGCCACGATGCTGATGTTGCTGCTTCTATATATGTGATAGAGAAAGGAGAGCAGAGTGAGAGAGGCAATGAGACACAGACGCTGCAGCTGCAAGTAAGTGTTATATTACACCACAGTGCTGGATTCTCAGCTACACTGCTCATTACTGCTGTATAATGTCCATGCTGCTTCTATATATGTCTGTATGTAAATATGTGTGTGTGTGTGTGTGTGTGTGTGTGTGTGTGTGTGTGTGTGTGTCTGTGTACAATTAGGTCCAGAATGATTTGGACAGTGACACAATCTTCATGATTTGGGTTTTGCTGCCACCACATTGGATTTGGAATGAAACATCTGACATACAATTGAAGTTTAGACTTTCAGGTTTAATTCAAGGGTTTGAACAAAAATATCCTGTGAAACGTTTAGGAATTGCCATTTTTCTACAGAGCCGCCTTGTTTCAGGGGCTCAAAAGTAATTGGACAAATTAACATTACCATAAATAAAAAAAAAATTTTTTAATACTTTGTAGAGAATCCTGTGCAGCAATGACGGCCTGAAGTCTGGAAACCATGGACATCACCACACGCTGGTTTCCTCCTCTGAGGCTTTGCCCGGCCTTTACTGCCGCGGTCTTCACTTGTTGCTTGTTTGTTTGTCTTTCTGCCTTAAAGGGAATGTGTCGCTAGAAAAAAATATATATATTTTTTTCAGTTAAACAGTAAGTATATAAATGATTACACATTGTTCTAATTTTTTAGCAAGTCAGGAAATATTATAAATTAGATTCTAATTTATAACATTTCCATGTGCTGGTCACTAGAGGGAGCAATTCCCAAAATTGCAGCATTGGCATGTGGTAAAGCAACCTCATTGCTTTATGCTGCAAATTGGAGAAGACACACTCGCTCTAGTGTCTAGTGTCTTCCACCAAGCCATCTCAATGCCCCCACCATGCCCTCACCATGCCATCACACTGCCCCCACCATGCCATGACACCGCCCCCACCATGCCATCACACTGCCCCCACCATGCCATCACACCACCCCCACCGTGCCATCACACTGCCCCCACCGTGCCATCACACTGCCCCACCGTGCCATCACACCGCCCCCACCATGTATTAAAGAGGATGTGGTGGCTTTGGATCATGAGCCGTTCCAAGCCTTCTCCATACTTTCTTCTCCCATCATTCTGGTCCAGGTTGATCTTAGTTTCGTTTTTACATGTTGTTTGGTAAAGTCTAATCCGGCCTTTCTATTTCTCAGGCTGATTAATGGTCTGCACCTTGTGGTGAACCCTCTGTATTTGCTCTCATGAAGTCTTCTCTTTATGGGAGACTTAGATACTGATCCACGTACTTCCTGGAGAGTCTTCACTTGGGTAGAAGTTGTGAAGGGGTTTTTCTTCACCATGGAAAGGATTCTGCAATCATCCACCACTGTTGTCTTCTGTGGACGTCCAGGCCATTCGGAGTTCACGTGATCACCAGTGCGCTCTTTTTTTTTTTTCAAACTGTTGATTTGGTCGCCCCTGACATTTGTGCTTCTCTCTGATGGATTTCTTCATTTTTTTCAGACTATCGATGGTCGGTGTCACTTGCATTGAGATCTCCATTGACCTCATGTTGTGGGTTCACAGCAACAGCTTCCAAATGCTGCACCTGGAATCCACTCCAGACCTTTTACCTGCTTATTGATGATGGATTAATGAGGGAATAGCCCATTAAATAGCTTGTGAGATAATTGTCCAATTATCTTTGGTCCCTTGAAAAAGAGGCAGCTCCATATTAAAGAGCTGTTATTCCTAAACCTTTCCTCAGATTAAGATGTGAAGACACTCAAATTAAAGCTGAGAGTCTGCACTTTAAGCCCGGATTATATAATTGGATATTCAATATGTTCCGGCAAACAGCTAAAATGACAAAACTTGTGTCACTGTCCAAATAATTCTTGACCTAACTGTGTATAAATATGTATTGATGTGTGTGTGTGTGTGTGTGTGTGTGTGTGTATATGTGTAGTATGTAGATAAGGCAGGATTCTACTCTTCTATGTGTGTGGTGTATAGAAGACATGATAGCCATTAGTCTCAGAGAAAACCGAGAATTAGGCCTTATTCACACGAACGTAGAATCCGTACGTGTGACAGCCGTCGTAAAACACACACATGTATTTCAATGGGGCCGCGCACGCGACCGTTGTTTAGAAAAATAGAAAACGTCCTACTTTCTTTTGTTTTCACAGATCCCTCGATAGACTATGGTGAAAACGGGACCCGCACGGGTGCAACCTGGATGTGAAAAACGGCCGTTTTTCACGTCCGAGTTTGCACTTGTTTATGTGAATCTGGCATAAGAGCGGGCAGAGGGGAAAGCTGCTAAAAATAAATAATCAAATCATATAATGGCCAGAAATCGTGTTATTCCTCATGTACACACATGACGGCTACACGGATGAGGCTCACTAGTAATTCCTGAGCACAGAATGATCTCCATTACGTGCACTCCATCCTTCTACTCTGTATGACTGCCCCCTGTAGGACAGATTCAGTAATACTACTGGAGACAGAGGATATTATCACCATGTCATGGGGGCAGAGATCCTCCCTGGTGCTGTGATGGGCACATGATGCCACTACGGATCAGGTAGATACTGGGGAGGGGAAGGTGTGAAATTCCTGTGGGATAATAAATCTCATGAACAACAGGAAAAACTTGGGATCAGTCACCAGCAACGTCTTTCTTGTGTCCAGTGCTAAACATTAACCCTCCTACTGCCGGGTACAAATCTATCACTTCAAGGATGAGAAAGTTCTGCTTAAGTATTTTGAGCTAGCGGCCAGTCCAATGTAGTAACTTCTGATGATCCGGAAAACCCTTTTTCCTCTTTGTAAGAATATATTAATAAACAGTAATGTAATGTGATTGGGCAGCACTAGAAGCAGGCGCTGCAGGTGACGTGACCGGGTCTCCACGCTCTTCTGAATACTATTAGTAGTCACGACATGTTCATACGTGTCGTGGCGTCCATTTATAACGATGGATCCCAAGGGCACACGACAGACCCTGTTGACTTAAAATACAAACCGTCAGGGCTTCTGGAACTGACGGCCAGGATCGTGCTGCGTGCTGACGGAATTACCTCCAATGCAAATGTGAACAGGTTTTTGTTTGTTTTTTCCTAATACCATAGAGAAATGGATACATTAATGGAGAGGATTCCTTCCATGACCAATAAAATGCAGGGATCATCCTCACCACAAGCCGTTACCCCTGAAAATGGTGACTGATCCCCCCCCCAGACATCCCTGCAGCCGCTGGCGCCGAATCCCCCACAAACCCTGAACGCACGGACAGATCTCACACATTCACAATGTATTAATACTTTCACCTACTGATTTTCTCATCTTATTCCGAGACGCAAATGGAAATTTCACCAATTTAACGTGGCTGGAAAATGTGACTCCTCTATGGGAAGAACAGAAAGTTTTTGTTTTTTTTCCCCTAGTGAAATTTGTAAAAGATTGGAAATCTGTAGTAATCCCGTGTGACACGTCCTGTACATCCCGGCACGTTCCCCCGTCTCCCCCTCTGATATAAGATGCTTTATACTGACATGTAACCTAATATTCATACTTTATGGTGCACATTACATTACCCCGAGGACTCTTACATGTACACAATTCCGTTTTTCATAGGAGGGACTTTTTCCGAAAACACTCATAGTCCTCTAGTGGTCACCGCTGTTGTGGGGGAGATTGATGATAGGGTCAATGTTCGACCATGTATAAGACCAGACCCAGGCATCAGTCCTACAACTACTTTACCCCATAATGGGAGGTGGGCATCGCTGGGGGGCTGAGAAGAAGCGTCATTTGGTTATGGTTATCTACAGCGCCCCCCAGAGAGCCCAGGTCATACTGCAGTGTCTGCTGGGTAGGTGACATTTCTGCAGATGGTGATGTAGTTGAGCAGAGGTGACACATAACAGCGAGGACCTTTGTAAAGTTTTATGGGTGTTACTCAGAGTTGTCACTTGTGTGATGTAAGTGTCTCTGGCAGAGAAGTGAATAGTATAATAGAAGGATTAGGAAGAACCTGTTCTACTCCGGCCACATAGATGGGGACAGACGTCTTCCTCACGCTATTCAGGTACTGTAGCACGGCCCGCGCTCTATAATGGATGCAGCTCCAAAACAGAATGAATATATTCCGACGCTGCAGTACATTCTGCTCCACCAGACTTGCCTGCGTTACACAATTAAGGCTCTGTTCACATGTACATTGAAGGATCCGCCTCTGTCGCAGGATCCGTAGAATTCTAATAGAAAGATAACTTTGCATCCAGTGCTATTATTTTTTTGTCTAAACGGCGTAAACCTCGGTGGGACCCAATGGACGCCATGTGAACAGTGTCTTAGGATCCTAAAGTAAAGTTGATGTTTTTTTAGAAACTGCACCACACTTGTCCATGGTTGTGTCTGGTATTGCAGCTCAGCCGCTCGCCTTGATACCAAAAGACCAAAGACAGGAGGAGCGCAAATTCTGAGAAAACATAAAATATTACTTATCTTGTCCTGGTCTTGAGGTACACCATGTCTTATACTCTAGTCACCTCCAGAGCTGCTATCATTATTCTCTTGATTTCCTCAATAATGTCGTGCTGGCCGCTTCAGTTCATATACTGTATCCCAACATTATTTTAAAACCGCTTTCTGCGCCAATACTGCTGCCAAGTGTGAACATGGACTGAGAAGCACACACTGTAGCTGCAGTCTTTACATGTTGTTATAATCTGACAAATACAATTTAAATAAGATCTTCCAGAACGTATTAGTCCCCACATCGCAGTGCAGTATGTAGGACCAGCTAACATATTAGTTCCGTGTACTAGCCAAGACAATGCCTACTGCAGCTCTGGATGTGACTGGAGACATGGCTTCTTATCCAGGCAGCAGTGCTGGTTTCTCATCCGCCATGGATGGATCTGGTCCAGAAGGATCAGTCATTGCTACACGTTCAGTGTGTTCTGTGCCAGCTCCTAGACTGGAGGACGTAGCGCTAAGTCCTGTGTCTGCACAATCTCAGCGCACACTGTAATTAGGAATTGCTGGGGTTTGTGTCCTAACCTGGAATATTACCCAGTTACTAAGAATATATATGGAGTCACATCAATTACACAAAAGAGAAGAATCCGCACGGGTCACTTTTTCCCCAATATTAAGGTGAATTTATGATTATTAATCTCTCCTGTCAGGGACACAGTCCAGACCACGCGCGCCGCCGGCATCACACAGCGCGCACATTACGTTATTCACATCACAGCATTTTATTATTACGGAACTATAGGAGAATCCTGAGCTAGAAGCCGCAATCTGACGATCGTCCTGATCACTCCCGGAGACTCAAACACAGGCGGATATTTCCCGCTATGTGAAGGGTTTTCTCCATTATTTCTGCACTGTCCCTCATGGCTTTCTAGAAGACGATAGGAAACACTATGACTTAGAGCCGGGCGATCATGACCTAAATCACAATCACATTAATTGAACATGTAACCTTGATTATGATTACTGAACAATTATTTAGGCCACACCCCTTTTTGCATGCTACGCCATTGAATTAATATCCTCTGAGCCTGCTGTATATAATATACCCTCTTACCCCACACAGTGTAATGCCCCCATAGTGCTCCCCATACATTATATTGCTCCCCATACAGTATAATGCCCCCATAGTGCTCCCTATACAGTATAATGCCCCCATAGTGCTCCCCATACAATATAATGCCCCCATAGTGCTCCCCATACAGTATAGTGCTCCCCATACAGTATAATGCCCCCATAGTGCTCCCTATACAGTATAATGCCCCCATAGTGCTCCCTATACAGTATAATGCCCCCATAGTGCTCCCCATACAGTATAGTGCTCCCCATACAGTATAATGCCCCCATAGTGCTCCCTATACAGTATAATGCCCCCATAGTGCTCCCCATACAGTATAATGCCCCCATAGTGCTCCCCATACAGTATAATGCCCCCATAGTGCTCCCTATACAGTATAATGCCCCCATAGTGCTCCCTATACAGTATAATGCCCCCATAGTGCTCCCCATACAGTATAGTGCTCCCTATACAGTATAATGCCCCCATAGTGCTCCCTATACAGTATAATGCCCCCATAGTGCTCCCCATACATTATATTGCTCCCCATACAGTATAATGCCCCCATAGTGCTCCCTATACAGTATAATGCCCCCATAGTGCTCCCTATACAGTATAATGCCCCCATAGTGCTCCCTATACAGTATAATGCCCCCATAGTGCTCCCTATACAGTATAATGCCCCCATAGTGCTCCCCATACAGTATAGTGCTCCCCATACAGTATAATGCCCCCATAGTGCTCCCTATACAGTATAATGCCCCCATAGTGCTCCCCATACAGTATAATGCCCCCATAGTGCTCCCCATACAGTATAATGCCCCCATAGTGCTCCCTATACAGTATAATGCCCCCATAGTGCTCCCCATACAGTATAGTGCTCCCTATACAGTATAATGCCCCCATAGTGCTCCCTATACAGTATAATGCCCCCATAGTGCTCCCCATACAGTATAGTGCTCCCTATACAGTATAATGCCCCCATAGTGCTCCCTATACAGTATAATGCCCCCATAGTGCTCCCTATACAGTATAATGCCCCCATAGTGCTCCCCATACAGTATAGTGCTCCCTATACAGTATAATGCCCCCATAGTGCTCCCTATACAGTATAATGCCCCCATAGTGCTCCCCATACATTATATTGCTCCCCATACAGTATAATGCCCCCATAGTGCTCCCTATACAGTATAATGCCCCCATAGTGCTCCCCATACAGTATAATGCCCCCATAGTGCTCCCTATACAGTATAATGCCCCCATAGTGCTCCCCATACATTATATTGCTCCCCATACAGTATAATGCCCCCATAGTGCTCCCTATACAGTATAATGCCCCCATAGTGCTCCCCATACAGTATAGTGCTCCCTATACAGTATAATGCCCCCATAGTGCTCCCTATACAGTATAATGCCCCCATAGTGCTCCCCATACATTATATTGCTCCCCATACAGTATAATGCCCCCATAGTGCTCCCTATACAGTATAATGCCCCCATAGTGCTCCCCATACAGTATAATGCCCCCATAGTGCTCCCTATACAGTATAATGCCCCCATAGTGCTCCCTATACAGTATAATGCCCCCATAGTGCTCCCTATACAGTAGAATGCCCCTTAGAGCTGCCCCCACACAGTATAATGCCCCCATAGCTGCCTCCACACAATATAACGCCCCCATAGCTCCCCCCACGCTGTATAATGCCCCCATAGCTGCCTCCACACAATATAACGCCCCCATAGCTCCCCCCACGCTGTATAATGCCCCCATAGCTGCCTCCACACAATATAACGCCCCCATAGCTCCCCCCACGCTGTATAATGCCCACGCAGCTGCCCCCAATAGTGTCTGATATAAATAATAATATAAATATTCACCTAACCCCGTTCCAATGACGTCACTGCCTCGCGCCCGCAAGATGACGATTAATAGCACTGAATTTCAGTTTCGTTTTTTTCCAATTAATTACCAAGCGCTATTATGACCATGTAATTTACCACAAACAAGTAAAATCTAAAAAGCGGGATGCAGAGGAGTAGAAAAACACGGCTGCAGTCTGCCAGAAACAGCGCCACCCCTGCTCATGGGCTGAGTCTGTAATTGCAGCTCAGCTGTAATGAAGTGAATGGGACTGAGCTGCAGGTGGACAGGAGTGACGCTGTTCTTGGACTGCAGGAGCCTGGCTGTGAATAACAACCGTGCTCCCGCCGCTGATATTGTGGGTACAGTGGCAGTACTCATGAGATACCAGCGATGGATATATTCATTGCTCGTCGTTAAGGGGTTAATTAAACTACTGCAACTTGTGTGCCTTTATAATAAATGTGGCACAAAGAAAAACCCACCAGTCTCAGCCTTTCTGTTTTTGTTCCTTACCATTTCCAAGATCTCTGCTTCCAGGCAGTCACAGTCGCAGTCAGTTGTAAAATGTAGCACTGTACAGGATTTAAATCTTTGGTTAGACAAAAATGTAAATAAAAAAAAAAAAATGTTTCTATTCATTGACAGCAAGAAATGATCTTGAGCTTATATAAAACCCACTAAAGGCACCATTGTGTAACTATAGGGGAAAGTCCATCTAGACCTGGTTTGCAGCCCGATTTGCTCTTTTTGCTCCCCTGACACTTTTGCTGATGGTCCTGATCTTCTAGGAGACACTCAGCAGATCTTGGTGACAACTTTTATTTTTTAGCATTCGCAAGAACAAAAACAATTCCACAAAGAAAGTCCAGTCTCAGCAGGAAGTTGTCTTCCTGTAATATCTCGGTGAGTCAGGCTCCCAGAGCGGCCAGAGAGGATTCAGCAACAGGTTGCACCTGGTCACAATTAAGCATTCAATAGGAGTGGGATCAGAGGCCACCTAAAACTAATTTCATTGACCCTTTTCTATTTTCACGTAGCGTACAGTTCTGGAGTTCGGCGCTGGAGCTGATTTTCTGCACGAGTTTTAATCAGAAACTGATGTTGTCATTTCTCTGGGACCCTGCAAGGAACAGCAAAGCCCAGCGATTAAACATTAATTGGACTAATTGTAAGAAGTAATCCTCCGCTATGTGGAGACTCTTCCTCAGGATAATAACCATGGAAAGCGAGCTGTTTACATTAAAACAAACCGATGGGTGACATCATGACAATAAAAAAACTGGTAATATGAGGTTAGGGAAGGTGTGACCAGGTCGGGGGGTACTACGTGGATATCTGATCATGTATCTCAAGTCTTAATCTTATGTCAAACTATATATAGCATTACTCTACATGAACAGCAGAGGCACTGTATACATTACATTACATATCCTGTACTGATCCTGAGTTATATCCTGTATTATACTCCAGAGCTGCACTCACTATTCTGCTGGTGGAGTCACTGTGTACATACATGACATTACTTATCCTGTACTGATCCTGAGTTATATCCCGTATTATACTCCAGAGCTGCACTCACTATTCTGCTGGTGGAGTCACTGTGTACATACATGACATTACATATCCTGTACTGATCCTGAGTTATATCCTGTATTATACTCCGGAGCTGCACTCACTATTCTGCTGGTGGAGTCACTGTGTACATACATGACATTACTTATCCTGTACTGATCCTGAGTTATATCCTGTATTATACTCCAGAGCTGCACTCACTATTCTGCTGGTGGAGTCACTGTGTACATACATGACATTACATATCCTGTACTGATCCTGAGTTATATCCTGTATTATACTCCGGAGCTGCACTCACTATTCTGCTGGTGGAGTCACTGTGTACATACATGACATTACTTATCCTGTACTGATCCTGAGTTATATCCTGTATTATACTCCAGAGCTGCACTCACTATTCTGCTGGTGGAGTCACTGTGTACATACATTACTTATCCTGTACTGATCCTGAGTTACATCCTGTATTATACTCCAGCGCTGCACTCACTATTCTGCTGGTGGAGTCACTGTGTACATACATTACATTACTTATCCTGTACTGATCCTGAGTTATATCCTGTATTATACCCCAGAGCGGCACTCACTATTCTGCTGGTGGAGTCACTGTGTACATACATTACATTACTTATCCTGTACTGATCCTGAGTTACATCCTGTATTATACTCCAGAGCTGCACTCACTATTCTGCTGGTGGAGTCACTGTGTATATACATTACATTACTTATCCTGTACTGATCCTGAGTTACATCCTGTATTATACCCCAGAGCGGCACTCAGTATTCTGCTGGTGGAGTCACTGTATACATACATTACATTACTTATCCTGTACTGATCCGGAGTTACATCCTGTATTATACTCCAGAGCTGCACTCACTATTCTGCTGGTGGAGTCACTGTGTACATACATTACATATCCTGTACTGATCCTGAGTTATATCCTGTATTATACTCCAGAGCTGCACTCACTATTCTGCTGGTGGAGTCACTGTGTACATACATTACATTACTTATCCTGTACTGATCCAGAGTTATATCCTGTATTATACTCCAGAGCTGCACTCACTATTCTGCTGGTGGAATCACTGTGTACATACATTACTTATCCTGTACTGATCCTGAGTTACATCCTGTAACACTATTCTGCTGGTGGAGTCACTGTGTATATACATTACATTACTTATCCTGTACTGATCCTGAGTTATATCCTGTATTATACTCCAGAGCGGCACTCACTATTCTGCTGGTGGAGTCACTGTGTACATACATTACATTACTTATCCTGTACTGATCCTGAGTTACATCCTGTATTATACTCCAGAGCTGCACTCACTATTCTGCTGGTGGAGTCACTGTGTACATACATTACATTACTTATCCTGTACTGATCCTGAGTTACATCCTGTATTATACTCCAGAGCTGCACTCACTATTCTGCTGGTGGAGTCACTGTGTATATACATTACATTACTTATCCTGTACTGATCCTGAGTTACATCCTGTATTATACCCCAGAGCGGCACTCAGTATTCTGCTGGTGGAGTCACTGTATACATACATTACATTACTTATCCTGTACTGATCCGGAGTTACATCCTGTATTATACTCCAGAGCTGCACTCACTATTCTGCTGGTGGAGTCACTGTGTACATACATTACATTACTTATCCTGTACTGATCCTGAGTTATATCCTGTATTATACTCCAGAGCTGCACTCACTATTCTGCTGGTGGAGTCACTGTGTACATACATTACATTACTTATCCTGTACTGATCCTGAGTTATATCCTGTATTATACTCCAGAGCTGCACTCACTATTCTGCTGGTGGAGTCACTGTGTTCATACATTACATTACTTATCCTGTACTGATTATGAGTTACATCCTGTATTATACTCCAGAGCTTCACTCACTATTCTGCTGGTGGAGTCACTGTGTATATACATTACATTACTTATCCTGTACTGATCCTGAGTTACATCCTGTATTATACTCCAAAGCTGCACTCACTATTCTGCTGGTGGAGTCACTGTGTACATACATTACATTACTTATCCTGTACTGATCCTGAGTTACATCCTGTATTATACTCCAGAGCTGCACTCACTATTCTGCTGGTGGAGTCACTGTGTACATACATTACATTACTTATCCTGTACTGATCCTGAGTTATATCCTGTATTATACTCCAGAGCGGCACTCACTATTCTGCTGGTGGAGTCACTGTGTACATACATTACATTACTTATCCTGTACTGATCCTGAGTTACATCCTGTATTATACCCCAGAGCGGCACTCAGTATTCTGCTGGTGGAGTCACTGTATACATACATTACATTACTTATCCTGTACTGATCCGGAGTTACATCCTGTATTATACTCCAGAGCTGCACTCACTATTCTGCTGGTGGAGTCACTGTGTACATACATGACATTACTTATCCTGTACTGATCCTGAGTTACATCCTGTAACACTATTCTGCTGGTGGAGTCACTGTGTATATACATTACATTACTTATCCTGTACTGATCCTGAGTTATATCCTGTATTATACTCCAGAGCGGCACTCACTATTCTGCTGGTGGAGTCACTGTGTACATACATTACATTACTTATCCTGTACTGATCCTGAGTTACATCCTGTATTATACCCAAGAGCGGCACTCACTATACTGCTGGTGGAGTAACGGTGTACATACATTACATTACTTATCCTGTACTGATCCTGAGTTACATCCTGTATTATACTCCAGAGCTGCACTCACTATTCTGCTGGTGGAGTCACTGTGTACATACATTACATTACTTATCCTGTACTGATCCTGAGTTACATCCTGTATTATACTCCAAAGCTGCACTCACTATTCTGCTGGTGGAGTCACTGTGTACATACATTACATTACTTATCCTGTACTGATCCTGAGTTACATCCTGTATTATACTCCAGAGCTGCACTCACTATTCTGCTGGTGGAGTCACTGTGTACATACATTACATTACTTATCCTGTACTGATCCTGAGTTACATCCTGTATTATACTCCAGAGCTGCAGTCATTCACATTGCGGGTGGTAGGAGCTTCATTCTTTTTAGTGCAATTAAGACAAGGAAACCTGCGTGGTTGCATTGATCGTCTCCCCTTTGGTTCCTCGTTTCACCATCTGCAGGGTATGAATGTTGGGTGGACGTGTGCAGTGTGAGGTGCACAGTCTTATACACAGACAGGCTGCACTGTATTTACCCATAAGGCAGTGACTGTGTAGTGTATGTTCTGTGATTTCATGGATCCCGCTTAGAAGCAGATCCCCTCGTCACGCAGTCAGGTGTATGTGCAGGTCGTCCACTCACTTGAGCATAGCCTCAGCCCACCTTCAAGGGGAGATAGGTGTCAGCCCAGGCAAAACTGACCACAGAACATTTTCCCACATGTCACATTTTCTGGACACTGAGTTGAGTCATCCCACCCTACATCTCAGCAGGACCCTGGACAGGAAATGCCATCACAAAACTTTTTTTTTTTTAAAGTCCTAACAGCAATTTAACTGTTTATATTCTGGAGTCAGAGTTCCCCAGAAATATGGAGTAGTCGTCAGGCATGACGGGAAACCTAGTTCAGGTGAACATTAAGCAATGTCAATCTTGTGCCTCCGCCGAAACGTTCTACACGCAAGACACTAAATTGTATATCTATTCCCCCCCCCCCTCCCCCCCAAAAAATGATGATTGCTTTGTTGGGGTTTAGAGCCAGACCCCCAGTGGATTATACCTGTCAGGAGTTGCCTCTCAATCAGGGAGTGTCACATTAAATCTCCAAACAAGCAGAAGACTAATCACCTGCACAGCGCTACGTAAAAACTCAGATTTCACTGTGTGGAACGTCCGCAACGCATATGCAAGATAAATTGACATGCTGCAGAGTCCGAAACAAAGGTCACTTTCTGCAAGTGTTTTCTGCGGATTGTTTCTGCAGCGTCTGGATGAGGCTTTTTAGATCTCATATATTTTGCTGCTACTGTATTATATTCCAG
The DNA here is from genome assembly GCF_050947455.1 of Rhinoderma darwinii. Classification (NCBI taxonomy): domain Eukaryota; kingdom Metazoa; phylum Chordata; class Amphibia; order Anura; family Rhinodermatidae; genus Rhinoderma; species Rhinoderma darwinii. The sequence continues at coordinate 1,316,774 of NC_134699.1, read as the reverse complement.
AATTTCTGCACTTCCGCCCCTCAGATGGTGGCTGTGGCTTGTCTGTTACCAGTGCGGTCATCCGTCCATTGCTATAATTTATTAGATGGGACTGGTGCAGTTCTGACTAGGATAATATGGCGGCATTATACTACCAGAGACTCCACAGAGCTGGAATAAGCCCCTCGGTCATACAAAGCATAACCAAAACAAAACTAGTGAGGTTTTATTACAATCTTTAAGGTCCAGAGACTTGTCCAATAATGAGGTGTGGGGATCAGGGGCCCGGAAACCTTCTCATAGCTCTGTACTGTAACTCAGCCGAGCAGTGTAAGGGTATGTGCACACACACTAATTACGTCCGTAATTGACGGACGTATTTCGGCCGCAAGTCCCAGACCGAACACAGTGCAGGGAGCCGGGCTCCTAGCATCATACTTATGTACGACGCTAGGAGTCCCTGCCTCGCTGCAGGACAACTGTCCCGTACTGTAATAATGTTTTCAGTATGGGACAGTTGTCCTGCAGTGAGGCAGGGACTTCTAGCATCGTACATAAGTATGATGCTAGGAGCCCGGCTCCCTGCACTGTGTTCGGTCCGGGACTTGCGGCCGAAATACGTCCGTCAATTACGGACGTAATTAGTGTGTGTGCACATACCCTAAGTGTTAATACTGGCGCAAAATAACTCAGCCAAGCAGTGTAAGTGTTAATACTGGCTGAATATAACTACATGAGGTTTAATGGGGCAGCAGCATGGCTTGGACTGTCAGCCTCTGAAAAGCCTTCTCTATGCAGAGAACAATAATAGTGACATTGTTTGTAGCCTCTCCTGGCTGTTTTATGGAAGCCTGCTCTGGAGAGAGAGGTGACCACAGATGCCTTTTGGCCACATGTGTTTACACAAGGAAATGCATGTGGGCTGAGGGTGGCGCCTCTTGTCAGCAGTCCTTCTCTGTACTCCTGACCCCTCATACAACTGCTTTCTTGCTTCTGGGTAATTTTACTGAAATCCAGATGTGCTTCGGCTCCAGAGTGGCTGCTGAGACTCCATGAACTGGCATCTCATAGAACATCAATCCGTGGGGTAAAATGGCGTGGTGCTTGTTTAAAAAAAAAATAGCGTAATGCTTCTCAGTAACAGATCATGATTTATTCAGCCTCTTGTTTGACAGAGTTTTATCGAAAGCTCATGCTTTACAGGGACTTAATTACGCCTCTCTCGTCCCCCTCCTTTTCTTCATTGTACAAGTTCAGCTCAAACGATGCAAGTGGAATAGAACAGGTACAAAGCTGTGCGACTATCCGCAGTGTACACAGGACTTTACCTGCAACATAATCCCAGACATGAGTGCCGAGTGCTCGGGGTACCACTGCCCCTAGGTGAAGGTGTTCTTCAATTCGCTTGTCAAGTTTCGGCAGTGTGCGATGAATAGAATGTGACCCCCAGCTCCAAATACAGGGGACCCAATGGCCCATATCAGCATAGAGCCAGTCCTGATGAGCGCTGCATCATACAAATGCCTGTACATGTATAGCAGACCGCAGCCTCAATTTGACAGGGTGAACCCAAATATACAAAGCTCACAAACGGAAGATGAGCGGTCGCACACTGCGATGCAGCCACAAACAAAACGTCATTATAACAAATGCAACAGAACCGCGCTGAGATTTAGGGCAACTTTTCCAAATGATTGTCCGGTAGAGGCGTTCACCACGGGCAGTAATGATGGCAGCAGCGGGTCCCAAATATGACAGGAGGATTAAACAGGACCGGTCGCCTCTCCTGACTTGTCTTTTCCATGAAATAACAATTTTACAACATCCTTTTTTTTAGAACTTTATTCCATTTCTCTGAAATGTATGTGTCAGTCTGTGTAAGGACACATCACCTGCTGGTAACACTAGGTTGTGAATTTATTAATACATTTCTAGGAGGAATAACAGAGGAATGGCACAATGCAGAGAAACTGTTACAAAATTGTTATTTCATGGGAATACAATTATTTACTAAAACAGGAGAGGCGACGGGTCTTTTGTAAATGTCTTATACTTCATTTGTGTGATAGTGAGAGACTTTCCTCGCACAAACGTCTGAAAACAGGCAGTGAGATCCTGACACCACAGAATTTTCTTGGAAGCTGCAGCAGGATTCTGATCATATCGGCTAATAACGGTAACCTGCCACCCACAGCGCAGCTTTAATGCACCACTATTCGTAAAGTGGTGACAAACATATGTGATAAAGTAGTGGTCTCAGGGCGGGGAGAGCTCGCATGGATCCTCTACACGTTGACATCTGTAGGGCCAGGTTTACATCATAGATTTTCACGTGGATTTTGGCACAAATTCTGCCCCAAAAACTGCATTTCACTGATTTTAATTCGTTTTAAATCTTCATCACCAAAAAAAGTAATGTTTCTCTTTTTGACGTGGAAACTGCGTTGGGTAGCCACAAGGAATTCGCCTCAATGAATAGGGCTAATACGCGTGCCGATCTCTGGTGGATAAACCTCACATTTGTGCTGCAAATTCTCTCTGAAATCCGCAACTGATTTGACCAAAATAATCTGTGGTCTGGACACCGCCTGGAGGCTCCTGAGCGCTTCCAAATCAGTGTTGTGTATCGTTACGCATGCGGCTGAACTTTGTGCGTGAGGACGGCGCCAGCGGCAGATTGTGAGAGGCGCCAGTACATGTGAAGAGGTTCTCCGATGCCACACGCTCTTTATGTAAAAAACAGCCCCCCCCCCCCTTGATGGGGGATAGTGACAGAGATATAGAATATATACAGTATCTCTCGCTCTCTCTTTGTGTATATATAGAGAGATTTTTTACAAAACTTCCACTGTTAATAGTGCGGAATTGACAGTCCGACCACAGCGTTTACTATTATATCGCGTTACCCCAAATGAAAAACTCCTCCTAGGTTACGGAAAAAATCAACGATTTGGACTCAACCTCTCCCCAGCTGGAAATGGCTGATAACAGGGACAAAAGCTTAAATTGGACTGCAGAGCAGATGAAGCCATAATGATTTTGGACTGTGGGAGACCTGGCAGAGGACTGAGGCTGTGATTTTGATCAGTAAGGTCCTATTGGGCAGATATTCTTTCATGAACGAGTGATGAGTCGTTTGCATCAGAGCGACGGTTTGCAGCGCGGTGGCTCAGTGGTTAGCGCTATTGCCTTGCAGCGCTGGGGTCCTTGGTTCAAATCCAACCAAGGACGACATCTGCATGGAGTTTGTATGTTCTCCCCGTGTTTGCAAGATTTGTCCGACAATCACTCTGTCTAATGTGCGGGGTTTAGATGAACATGTCCCTTTAGTGATGACAGAGAAAAACATGAAATAATTGTATTATTACCACCCTGTAGATTCTCGTTACCAGCAGTCATTATAGTGACACGTGAAGGGACTGTCCTGCAGAGCGCACTGTGAGGTATCTGCTGCCCAAGACCCTGTCCAGTGTTGGGGGAGGGGGGGGTAGAGGGACTTTCAGCGTCACTGGACCCCATGTGATGTCACTTGGGTCTGAGCAATGCCGATGATTTATGGCATGCTCAGGGGTAGTATACTCCTATGTATACATGATATACATCACCCCGGAGCATTTACATTTGCAGTATTTCACAATGAGAGTTATGTAACATGTTATAGAGCAGCTGGGATTGGTTAGTGCTTTGCAGGACCGCGCATCAATTTTAATATTCAATCCATGCCACAGCCAAAATACAATCATTATATTCATGCACGAGCGCTGTCCTCGCCGCCGTCACTTCATGGTCCCTACACCTGGGCTGTGGAGAGGAGCAGAGCAGGACCTGAAATCTGCACGTACAAGGTCCTTATATACAGGCTCCCCGAGATCTCTGGAGTGGGGACCATCCTACGACTTAGGAAGATATAAGCCCTACAAACCACGACCGCGCATTTCATTGCAGTGAAACATCCGTGCGCACTGGAAGATTTCGATACTTAAATGTTTTTTTATTTTATCCTTTACACGAGACAACCGGACGTCATGGCACAGCGATACACCGGATATCGGCGGTCACATGAACAATATTACGTAGTGACGGCCCAATACACCGTCCTGTAATTACATAAGTATAAACTACGCTGCGAAGTATATTAAGCGCTGACTTTCTATTACTGCTACACAACCCGCGTCCTCTCTGCTCGTTACACGTTAAATATTCGCCTCCGTGCCGTTCAGTATAAGGCTATGTTCACACGGCTTATTTTCAGCCTTTTCCAGGCCGTAAACAGCGCATAAAACGGAAGCACAACGCCTCCAAACATCTGCCCATTGATTTCAATCGGAAAAACGGCGTTCTGTTCCGACAGGCCGCTTTTTTACGCGGCCGTTTTGAAAAGCGGCCGCGTAAAAACACGGCCGTAAAAAAGAAGTGCATATCACTCCTTGGCCTGTCTTTTGAGCCGTTTTTCGTAGACTATTGAAAACAGCTCCAAAAATGGCTGCGGAAAACGCGAGTGGCTTAAAAAACATCTGAAAATCAGGAGCCGTTTTCCCGTTGAATCTCCGTATTTTCAGACGTTTTTGCGTTTTCGTGTGAACATTCCCTAACAAGGGTTATAATAACGACTCTGTCCTCCCTGCCACCACCTGGTGAAGCTTCATGTAAAATTAAACAAGTTTATCTGCATTATGGAAACATGAATTAGGGGTCTTTGAGTCTGGATTAGCAGATAAGTCCTGCTTTTCTGACAGGGACTGTGGAGGATCCCCCCGGATACAGCGCAGCAGAGTCGCGGGGTCACAGTCTCACGCCACTTTGTTCATCGTGTGGTTTACGTAAATACATGTCATCTGAAAAAACTCCAGATATTTGGGTAGAAGCAGCTCCCGGACTTTGGGGGTCTACACACTGACAGGGATGTGAATGTACAAACACCATGGCTCTGCCCTGATTTATGAGCACCGATGGGACGGTATACTCAGAATTACAGTGCCGGATTCCCATAACCCTCAGCAGTGACGCCGCTTTAGAGGAACACGTTAAATGGACGATATACTTTAAGTAATTTTTTTTCCATTCACGTCTGTGATAACGTATGTTAACCCCTTCTGGTGAAGTGTGCAGCAACAGACAGGACAAGTCACTTTACGACTGACAGGTAACAAGCGGCTGCGGGGAATAAAGTGACGCCTTCCACCTAATAACAAGGTCTATTACTAACAAAGCTGTAATATGATGGGGGTGATCTTTATCTAAAGCGCTAGTTACAAAAGTCATTGACAAGGATTTCACAGGTTCCTTTTAAATCCTCTTGTAATGAACTTGAGTTACATCTTATACTCCAGTCACACCTGAAGCTGCACTCACAATTCTGCTGGTTGCCATTGAAAATAGACTGCAGTTAATCTGCACCTCACAGTCTGAGAAACCACTTTGAAGCTTAGCTCTGTGTTTTTAGCTTCAACAAAACCGCCATCTCTGAATAAGGCCTCATGCACACGACCGTAAGGGTATTTACTGTCCGCAAATACGGATACACATTCTTAACCGTCCGTAATTATCGAAGCGCCCATAGACTTCTATGGGCGAGTCTGCCTCAATTGCGGAGTGGAATAGGACATGTTCTAAATTTTGCAGATCATTTCTACGTCTCGGACACACATCTGTAAAATAGGGTAAGGTGTCCGTGGCTTATAGAAATCAATGGGTCCGCAATTTCATCCGTAATTACGGATAAAAACTACAGTCGTGCATGGGACCCAAAGCCACAAATAGCTATTTGCTGCTCAATTATAATGAGCCGCTCAGCATGAAGTAGTCTAAAATCCAGCCGGTGTCTCATCATCGTATCAGGCTACTGTTCCCTCCAACGTTTTGTAATCTTTTTTTTTTTACCATTTTGCATATACATCTCATATAAAGATCGATGTGTCTCCATGGTTACAGACTACAAGCAGCCCTTTGTGTAGTCTGATCCTGAAATTGCATGTAACTCCACTCCCTCCACCCCATCTTCTTGACAGTGAAGTGGGGGGAAAGCATGACTGCGGGATCAGACTACACAGGGTTCGCTAGCAGTTTTTACCATGAAGACACATCCCTTTGCCTAGGAGCTGTATACAGAAAAAAGTTCATTTTTAGTATTTCCTACATTTTGTTTAGATGCATTGGAGCAATAGAAGTGCACACAGCCTTTGAGGCTCTTCCCATATTTAGAGGGGTTTGGGTCACTGCTCGCAGTTTCTTTCCCGTTAACAGTGAGAATATTGTAGACCAGACTGCAGTAAACAATCCGGATCCATCCGCTGGCTCTCGGAGTGTGGACATCCTGTGCCCACACAGCATTGTGGATTCTGCTATCTCCAGCCCTAAATATCTCCTGACCAGCTTCCTGGCTCACGTCCTCTCTTTGTCATCAGGTTTCCCCATTTTCCTTCTATCATTTGGATGACAAACAAAAGCTTTTCCTCTGACCCATTCCATGCTTACACCCATCATCTATCCACCTGCTGCCGGCACATGGATCCTGCCAAGTATCACACATTGTAGGGTCAACAGCACTAAAAGTAATCGAGCCCTCTAATATTTTATATTAGGAGTGCATGTTTCCTTATATTACACAAGTGTTTATATAGGTAATACAGGTATGTGATAACTTGCATAATGGATTATTTACACACGGGATGAACAATATACATTGTGGACCACAGCAGCTGGGAGCTGAGACACGGATATGAAACCACTCACCGTAGGTAAATAACGTCCACTTCTCTGATATTTCTCGCAGACTTTAGAGGGAACCCGTCATATCAAACATCTGCAGACAGCATGATATAGAGTACGAGAAGCTGAGCATATTAGTATATAGTTGTGTGTAAAAAGATACACACAGTGGGCAGGTCTACTCAGTGATAGGCAGCTATATTGCTGGTGTGGTCACTGTGTACATACATTACTTATCCTGTACTGATCCTGAGTTACATCCTGTATTATACTCCAGAGCTGCACTCACTATTCTGCTGGTGGAGTCACTGTGTACATACATTACATTACTTATCCTGTACTGATCCTGAGTTATATCATGTATTATACTCCAGAGCTGCACTCACTATTCTGCTGGTGGAGTCACTGTGTACATACATTACATTACTTATCCTGTACTGATCCTGAGTTATATCATGTATTATACTCCAGAGCTGCACTCACTATTCTGCTGGTGGAGTCACTGTGTACATACATTACATTACTTATCCTGCACTAATCCTGAGTTACATCCTGTATTATACTCCAGAGCTGCACTCACTATTCTGCTGGTGGAATCACTGTGTACATACATTACTTATCCTGTACTGATCCTGAGTTACATCCTGTATTATACTCCAGAGCTACACTCACTATTCTGCTGGTGGAGTCACTGTGTACATACATTACCTTACTTATCCTGTACTGATCGTGATGTACAAACCTACTGAACAAACATGTTTAGCGGCCATAATACGGATGCCACAATGCTGCGGTATTACGGCCATCTGAAGCTGACACATTCCAGGTGAAGCCACGCCCTAAAAACACCCCCCTTTTTACCTGGGAAACCTGGCCAATACTTTTCCATAGATGGAAAGATTTGACCCGGATTATTCACCGGCTCGGGTGGACTAAACGAATGGAGCCAACCGAAGGCCAAAAGCCCAAAGTATAACATAGCAAGCCACCATGGTTGAAGTCCTAGTTTTATTTTCATGTCTATGTCTAGTTTCGGAATAATCTGGGATATGATACTGTTTGTGTTGTCGAATTAAAATGGCTCAGCGGTTTAGGTGGATGGTAGTCATTCCTCTGGTGCAGGAGCTCCTGGTTCAAGTCTCCCTGGTGTCTTATATGGCATTGAGGGCTTTTTGAGGTTCCTTCTATGGAGGCTTTCTCAACCTTAAGGCCTCGTGCACATTTCCAACACCGTTTTCACGCCTGTTTTTGACGGAAACTGAAACCGATTGGGACGACTGTGGAGATGAAGCCTAACGTGTGTTGGAGTTTTTTCTTGTTATCCCATTTCTGCCTCTTGATAGATTGTATTCATCTGGGATTTGTTACCGGCCCAAGCAAATGTTGTGGCGCTTGTGGTTGGCCCATTGGGTTGTACTTTGGCTTCCTGTAGCTCCAGGTTCTAGTCCCGCTGCTCTTGTTAGGACATTATATTTATGCTTTATGGAAACAACATTGGAAAACATTGTAGTTATCTAGGTAGTGTCCTCAGTAATGATCCAGGCCATGGTGTAGGGGATAGAAACAAGACTATGGTGTGAGAACCTGGAGTTCTAGCCCCCTGAGTGACTCTATGATCACCAAGACAACGACCGGGTACGTATGAACTGCTTTTTATTTTTATCAGCAGCCTCTTTTCTCTATCAGTGATTGATAGAGACAAGTGGCTGCCGATTAGTGTAATATTTCTGTAATGTACTTCTGCCCGCCCGGCCGTTGCTAGGCAAAGGCTCCGTCACACACAGACGGCACACGGATGCCTTCTGTGTGCCTTCAGTTTTTTTGACGGCCCCATTGACTTGCATGGGCCTCACGGTCACGGAATCTCGGACCAAAGTAGGACATGCTCTACTGTCGTAACGGAGCAACGGGACCGTCAAAAAAACGGAAGTGTGCATGGCCCCATTGAAATGAATGGGTCAGGGTGCTAGCCGTCAGAAAACTGGCTAGCACCCAGAAGAAAAAGACTGAAGTGGGCATGAGGCCTTAAGAAGACTAATTAGAGTCAAGAAGACCACCACTTTTTCTACAAACTCCAATTTAAGTGTTTGCTCAGGGAGCAGCTTGTAAACTGAAACCGATTGGGACGACTGCGGAGATGAAGCCTAACGTGTGTTGGAGTTTTTTGTTGTTATCCCATTTCTGCCTCTTGATAGATTGTATTCATCTGGGATTTGTTACCGGCGCAAGCAAATGTTGTGGCGCTTGTGGTTGGCCCATTGGGTTGTACTTTGGCTTCCTGTAGCTCCAGGTTCTAGTCCCGCTGCTCTTGTTAGGACATTATATTTATGCTTTATGGAAACAATATTGGAAAACATTGTAGTTATCTAGGTAGTGTCCTCAGTCACGATCCAGGCCATGGTGTAGGGGATAGAAACAAGACTATGGTGTGAGAACCTGGAGTTCTAGCCCCATGAGTGACTTTATGATCTTATTAATAATTATCACATTGAGTAACACAAGAGGAGGTGGCAAAGGTGACCATGTTGGCCAATGCAGAAGTGGCAAAGGTGACCATGGTACGGTGGCAAATGTGGCCAGGGCTCATGAGGCGCGGCCAATCGGTGGTAAATTTGGTCTCCATTTTTCTTAAACTGTATTAATATTGCTTACAGTATTGACTATTAATCCTTGGTTTGGGGTAAGAAGTCGGATGACCCGGGTGGTGCCCCTGGTTGAACTTGTTGTTGGCTCCTTGATATATTTGCTCCATGTTGCTCTTTGCTTGGGATGACCAGTGCTACACAAATAATTTGAAGCTGCGGTGTTAGGAACGGGGCGGGCGGCTGATCTAGAAGATGTTCTATGAAGTATGAGAAGTCTTCTCTGCAGGAACATCTGAAGTCCTGGGCTCAGGACTCAGGACGTGAAATAATGTTCTGAGTCGGAGAGGACTGGCCTTAGGATTTTCTTTTTGCTTCTCTCGATGCCTCATCCCCTGATGAAGCCTTAGGATTTTTAGATTCTTCTTTGTGTAACTTTTCCTTTATTTTAGAGTTATAATTACAAAAATCACCTATGACTTTCAGATCTGGCTGTGGGTCAGTGGGTAAGTGCAGCGGCTTGAATAGTAAGAAGAAGTCATAGGTTCTAGCCCCATCTGCTGCTATTTCATTTGTTTCCTGCCATTTGGAGCAAATTCTGAGCAGAATCCACATTTTTTTGCCCACGGGCCTCAGATCCGCTCCGAACCGTTTTCCCCATTCTCGATAATGACAATTAGAAACGTACACTTATATGTATAGAGCTGGAGCTGGCTCAGAGGGTAGAGCGCCAGGAGAACCGGTGGGGATGTTGGAGCTGCTGGTTTGAATCCCGGGACCGGCTCGTTGGAATAGCCGCTCAGTGGTTCGGTACACTAAATACCACGCAACTATAGCGCAGCTGTGTGGAATGGAAAGTCGGGGTTATAGAAAAATGGAGCATTTTTTTATCAACACATCTGAGCAGTAAGGACTTTCCTACAGTATGGATTCAGGTCATAAAGGGACAGTAGCAGATTTGAACCTGGGCCTCCAGCATGAGAAGCAGAGCAGGTACCCGGTGAGCTATCACGCCATTCCTTAACTGAGTAGATGTTTTGGTAAAGATGACATTTAGATTGTAGTGGAAGAATCTTCAAGTTCCTGACCCATGAGGGTCATTTCAGTATTGGGATTATTAATGGAGAAGTGTGTTCAGTGGCGATGTGGACCTCCGTGGTGACCTCCGACGTGACCTCCCACGCTGCTAGATTTGTGGTAGCGTGGGTTTTGGAAGGCGATGTGGAAGCTCCACATCAATGATCCCTGGAGATTCGGCCATTCATTGTGTGAGCCCGGCCACATGTCATCCAATATACTATTCCCATTGGATGGACACTGCTGTGTAGATGGTTCAGTATAATTTCTTGTAATACTCATGAGTAGACGGAAAAAATTGGCAGCGCTCAATTCCGGAAAAGATATTGCAAATGTACAGGGTTTCTCCACGGCAATCGCACTGGATAATTGACTCATAAGCAATAAAACAGCACAAAAGCTTGTAAATATATGTGACGGTAGAACGATTGTCGCAGCACTCGCCGAGACTGCAAAGATTCTTTTATTTCAATGATCTTGTTCTATAGGATGTGGGGGAAATGGCCTGCGGCCGTTTTGTTTGGTCCTGCGCTTTGTCAAGGCCTTGGCGTCATTTACTGCACTGACGAGAACTACATTCATTTAACAATTGCGACATAATTAATATTACAAAATACAGAGAGTTGTCACGATATCAGAATTTGGACTTGGATACCGATACTTAGTGTAATATTGCGATACTCGATACCAAAACGATACTTTGCCACCAATAATAATAATTTTAAAAAAAAATGTCTTCCATTTTCTGATTGACCACGAGGTGCGATGTGCCTCACATTAATAGTAATTAACCCCATCATGTACCTCAGTCATAATGGACAACATTGGGTTAATGTGTGAGGCACATGATGGGGTAATTACTATTAATGTGAGGCACATGGAGGTTCCAAATTCTTCTTCATCATCATCATCATCATCATCACCACCATCATCATCATCATCATCATCATCATCATCATCACCACCACACCTCACGCCTCACGTTAATAAGTGAAAGAAAGCAGGTTTTATTTTTTTATAACAGCGCAAACATCATGAGTGATGCTATAAATGTGTTATTACGGTCGCGACGATGCCGAATATGTGTATGTTTTATGTATTGAGACTTCTTTTAATGTTTATTGTAAAAAATGTGTTGTTTTTTTTATTTAGCATTAATGTACTGATATATATATATATATACTGATCGTACTTAGGTCTGTCCTAACAACTGCCTGTGTACTCCCTAACAACGGGAAATATGGTCAGACAGCCCTGGGGTCCTTCAATGGACCCTGGGCTGTCTGCCCATATATGGTATGTTTCTCAATTGCTTCACAGGGATTCCCCGTGACGTGATCCAAAGAGCACCTCCCCCTCTTACTTACCCCTTGAATGCTGCATTCTGCTTTGATCGCAGCATTCACAGGAATAACGGCAGAGATGAGCGGTTTCTCTGATCCCTGCCGTTAGAGCGGGGCTGCGGCTGTGTAATACAGCCATAGCCACACTCTTGACAATAAGTGCGCACGCGGTCAGCATGAGGTAATGCGGCCGTCGCTGCACTAATGAGCGGCGGCGCAGGCACTGAAGACAGAACATGGGGGTGTTTTCAGTGTGCGGCCGCCATGTTCTGTCTTCAGTACCGGCAATCATTAGTGCAGTGCTGGTCGTATCACATCACGCTGACCGCTCGCGCACATGTCAGCACTCAGGAGCGGGGCAATGACTGTATCACACACCCGCAGCTCCGCTCTCATACATTCATGTGTTACTATACTTAGCTGGGCGGCCGCACAGCATGACATAACGGTATTGAACCGTTTCAGGGTGCGCGGCCTGGAAACCGTATCGAAGTTTCGATGCATGGTGCATCCCTATTAGGGACAAGAGATGTACGTTTAAAACCACCATAGATACAAACTACATTATAAAAGAGAACATTATGGATATCATCATTGTATATATAATTACATCACAAAATTGATTTGTCAGCAGTTGTCATTATTAATACTCGATTTGAAACATCCTTTTACCAACACATCTGTCACATTTCACATCTGCGGAAAGACACACTGGTTTTTCTTACTGCGACCTCTGATAAAAGTGGAACATTTATGAGATGCCAATCGTTCCTCAGACTGGAGCCGATCACTTTACACATACGGCTATAGTGAAATGATGCAAACTGTTTTTGCTTTTCATTTCTATTTTTTGCTCTTTTACTTAAAGGGCGATGTGGTTTTTATTACTCGTTGTGACCCGCGAGCTAGAAATAATATTTGCAGGATACCCCCGTGACTTTAATCTTCTACTCAACTCATCTGATTGTTCCTCGCTGTTAATTTGTCATGTTCTCAGAAACTGGGCCTAAGGAAGAGCTTTCTTGACATGTTCAGGATGGTGACGGTCGTACCCCGATAATGCGTGAGTGGCGGTAGGTTTACGATAACCATTTGTCTGCAACTGTCCCTCTACTACGGATACATGGACAACTACAAATTCTACTTCTGATCTTACTCATCAATTTCAGATTCATACTCTTACATTACAAAGAATTAACAAATTCTGAGAATTGGTTCAATGTCCCGGAGCAGATGATAAATATTGCTTCTATGTAACGTAAGTAAAGTTGCAGATTTCTGGAAAACCGAAGTCTGTATTCTGTAATACTAATGATATAGCAGTTCTTCCATGAATGTAGATCACGTGTTATGTATAAAGGGGCTGTGCAGGCAACGACACCACGGACTTGACAAAGCGTTGGAGTAAGTGAAACGACCATAGGCCATTTTTCCCACATCCGATAGACCAAGATGATTGTAATACAGGAAAAATTTCTTGTAATGTTGAACCATGAAAGGCGTTGGCCCCATTCACATCACATTTTTGGCCTCTGGTTAATGTATGACAGGAAAAGCTCTCAACGTACATGTTAAATGGAGACTGTAAGGGGCGTTTTATCAGTGACAGCCATCACCTATAGGATACTTGGAGATACATTACACCCTGTTCATCATGTATACATTAAACAGATACTATTGTAGCCTATAGATGACTGATGCCACGATTAGATATTCGTCACCCATTGACTGTTATATTATCCTTTTAAGAATCGGAGCAGATTGATATATAGATGTGTGGGAAGAGATTTCGTATAACTTGTAATTTATTTATTGCTAATTCTCATAACTCAGGGCTTAGGAGTCCGGTGGGCGGTCCTACTCAGTGATTGGCAGCTATTTCTATAGTCGCACTCAGAGTAAAGGCTGTCAATCATGGATGAGACCACCCTCTGGACTCTTAAACCCAATCTTAAAACTTTCTCTCGATCTGTACAGCTTTTCCTCCTTATAACATGCTGCCTGCAGATCGCATGCTCAAAGTGACAGATTTTCATTAAATTTGGCTTACACAGCCCCATCCCACCCACACGGACAGGGTGCAGGACTTCTATGTATCAAGGCGAAGGCTGAAATCTCCTTGTAAATCTACAGGAGAAATAATGGAGGAAACATCTTGTAGGTGCCGGGTGCTATGGGGTCACTGCCCTCCAGAAGTAAATTACAAGATGTAAACAAGCATTTGTTATAGTGGAAGGTGCAACCTGGACACCACTGTAAACACCCAGGGCCATAATTTATGGGGGCCTTAGACCTCTCTCCTTATCAGTCTTCTCTTATCAGGTTATTGGGTGGGACGCACCAGCCTGGAGTGACCACTGACATTCCTCAAACCTTCCTTCGTGTCTGACTACCCACATTAATAATCGGAGCGACCAATGATATTGCGATTCATACTTGGCAGCTAACGATGTCACCACCACATTGTGCACTGCCCCGACTCTCTAATTAGTTCTATAAATAACAATGACTGCCTTGTTATTGGTGTCCGTGTCCTGCTGACCAGTGGACTCCAGGCCCAGACACCTCTATCCCGGGTCAATGAGCAGATGTATGTGCAATGGACAGGAGCAGGAACTGGATGGAAAGTCTTGCTGTTTCTGATCTTAAAACAAGGGGCTTACATGCAAAAGACCACAAGATGACCCCGTGCAGTCACCACAGCCTAGAGCAGCGGCCCCCAACCTTGTATACCTAGTGAGCCACATTACATTGTGATTGATGGACGGATATTAAACGTAGGAAGAAAACACAAACTATCAATTTGTAGGTAAATATTTCAGTATATGTAATATTGTTAATATGGACGTCATATTGTAGCAAGAGCATATGTACGGAAATCAGAGTCCCTATGGCGAGCCACACAGCAGTTGCGAGTCACTGGTTGGGAACCATTTGCATAGAGCGTCAGCTCATGGGGTCACTTCTTCATCTCCGGCTAGTTAACAATACCCCGCTCCAGCTGCACAAACATTAAATTGCTATAACATTGTGCTATTCCTCGTCCTTCCATGATTCCCTGAAGATCTCAAACTTTTTACACTTTAATTAACAAGTACAACAGCAAAGTGCGTCTATCAGTCCCTAGAAGACGAGGCTCAGGTGAGTGCAGCTCATGTCACCGCTGAACTTTAATATCTCCAATTATCTTAGGAACTGGAAAGAATCTTCTGTAGTTTTGCAAATGTTTTTATAGACCTTCTGGTAAAAACTGAGGCAGTATCCTGGCAGGCACCTCTCGGCTTCTAATCACAGCTCAACAATAGTGTATTTAGTTTGGTCACAGGGGGTCAGGCCCAGAGAGAGAGGCAACGATGTGGAATGACCTCAGGAGTCTTATCTGGTGGAACGACTGTATAGGGGCATCTGTGCTCTGGTCTCCGGGGTATAGAGCAGGTCTGCCAACCTTCCACCCGTGCTGAGCGTCACGTCCATCACTAACTTAGGACGTGAAATAATGTTCTGATCCACAACTAACACATTCTCTATGGTTTAAACCTGCCCACTGTATTGATCAAGAACCAATGATGATCGATCAAACAGGTTAAAGCCCACGTCCACCTATAATCACCAGTTAACATATTGAATTAATTTACATAAACAGCAGAGTCACTGTGTACATACATTACTTATCCTGTACTGATCCTGAGTTACATCCTGTATTATACTCCAGAGCTGCACTCACTATTCTGCTGGTAGTCACTGTGTACAAACATTACTTATCCTGTACTGATCCCGAGTTATATCCTGTATTATACTCCAGAGCTGCACTCACTATTCTGCTGGTGGAGTCACTGTGTACATACATTACATGTCCTGTACTGATCCTGCATTACATCCTGTATTATACTCCAGAGCTGTACTCACTACTCTGCTGGAGGAGTCACTGTGTACATAGATTACATTACTGATCCTGAGTTATATCCTGTATTATACTCCAGAGCTGCACTCACTATTCTGCTGGTGGTGTCACTGTGTACATACATTACATTACTTATCCTGTTCTGATCCTGAGTTACATCCTGTATTATACTCCAGAGCTGCACTCACTATTCTGCTGGTGGAGTCACTGTGTACATACATTACATTACATATCCTGTACTGATCCAGAGTTACATCCTGTATTATACTCCAGAGCTGCACTCACTATTCTGCTGGTAGAGTCACTGTGTACATACATGACATTACTTATCCTGTACTGATCCTGAGTTATATCCTGTATTATACTCCAGAGCTGCACTGACTATTCTGCTGGTGGAGTCACTGTGTACATACATTACATTACATATCCTGTACTGATCCAGAGTTACATCCTGTATTATACTCCAGAGCTGCACTCACTATTCTGCTGGTAGAGTCACTGTGTACATACATGACATTACTTATCCTGTACTGATCCGGAGTTATATCCTGTATTATACTCCAGAGCTGCACTCACTATTCTGCTGGTAGAGTCACTGTGTACATACATGACATTACTTATCCTGTACTGATCCGGAGTTATATCCTGTATTATACTCCAGAGCTGCACTCACTATTCTGCTGGTGGAGTCACTGTGTACATACATTACTTATCCTGTACTGATCCTGAGTTATATCCTGTATTATACACCAGAGCTGCACTCACTATTCTGCTGGTGGAGTCACTGTGTACATACATTACATTACTTATCCTGTACTGATCCTGAGATACATCCTGTATTATACTCCAGAATTGCGCTCACTATTCTGCTGGTGGAGTCACTGTGTATATACATTACATTACTTATCCTGTACTGATCCAGAGTTACATCCTGTATTATACTCCAGAGCTGCACTCACTATTCTGCTGGTGGAGTCACTGTGTACATACATTACATTACTTATCCTGTACTGATCCTGAGTTATATCCTGTATTATACTCCAGAGCTGCGCTCACTATTCTGCTGGTGGAGTCACTGTGTACATACATTACATTACTTATCCTGTACTGATCCAGAGTTACATCCTGTATTATACTCCAGAGCTGCACTCACTATTCTGCTGGTGGAGTCACTGTGTACATACATTACATTACTTATCCTGTACTGATCCTGAGTTATATCCTGTATTATACTCCAGAGCTGCGCTCACTATTCTGCTGGTGGAGTCACTGTGTACATACATTACATTACTTATCCTGTACTGATCCTGAGTTATATCCTGTATTATACTCCAGAGCTGCGCTCACTATTCTGCTGGTGGAGTCACTGTGTACAAACATTACATTACTTATCCTGTACTGATCCTGAGTTACATCCTGTATTATACTCCAGAGCTGCACGCACTATTCTGCTGGTGGAGTCACTGTGTACTTACATTACATTACTTATCCTGTACTGATCCTGAGTTACATCCTGTATTATACTCCAGAGCTGCACTCCCTATTCTGCTGGTGGAGTCACTGTGTACATACATTACTTATCCTGCACTGATCCTGCGTTACATCCTGTATTATACACCAGAGCTGCACTCACTATTCTGCTGGTGGAGTCACTGTGTACATACATTACATTACTTATCCTGCACTGATCCTGAGTTACATCCTGTATTATACTCCAGAGCTGCACTCACTATTCTACTGGTGGAGTCACTGTGTACATACATGACATTACTTATCTTGCACTGATCCTGAGTTACATCCTGTATTATACTCCAGAGCTGCAGTCTCAACTCAGCAGGCGTCAGAGCTTAAATCTCTCAGCATCGCCCCCAGCAGCACTTGCCCATGTCCAGCCAGCGTCACACTCCTTTGGTCTTTGTACCAGGGAGTATAGAGACGTAGATCATGTTTTACAGCCGGTTTGATGTAGTGTATAGAGTTGGATGGTGACCACCACAGTGGTCTGGTCTGCCGGGAGATCTGTACATGGTCGCTATGTAAATAGATGATGTACACTCTTTACTAGTGATTAATATTATGTCCCCATTTCCACTCAACCAAAACATAGCGTCCTCATTATTTCACATGGGTAAGTCTTTACATTTTATATACATGACTTGGCAGACAAACACGGAAACCGGGACGAGGCCAAGTCTATGACATAGCTGGGTTAACAGTAAAACGCAAGAGCAAAATATTTTTTCAAGATAGCTCCGTAGATGGGGCTCACCTCCACCAGTCAGACGGTGCCCGGCCCGGCTACCAGGGAACAGGGGACTGATTATACTTGATGCCTGTGGGAGGCATGGACCCGCACAAGCGATAAGTAGACACGGAGCCTATAACGCTGCATCATTAAAAAAGCATTTGATGGAGAGAGAAAAAAAAACAACATTGCCATGTGGAATATTTAAGGAATCCCTAAAGCAACACGGGGCTCGTCTTACACAGAGACTAGCTGTCTACCAAACATTAGCAAATGGAAATTGTGCACTTTCTTTTCAGTCTAGGTGCCTGGTGGAATTTAAGAATATTTTGGGGCCATCTCTTCGGGGCTTTCTTTTTTTTTTTCTAAAGGCTACTGGTGATCTGGGTGGCTTTCATAAAAGACGTTCTTGTCCGTTAATTCAGTGTAAGGGCTATGACCTTTCCACCTTCACTGTGGGAGACGGGCCGCTCAGCTCCCGGAGATCAGGCCCTTTACACGGCTTCGGTTCAGGATGAGGAGTCGGTCACAGTAGGGCACTAATCTGCTCAGCACTAGCTGCTTTTTTGATGGACGCGAAGTTCAAAAGACGTCGTCAGCTACTTTCTGCCGGGAAAACACTAGTTTATTTTTACAAGACAAACTTATCCATAAAAATATAAAAGGGAATTTTGCAACTTGTTCTCAGAGAAAAGAATGAGATGCCTGTAAAATGGGTTATTAATATATAGAATTCACGACTTACACAATCTGAGAGGACAAAGGTAAAGTCTTGTGGGAATGATTTCTTCATACATTTCACCCAAATAAATTAAAGGCGTCTTAAGATTCGTCAATGTCCCTAGTTTTTGCACGCTGTGGTTTGTCTGCCATTTTGGAAAATTGCTTCACCGAGGTGGAAAAATATCAGCAAGGAATACAAAGTTCTTACAAGGTAATGGACTATGAAGAAATATACAGGTCTCATTGTTACACAACGGAAAGATCATGAAGGCCAGAATACCAGAATAACTGCTCCATGGAGCACAATCAGACCAAAGACATGACCACGAGGAAGAATGGGCAATGCATCAGTCCACGCTCAGACATCCTCCAAATGTACAAAAGACGCCATGTGAATGAGACGCGGGACGGCTGCGACGGTCGGTATCAACCACTTCAGCCGACAGTTGGTAGAAAAACAACACTCAATATGGAATACGGCCTGGAAGCTGATGGCAAAGATCATGTCACATGGTCTGCTGAAACAGCGACGAGACTTCCCCAAACTGTAGTAAAAAAAAAAACATGTCGTAACTCAAGCATCAAAATTTTCTTTACGAAGAGCCCAAAATACGAAGAACAGCCCCGACCATGATTCCTCTTCCATCAAATTCTCCTGCATCTGTCGCCCTGGCAGGGGGTGAAGTGTGATCGGCAGCCAATGCTTGGCATAGTGTCCAGGGGCTAAAAAATTGATGGCGTCCTATGACCGTGCCGCACTGAACGTCACGGAGCTACCGCTGTCTACGTATATTCCATTACTGTAAGTTAGATTTATAGCGCTTTGCAGTGGGTGCTGCTGAAATTTCTGAACCCATCAAAAAGGGTGCACGTATTTCTGGCAAAGTAGTATATGGGTGTCCGATTTTAAAGAACGGCTGGTCCCATATCAAACTGACGATGTGTATCACACGCTTCATGTTTACTATTAATACGGACATTTTTAGAATACCTTCCGTGTCATTTGCACATGAAGGAGAAGCTGGCAGTAGAGAGGAAGGACACCGATACAGTAAATCATTGGAATACTATTAGCGGAATCAGAAGACGTAAGCCGAGACGACTTGAAAGAGAACATGATAATGTGGCCCATCGAGAAGACAAGAGAGGGATGACGGCTGCAGCGTATTACCAGCTGATCACAGAGAAGAATTCCGTCCACATTAGAAAGTCAATGCTCCTATGGCCAGATGTTTCCAACTAAGCTCTGTCAACTTGTTTCAAGGTCAATGCCAGCATCCCGGAGCCCATAACTAGGTCATATCGGCAGCGAGAGTCTCCAAAATTTCCATGCCAAGTAGAACCAGATGGACAGGCATGAGGAGCCTTGGCATGGGCCGGCAGTCATTCTGGATGGCCAGTAATGTACGCCCCCTGCAGGGCTCCGGGATGGTGCTAGATACAGCCACTTGTGTGAACCCTGTAGAACAGTGGTCCCCAACCACCGGGCCGCGGACCAACACAGGGCTGCGAACCATTTGGTACCAGGCCACGAGTCATTTGGTATTTGCCCCGGTGGCCGCAGGGAATGTCGGGCGAAAAATCGCACTAAACTGTGGTGCATTTTTTTGCCCAGAATGTCCGCTGCAGAAAACTGCTGAGCATTTAGCCGGCCTGTCACATGAGATGAAACGTCACCCCAGGAGGCCGGCTCGGAGGAAGAACACAGATTTCTGGGTTCGTTTTTGTTTTTCTGAGTTGCATTTTGAGGCGGGAACGCTAAGATTCTGCCGCAATAAGCGCAACAACGTCTATTTGTTGTGGGTTTTATCTCCCCGTTGAATTAAAATAAGCGGCGTTTACGCAAATACATTTGACATGCTGCAGAATAAAATTCTGCGCGGCAGGTCGGTTTCGGAGCGGTTCTTCCACTCACTATTTACGCAGCGTGTGGATGAGACTTGTTCTCTCGTCCACTTAGCTGCTATGTAATATGCTGTGGATTTTATTCTACAAATTCCGTTGTGGAAAATTTGCTGTATTTACGCAACATGTAAACTGATCTTAACACCACCAGCACCCCCCCCCCCCCCCCCCAACCGCAAACCCCACCGGTCACTGGAAACATTTTCTTGTGTCAAACTGGTCCCTGGTGCAAAAAGTCTGGGGACCGCTGCTGTAGAACATAGAGAATTACTGATCAATGAAAGGCCCGCTGTATATTTATGGTCCTTATACCCAGGTCATTGCACATTTACACCACAAGTCCTCTCATTTCCTACACACAGCGCCACACCCCTGCCCAGTAAACGTTGCCGTACCACTAGCCCTGGACCAATTACCTTCAATTCTTCATATACTATAAATATCTCAAAATTAATATTCGATAACGGCGGATACAAATATAAAATCTCTTCTGAAGTCACATTGTACTAGACAGAAGACCGCAAGTCCAAAATATTACAGCTTTCTATTTAAATAATTTTAACACCATCTTTTGTATTAGGCTAAAAAAAAACACCAAAAATCACGCCAAATAGCCCCCCCCCCCCCCCCCCACTAAAATATATAAAGTTTTAACAATTAAAACGTGCTTAAAAGAGTCACCAAAATACCTCAGACCTGAACTGGTTAACGGGAGATTCCAGGATTAGAAAAAAAAGTATCTGCTGTTTCTTTGCCAGACACAGCGCCATTCTTGTAAAGGTCAGAAACATGGACTTAAAAGTGGCTGAGCTGCAATACCAGACAAGACCATGGCCAAGGATGGAGCCGTTTGTGCAAAAAAAAAACAAAACACCACAATAGGGACCGGTTTATGTGAAGAGGCAGTCAACGAGCCTGATGAGAGTAATGTTATGGGCATGCGGCCTGCGGGTTCAGCCGGCTTCTCTATCCCATAATGAAACTTCTCACATAACACAGAGGTCTCAGATACGGATTCACCCGGAGCTGAACTCTAGAACAACCTCAACAGGAGACCAAGACGACAAGGCCGCCGCGGCCCGGGAAGAGCAGACAGGTCAGGTAGATTCCGGCGAGCAGGGCCAGGAATGAAAGGCGTTCTGTAGCTCAGCGTCTGAGTATAATACCGACCATCATCATCATCATCCCTATACACAGATATGTTCCCTATCATCCAATCCATGCAGTAAGAAAAACCACGCACATGGCGGCAGACCGGCCGATTCACCAATACAGCAACGTGTGAACCCTGGGAAGAAAGCATTAAGGTTCTTTCACACCGGCCGGTGATCAATCCAACGCACTTATGAAGGCATGTTCCCGTCATGGTCTCGTGTACACGGCGGTCGTGCTGCTGACAAGATGTAAACATACGGGGACGAGCGATCGTAGGAAATCATGATCATTGCTGCATGTAAATGTTCGTATTGGCGC
This sequence comes from Rhinoderma darwinii, assembly GCF_050947455.1. Lineage (NCBI taxonomy): Eukaryota > Metazoa > Chordata > Amphibia > Anura > Rhinodermatidae > Rhinoderma > Rhinoderma darwinii. The sequence goes on along the minus strand of NC_134699.1, from coordinate 1,294,838 downwards.
TCGTCACCGGCCGGGGAATCTGCCTGATTTATAAGGACCCTTAGTCCATGTTTTGATATTGGACCCCTCCCCCACTTCTGTGTGCGTCTCCTTTGCGTCTTCATTTCACAAGTGAAAAAACTTCCAAAATCCTTAATTTTCAAAAACCTTCTATCCATTACTTCTTTCCAGGGGCAGACACTTCACACCTTTCACCTTATCTCTGCCTCCAATTCCCACATGGTGTCTAAAGTGTCCAGAATAACAGGAAGACACCGAGGGACGATGCCATTAAAGTCAATGAGGGGAGAAGGGTCGTCACGTGAGACGGATCCGCCGGTGGGGGGGGGGGCACCTTTTGTTGTATTATATGGGCCATTCTGTGCTGGATCTGATCTGCGGGGAGAGGAGTTCCTTCTCCTGCCTCTCTGATAAGACGTAAAACCATCAGAGAAAAAAACAAAAAGTGTGAATAACTACAGCAGCAAATCCAGGCGATCAGAACCCGATACAAGACACCGGAGAGTATTCTGCGAGGAGGAAGAGGAAACATCGCACAACCACAAGTATAACCTCCAACATTTATAGAGATGCCATAAAAGTCTGATAAATGGGGGTCCACCGCTCAGGACAACAGGAGTCACGTGACCCTCACATTCTACCACGAGAAGTCGGGTAGAGCAGGTGAACGTGGACCCCCCCCCCCCCCCATGTGCCACCAGCTCTCCCGGCTTGGCGTTTGATGTTGAAAAATGGGTCTTTGACGCTTGTTCTTATAGATGGTTTCCAAAAAATGGCGCAAAACCGCTGTGAAACGCTGCATAATTAGCTCCCGGTCAGTGGAGGATTCTCTGATCAATGATAACTCTCATCATCCTCTAGAGCCCGCGGTTTAGATGTGGATTTTTTCCCCGTTGTGGATTTCAATAAGACAAAACATTCACCATTTATTTAAAAAAAACAAAACACACAAATGATAATCTGCAACGTGATTGGTTGTTACGGGCGACGCATTGTTTTGCTTACATGAGGCCGTAAAGTCCTAACCCGGCCTGTAACACGCTCATTGTGAGGAGCATAAGTATTCACACCCCCAGGAGGAGAAGGCGCTGCAGCATGACGAGAATATCACAGCCCTCATAATAACCGACACACTGCGGTAACTATGGCGGCACGGTGGAGGAATACAGGGAACGGGTGTAATGGCTTCAGATATGCGCTAAACAACCCCGACGAATGTAACAGTCCACAGACCTCACGCACTGGCGCCAAACTGCACCTTGGAGACCGTGCCCACTTTTTATACCACTTTCCTAATCCGACGAGTGATGGGGAAAGCTGCAAATTTGGCACGCTTTTGCGACTTTTTTTTGGCACAATTTACACCAAAACCGGCATGAACTGCAACATAAACGTGCCGTCCCGGAGGTTACTATCCTCAGCACCGCGGCATGTAAATACGGACTGACACGGATAATGACGTTAGGGAGTTACTCTTCATGCGATTTTCTGGTACCATCAATAACGTAGCTGCAAACCGCAGCGCCACTGATCACATGAAATATTCTCCGGGGCAGCGACGAATCCTCACAACCCGGAGTCTGATGTGGGGAGTTAATGTTCGTCCCGGCCCTAGACGACCCAATGAGGTTTCTTGCCTCGCAGCCAAATGATCTCTCCAACGGTCACGAAACTACAACTCCCAGCAGTGTAAAAAGCTTTCAATTGATATAATGGTAACGGCTTCTTGGCGGTCTGATAAATGGCGGGTAACGATTCGCTATGAGTCACATGTCGGGTTGATACATTGTAACTTTTACACTAAATAAATATTTTGGAAAGCATAAAAGCACAGTTTTAGAAAATGTACCCTGAAGAACGGCGGGTGCAGCGGTTACGAATCTTTGCGTTGAGCCGCCATGTTGCTGACTTCTGGACCTTTTCCGGGGAGTGACAGCGATGGGCCGCAGTGTTTCTCCTTAATGAGGATCTTCAGTTTCTGCCGAGACGCCGGGTGCCCTGCATGGGTCCATTCATTACACTGATGTCCTGTACAATGTGCAGCCTGGTTAACGATGTCGCGCCATTGTCTGATCCCAGGACACACGCTGGGCGGCCATATTCAATGATCTCCATTAGAAAAGTGATTCAGGCAATTAGGAGACGTATTTACTAAACAAATAAACTCTGCAGAGTCCGTCCATTCATGGCAAGCAGGGGGAGGCTGTGATCAGTGACCATGCAGCAGATTAGAGTGTCAGCTCCTTTGTCCAGCTTAGTTTAATAAGAGGTATAGCGCTCGGCCCACAATCCCCGTCTTCAATTTAGTTTACTCTCTTTGCAGGTGAATTGCCGGAGACTAGGGATGCACGATGCATGGAAACTTCGATACTGTTTCGATACTCTGCATCCCCAAATGGTTCGATATCGTTATTTCATGTATTTCGAAACGAAGCTGCGCAGCCGCACATCTCAGTATAGTAACACATGAATGTATGAGAGCGGGGCTGCGGCTGTGTGATACAACCATTGTCCCGCTCCTGAGTCCTGACATGTGCGCGCTCAGCATGAGGTGATGCGGCCGGCGCTGCACTAATGAGCGGCGACACTGGAGACAACATGGCGGGTACATTACAAAACACCCCCATGTTCTGTCCTCCGTGCCTGAACCGCCGCTCATTAGTGCAGCGCCGGCCGCATCTCCTCATGCTGACCGCGCGCGCACTTAATGTCAGGAGCGGGGCAATGACTGTATTACACAGCCACAGCCCTGCTCTATAACGGCGGAGATCAGGGAAACCTCTCATCTCCGCCGTTATTCCAGTGAATGCTGCGATCACAGCGGACTTCTTGGGAAAATGAGAAAGGGGGGATGCCCCTTGGATCTCGTCACACGGAATTCCTGTGACGCGATCGAGAGACATACCATATATGGGCAGACAGCCCAGGGTCCATTGAAGGACCCCAGGGCTGTCCTACCATATTTCCTGTTGTTAGGGCATACTTGGTACACAGGCAGTTGTTAGGACAGACCTATCAGTACACAGGCAATATAATAATGTAATATAGATATGCCAGTACATTAAAGTCTAAAAATAAAGTAATGTTGAATAAAAATAAACATACACCTTTTTTTACAATAAACATTAAATCAAGTCTCAATACATAAAACACACACATTCGGTATTGGCGCGGCCGTAATAACCTGCACAACAATTTTTTGCATCATTTATGACGTGTACGCTGTAAAAAAATAAACACTGCCTTCTTTCACTTATTAATGTGAGGCGCGAGGTGCGATGATGAATTTAACCTCCACATGCCTCACATTAATAGTAATTAACCCCATCATGTACCTCACACATTAACCCATTATAACTGAGAAACATGATGGGGTTAATTACTATTAGGGCTTATTCAGACGAACGTATAATATGTCCGTGCAACGCGCGTGATTTTCACGCGCCTCGCACGGACCTATATTAGTCTATGGGGCCGTTCAGACAGTCCGTGAATTTCACGCAGCGTGTGTCCGTGTGTCCGCTGCGTAAAACTCACGACATATCCATTCTTGGTGCATATTTCGCGCATCACGCAGCCATTGAAGTCAATGGGAACGTGAAAGTCACGCGCAGCACATGGAAGCACTTCCGTGTGACGCGCGTGATTCGCGCAACAGCAGTAAAAACTATGAATGAAAACAGAAAAGCACCACGTTCTACAAACATCCAAACAGAGTGTCATAATGATGGCGGCTGCGCGAAAATCACACCGGCACGCATCATACACGGCTGACACACGGAGCTGTTATGGACCTTTTGCGCGCGCAAAACGCACACGCTCGTGTGAATCCGGCCTTAATGTGAGGCACGTGGAGGTCAAATTCATCGTCGCGCCTCACATCAGAAAATGGAAGTTTTTTTTATTTTTATTACTGTTGGCAAAGTATCAAAATCGCAATACTACACAAAGTATCGGTATCAAAGTCCAAATTCTGGTATGGCGACATCCCTACCGGAGACAGGGGAGGGGCGAGCCTTGAGAGGATGATAGTATTTGCGTAGTGGAGAAGTTCTATAGATTTGTAGGTTCTTTAAGTCTCTGAGCTGCGACACCGCGTCCTCAGTGTTTACGATGAATCCGCCCCATGTGGGGTCTAATATTAATGCAACATTTCACCGTAAATCCCGTGTTTTATGAAAAATATTACATTAACAAAACCTTTGATATACTCACCTGAGGGATTATCCTCCCACGCCGCTTGTCCCCGCGCTGTGATTACTCCAGTGTGCGATGATGTCATCCATACACAAACCACGTCGGCCAATCAGCGTGATCACCAGTCTATGCAGTGGACGGTAATAGGCTGCTGTGATCACATGATTTATCAGTATGGAAAGTACGTAACTTCTACTTGGGCCTTATTTAGACAAACGTGTTTAACGTCCGTGGGACCCATGTAATTCAATGTGGCCGTTCACACAGCCGTTGTTTCCACAGACCGTGTGAAGAGTCCGTGGGAAAATAGCACACATCACGCATCCCTCCATAGACTCAACTATGGGGGATGGGTGACATCGCGTCCCGCAGCACTGAGCACGGATGCAACTCGGACGTGAAAAACTGTCGTTTTTCACGTCTGAGATGCGCAGTGTTCGTATAAATAAGGCCTTAATCTCACCTTCTACACCATGTCTTATACTCCAGACACATCTAAAGCAGCATAAACAATTCTGCAATTACCGGTGATCATTGTGGGAGCTCAAATAACACAGAACAAACCTGTAGAGTCTCCCCACTGCCTGCAGAATATAGATGAACCATATTATTATGGTAAAGGCAGAGAGCAGAATAATGAATACAGCTCTGGGTGTGAGTGGAGTATAAACTCATGATAAAACAGCAGCGTTGTGTCTGCAGCTCAGGGATTTACAGCTGTTTTACTCGTCACTGTTATTGCGCTGGTGGTAGATCACATTGCGTTATCACACGTGCGGGAGGATTTATAGGGAAGCATTAAGTCCACGTGACCCCCGGAGGAGGGGCGGCTGCACCCAGCGATCCTCAATCACACAGTTATAACCGGCGTATAATAATAATAAATTACCCTCCCCCACCTCGCCCTCAGCCCCTCCCCCAATCTGCAGATTTCCGGTGAGTTTTGAGTGTTTTTTTAATGTGTTTGGGAAGATTTCTGGTTTATTTGTATTTTTCGTCCTTCGAGGCCTTTGAATGAAATTTCAGATTTTCACGACTTGTATATTTGGAGGGGCTCGGCGCTCAGTAGATAAATAAATGGCCGCTATGGACGACTACCTGTTTTCTTATCCCTCAGCCAATCAATCAAGTTTATTATGTGACAACTCTCCAAACCCTTCAAGTCTCCGCTGCCTCCCAAGTAAAACACATGACGCGGTTATCAAGACACGAAGTCTGGGTATTAATGCTCCCGGGGTGAGGATACTAATCTGTGCCACATTCTATGGGAACCCCCGGAAGTATAGCGAAGAGGAAGGAGAAGCGTGAACACTTACAGGCTGGACTCACCGCAGATCAGCAGAAGAAAAAGCAGAAGGCAAATCATCTCCATCATCAGTGGTTAAAGTTCTACCCAAGAGAGACCCATAACTGGTCATCCTGAGCTATCATCCCAGTCCTCATGGAGTGGACATCTAATCCACCTATCACTCCCATCATCCCGGTCATGGAGAAGACATCTAATCCACCTATCACTCCCATCATCCCGGTCATGGAGAAGACATCTAATCCACCTATCACTCCCATCATCCCGGTCATGGAGAAGACATCTAATCCACCTATCACTCCCATCATCCCAGTCCTCATGGAGTGGACATCTAATCCACCTATCACTCCCATCATCCCGGTCATGGAGAAGACATCTAATCCACCTATCACTCCCATCATCCCGGTCATGGAGAAGACATCTAATCCACCTATCACTCCCATCATCCCTGTCCTCATGGAGTGGACATCTAATCCACCTATCACTCCCATCATGCCTGTCATGGAGAAGACATCTAATCCACCTATCACTCCCATCATCCCTGTCCTCATGGAGCAGACATCTAATCCACCCATCACTCCCATCATCCCTGTCCTCATGGAGCAGACATCTAATCCACCCATCACTCCCATCATCCCAGTCCTCATGGAGCGGACATCTAATCCACATATCACTCCCATCATCCCTGTCATGGAGAAGACATCTAATCCACCTATCACTCCCATCATCCCTGTCCTCATGGAGCAGACATCTAATCCACCCATCACTCCCATCATCCCTGTCCTCATGGAGCAGACATCTAATCCACCTATCACTCCCATCATCCCTGTCCTCATGGAGCAGACATCTAATCCACCTATCACTCCCATCATCCCTGTCCTCATGGAGCAGACATCTAATCCACCCATCACTCCCATCATCCCAGTCCTCATGGAGCGGACATCTAATCCACATATCACTCCCATCATCCCTGTCCTCATGGAGCGGACATCTAATCAACCTATCACTCCCATCATCCCAGTCCTCATGGAGAAGACATCTAATCCACCTATCACTCCCATCATCCCTGTCCTCATGGAGTGGACATCTAATCCACCTATCACTCCCATCATGCCTGTCATGGAGAAGACATCTAATCCACCTATCACTCCCATCATCCCTGTCCTCATGGAGCAGACATCTAATCCACCCATCACTCCCATCATCCCAGTCCTCATGGAGCGGACATCTAATCCACATATCACTCCCATCATCCCTGTCCTCATGGAGCGGACATCTAATCAACCTATCACTCCCATCATCCCAGTCCTCATGGAGAAGACATCTAATCTACCTATCACTCCCATCATCCCTGTCCTCATAGAGCTGACATCTAATCCACTTACCTCACACACAATGACTTACGATATAACGAAGTTCTTGGGCCCCAATACAAAATCTGTTACTCGCCCCAAAAAAATGATCAGGTACAATTTTTAGTACTACTTCCCTCATGAGACACAAGTGTAACTGCAACCTCTGCACCCCGATAATAAATATCCCTTTAAGCTTCTGATCCCTCAAAGTCTAATCCAGAACCACAGTTCTGCAGAGCCACGGGCCCCCCAACATATGAGGTGTTACATGTTGGGGGCAGCGTTTCTCTTTTTAAGTTACACAGCTGAAATGTTTAACACTTATACTCCGGTCACTTCCAGAGCTGCACTTACAATCTGCTGGTTTACTCTCACCACAGAGCAGTGCATTGTGGGGGCTCATATAACAGTTACACCCTCAGAGCTGCAGTCACATGCCTGACACTGAAAAGCAGAGAAACTTCAGTCTGTCTCCAAGGGAAACCAGTAGAATTGTGTCTGCAGCTCTGGCTGTGACTATAGACATGATGGAAGTCGGGATCAATAAAGGATTTATAAAGTGTCGGTGTATAGAATTACTTTAAGCAGAATTTTGCGCTCTGATAAAATCTTCCCTGTTCTTGACGTGTATTCTTTGGCCTCAGAAATGAAGCGGAGCCGAGCGCTGCAGGAGAAGGATGGTGAAGTTCAGCGCATGACGTATAGTCCGTCCCTGGAGGGTTCTTCAGCTCCAATATTATAAATTGCTCTATTTATTGAGCCCCCCCACCCCCGGTTCCACTTCTAATTTCCCCTTTCTAAATGATCTGATTTCTGTGCGGTGGGATCACAATTAAAATAATTTGTCTGCCTTTGTTTCTACAGAACTGCTGCTTATGGCTCCCCCACCCCCTCCATGATCTGCTAACACAAATAATCACGCGGCGTTGCAGTGCGGCTCGCTGGCGCCACTGATCAGAGCACGGAGACGTGTTTGTGGAACTGGAGCTAGCAGGTGGCAGCCCGAGCCTGACCCTCGCAGGATATCCAGGCTCAGTGCATACAACGCTGGTGCTCTTGGAGGAAACGTGCATTGCACAGAGGATCGTGGGAAGTTTTTAATGGCTTGCTGTAGGGTAGGCCTCCAGAATAGCTCATGTTATTGCTCACACATCTCAGCTGGAAGGGACTCAGGCAGCTGAACAACATCTGCTGACAAAAACGAAAGAGCGGGAGAGAGCCAGTGGCCCGGGCTTGGTCAGAGTTCCCCTGGAGGATTTCTGTTTGGCCTGTGTCTTATCGTGACCTGTCAGCGGTCCAGATCTCTGGAGGGCTCTGCTGCTCCTCGGATCAGGACAATCGCAGTATGCAACAAGGAAAAGGGGTAGCAGATGTCCAAGATCCGCGCCTCAGTACAATCAGATACAAAAAGCAGTGACGTCACCACCCTAGAACACGCTGAAGAGCGAGGACGTCACCCCATAGAACACGCTGAAGAGCGATGACATCACCACCATAGAACACGCTGAAGAGTGATGTCACCCAATAGAACACGCTGAAGAGCGATGACATCACCACCCTAGAACACGCTGAAGAGCGATGTCACCCCATAGAACACGCTGAAGAGCGATGACATCACCACCCTAGAACACGCTGAAGAGCGATGTCACCCCATAGAACACGCTGAAGAGCGATGTCACCCCATAGAACACGCTGAAGAGCGATGTCACCCCATAGAACACGCTGAAGAGCGATGTCACCCCATAGAACACGCTGAAGAGCGATGTCACCCCATAAAACACGCTGAAGAGCGATGTCACCCCATAGAACACGCTGAAGAGCGAGGACGTCACCCCATAGAACACGCTGAAGAGCGATGACATCACCACCATAGAACACGCTGAAGAGTGATGTCACCCAATAGAACACGCTGAAGAGCGATGACATCACCACCCTAGAACACGCTGAAGAGCGATGTCACCCCATAGAACACGCTGAAGAGCGATGACATCACCACCCTAGAACACGCTGAAGAGCGATGTCACCCCATAGAACACGCTGAAGAGCGATGTCACCCCATAGAACACGCTGAAGAGCGATGTCACCCCATAGAACACGCTGAAGAGCGATGTCACCCCATAGAACACGCTGAAGAGCGATGTCACCCCATAAAACACGCTGAAGAGCGATGTCACCCCATAGAACACGCTGAAGAGCGAGGACGTCACCACCATAGAACACGCTGAAGAGCGATGTCACCCCATAGAACACGCTGAAGAGCGATGTCACCCCATAGAACACGCTGAAGAGCGATGTCACCCCATAGAACACGCTGAAGAGCGATGTCACCCCATAGAACACGCTGAAGAGCGATGTCACCCCATAGAACACGCTGAAGAGCGAGGACGTCACCACCATAGAACACGCTGAAGAGCGAGGACGTCACCACCATAGAACACGCTGAAGAGCGAGGACGTCACCACCATAGAACACGCTGAAGAGCGATGTCACCCCATAGAACACGCTGAAGAGCGATGTCACCCCATAGAACACGCTGAAGAGCGATGTCACGCCATAGAACACGCTGAAGAGCGATGACATCACCACCATAGAATAAGCGAAAGAGCGATGACGTCACCATAGAACACGCTAAACAACGTCATCACCATAGAACACGCTGAAGAGCGATGAGGTCACCACCATAGAACAAGATGAAGAGCGATGACGTCACCACCACAGAACAAGCTGAAAAGCGATGACGTCACCACCATAGAACAAGCTGAAAAGCGATGTCACCCAATAGAACACGCTGAAGAGCGATGTCACCCAATAGAACACGCTGAAGAGCGATGACATCACCACCATAGAATAAGCTGAAGAGCGATGACATCACCACCATAGAATAAGCTGAAGAGCGATGACATCACCACCATAGAATAAGCTGAAGAGCAATGACATCACCACCATAGAATAAGCTGAAGGGCGATGACGTCACCATAGAACACGCTCAAGAACAACGTCATCGGTATAGAACACGCTGAAGAGCGATGTCTTCCCATAAAACACGCTGAAGAGCGATGACATCACCACCCTAGAACAAGCTGAAGAGAAATTACGTCACCACCATCGAACAAGCTGAGGAGCGATGACGTCACCACCATCGAACAAGCTGAAGAGCGATGACGTCACCATAGAACACGCTCAAGAACAAAGTCATCACGCCATTAAATACCCTGAAAAGCGATGACGTCACCATAGAACACGCTGAAGAACAACGTCATCACGCCATAAAATACGCTGAAAAGCGATGACGTCACCACCATAGAATACGCCAAAGAGCAATGTCAAGACACAGTAGAATACGCTGAAGAGCAATGACGTCACCACAAGAGCCATGATGTTACCACCAGAGTACGCTGAGGAGCGATAACGTCACCACCATAGAATATACTGGAGAACAGTGACATCACCACCATAGAATACGCTGAGAAATTTCTGCAACTTTTTAACACACTTTGTATTCTTTTAGATTTTTAAGATCTCTGCTTTCTGTCGATGAAAGGGAAACTTTTATCGTTTACCTCAGGAGGCTGAAAACCAGACCTGACCTAATACTACTCACAACTGAGTGTTTGTACAATGTATCAGTGTAGATAAAATCTATCAACCTGGTGTCCAGGACAGAGATTTGTACTGATGAACTCAGAGTGGATAGTCTACAGAGGATGCAATTGTAACAAACCCTCAGCTGTAAGTATTAGATCCGAACAGGTTTTCAGTCATTGGGTGTAAACAAGATTGTGTTTGTCCCATTCACGTGACGTTACAGATATGTCTGCAAGAACGCCGAACCTACCCTTAGGGCACATCACCCGTCATTACCAAATGGGCAACAAGAACTTGCACCCCATATCCTATATTCGGTGCTCGAAACTATGGAAATGCAGTTGCACGGGAGGCATCTTCATTCCCTAGTTGATGGATTGGGCAGCATGACTTGTACGCTGTATTATTTGGGCCCTATGACAACATAAAGTGGAGGGTTAATAGAAATACTGCACCGAGCATCAATCAACCTTGTTGAGACATGCTGCTGCCAGTCACCTGCAGACACCTCTGGCAGCCGCTTATCTCCTGACAGAGGGATCCCGCATGGTGAAATCCAATATTTTCCCCCTACATACGTCATCCTCATAATACCGTTGGGAGACAGTCGGGAGGTAACAAATATACATTAGATTAGGGATCCACCAATGGGATGTGTACGGGCGGCCCTGCAGAGGATGGGAGTATCAGGCTGCCCCCTTACACATGACATCATTGGCCCGCTTTACTGTATATGGCAGATTGGGATCCTTACATCCCCCCCCCCCCGTACATTATCATCTCACCATTTATCGACATTTGCTACTTAGGAGGATTTTTAGAGTAGTTTGAATAAAAAAACGATTGCGAAAGTTGGAGCTTCAGGGAGAATCATTCACACAATGAACCTTCAGTGTCCGGAGGAGGGAAAGTCTCCAGATGTTGAAGGATATATAATATGACCTGATGTGCACAGGGTCAGGCTGGAGAAGAAAGCCTAAACCAATTGTACGTGGTCATAGGGCGCCCTCTAGTGGTGAACTACACATATATGACCATGTAGTTCTACTTTCTTACAGCATCTGACAGTGTTCACATTGGGTTCTTGGGTCCACCTTCGGTTTATACAGAACATCTGCATGTCCACTTTTAATTGCATCAATAAGGTCTAATACAAGGGCAACCTTAGGGGTGTACAACAGGGTGCATCACCTGTCACTACTGACCCGGGTGTAAGGGGGTTGGTACTGCCCTTTTACAAGAACTGTAGTGTCCCCTTGCTGTATATGCGTTTCCCACTTGTACCGGTCTTGTATGCTCCTCATTCGTGCGGTCCGCCATCTTTATTTCCTCCTGTGGGCGAGTCCGTCTTCCCCTCTTCGTCTTCCTGGCAGCAACACAGCAGGAGGAGCAGTATGTACAAGGCTCAGGTAGTTGGGATCCACGAAGATAGTGGCGTATTGGCCACGATGACCCACAAAGGCGCATAGTGATTCCCCATAAATTGGGGGCCTGTTTTGGACAGTCATTTTGGCGCAGCCTGACTTGGTGAGAACTCCTGCAGAGACCAGATCTGACCCCAATTCCAGCTCAATAAAGTGTCCGCTACAGAAAGCAATTTATTCAAAAGCTACAAATGTCATCAGGAAAACCCCGCTACACGGCACCCAGAGCTTACACCCCGATCCCACACAGTGCTGAACCCATGGGAAGACAACGGTCACCACAGCCCGCATGTAGTCACCCCTCCCCATAGGACCAGAACTACATGTGCTCTGTTCTTGTAGACAGATGACCAAACCCCAGACAATCCAGTTATGTAGCAGGAAAATAGGACATGGACTGCAGTCACTGGGATGGAGCCAAACGGAATATCACATATGGGGGGGATTATATGGCAGAAGTTACAGGAACGGCTTTTTGGTATCACAATATCCACAAATCTACAGACCAAAACTTAACAAACTAAGGTCCTGTTCACATCACGCTTTTTGTTTACATTTATCGCATACATCGGGAAAGGTCCTAATACACAAAAGGTGTCAATAGGGTCCATTGTCAGACGAAGGCCAAAATAATGTCCGGTGTACGTTCCTATATTCCTGCAAAAATAACAAAAGGTATAGAATAGCAAAGTAGACTTCACTACATCCCGCAGAGTCCAGAGACAAAAGAAAACACTTTTTTATTTTTCCATTTTAACATGGGAGACGATGGATGACAAATGCCATTATTACATCTGTTAAACTGAAACGTCATGGGCTTTTCATGACGCATTTAACCTACCCTAAAACCTACCCATACACTCACAATGTACAATATATAATATAACCTACCCATACACTCACAATGTACAATATATAATATAACCTACCCATACACTCACAATGTATAATATATAATATAACCTACCCGTACACTCACAATGTACAATATATAATATAACCTACCCACACACTCACAATGTATAATATATAATATAACCTACCCGTACACTCACAATGTACAATATATAATATAACCTACCCACACACTCACAATGTATAATATATAATATAACCTACCCATACACTCACAATGTACAATATATAATATAACCTACCCATACACTCACAATGTACAATATATAATATAACCTACCCGTACACTCACAATATATAATATATAATATAACCTACCCATACACTCACAATGTACAATATATAATATAACCTACCCATACACTCACAATGTACAATATATAATATAACCTACCCGTACACTCACAATATATAATATATAATATAACCTACCCATACACTCACAATGTATAATATATAATATAACCTACCCGTACACTCACAATATATAATATAACCTACTCATACACTCACAATGTACAATATATAATATAACCTACCCATACACTCACAATGTACAATATAACCTACCCATACACTCACAATGTATAATATATAATATAACCTACCCATACACTCACAATGTATAATATATAATATAACCTACCCATACACTCACAATGTATAATATAACCTACCCATACACTCACAATGTATAATATATAATATAACCTACCCATACACTCACAATGTATAATATATAATATAACCTACCCATACACTCACAATGTACAATATATAATATAACATACCAATACACTCACAATGTATAATATATAATATAACCTACCCATACACTCACAATGTACAATATATAATATAACCTACCCGTACACTCACAATATATAATATATAATATAACATACCAATACACTCACAATGTATAATATAACCTACCCATACACTCACAATGTATAATATATAATATAACCTACCCATACACTCACAATGTACAATATATAATATAACCTACCCATACACTCACTATGTACAATATATAATATAACCTACCCATACACTCACAATGTACAATATATAATATAACCTACCCATACACTCACAATGTACAATATATAATATAACCTACCCATACACTCACAATGTACAATATATAATATAACCTACCCATACACTCACAATGTATAATATATAATATAACCTACCCATACACTCACAATGTACAATATATAATATAACCTACCCATACACTCACAATGTATAATATATAATATAACCTACCCATACACTCACAATGTACAATATATAATATAACCTACCCATACACTCACAATGTATAATATATAATATAACATACCAATACACTCACAATGTATAATATAACCTACCCATACACTCACAATGTATAATATATAATATAACCTACCCATACACTCACAATGTACAATATATAATATAACCTACCCATACACTCACTATGTACAATATATAATATAACCTACCCATACACTCACAATGTACAATATATAATATAACCTACCCATACACTCACAATGTATAATATATAATATAACCTACCCATACACTCACAATGTATAATATATAATATAACCTACCAATACACTCACAATGTATAATATATAATATAACATACCCATACACTCACAATGTATAATATAACCTACCCATACACTCACAATGTACAATATATAATATAACCTACCCATACACTCACAATGTATAATATATAATATAACATACCAATACACTCACAATGTATAATATAACCTACCCATACACTCACAATGTACAATATATAATATAACCTACCCATACACTCACAATGTATAATATATAATATAACATACCAATACACTCACAATGTATAATATAACCTACCCATACACTCACAATGTATAATATATAATATAACCTACCCATACACTCACAATGTATAATATATAATATAACCTACCCATACACTCACTATGTACAATATAACCTACCCATACACTCACAATGTACAATATATAATATAACCTACCCATACACTCACAATGTACAATATATAATATAACCTACCCATACACTCACAATGTATAATATATAATATAACATACCAATACACTCACAATGTATAATATAACCTACCCATACACTCACAATGTATAATATATAATATAACCTACCCATACACTCACAATGTATAATATATAATATAACCTACCCATACACTCACTATGTACAATATAACCTACCCATACACTCACAATGTACAATATATAATATAACCTACCCATACACTCACAATGTACAATATATAATATAACCTACCCATACACTCACAATGTATAATATATAATATAACATACCAATACACTCACAATGTATAATATAACCTACCCATACACTCACAATGTATAATATATAATATAACCTACCCATACACTCACAATGTATAATATATAATATAACCTACCCATACACTCACAATGTATAATATATAATATAACATACCAATACACTCACAATGTATAATATAACCTACCCATACACTCACAATGTATAATATATAATATAACCTACCCATACACTCACAATGTATAATATATAATATAACCTACCTATACACTCACTATGTACAATATAACCTACCCATACACTCACAATGTACAATATATAATATAACCTACCCATACACTCACAATGTATAATATATAATATAACATACCAATACACTCACAATGTATAATATATAATATAACCTACCCATACACTCACAATGTATAATATATAATATAACCTACCCATACACTCACAATGTATAATATATAATATAACCTACCCATACACTCACTATGTACAATATAACCTACCCATACACTCACAATGTACAATATATAATATAACCTACCCATACACTCACAATGTACAATATATAATATAACCTACCCATACACTCACAATGTATAATATATAATATAACCTACCCATACACTCACAATGTATAATATATAATATAACCTACCCATACACTCACAATGTATAATATATAATATAACCTACCCATACACTCACAATGTATAATATATAATATAACCTACCCATACACTCACAATGTACAATATATAATATAACCTACCCATACACTCACAATGTATAATATATAATATAACCTACCCATACACTCACAATGTATAATATATAATATAACCTACCCATACACTCACAATGTAAAATATATAATATAACCTATCCGTACACTCACAATGTACAATATAACCTACCCATACACTCACAATGTACAATATATAATATAACCTACCCATACACTCACAATGTACAATATATAATATAACCTACCCATACACTCACAATGTACAATATATAATATAACCTACCCATACACTCACAATGTATAATATATAATATAATCTACTCATACACTCACAATGTATAATATATAATATAACCTACCCATACACTCACAATGTACAATATATAATATAACCTACCCATACACTCACAATGTATAATATATAATATAACCTACCCATACACTCACAATGTACAATATATAATATAACCTACCCATACACTCACAATGTATAATATATAATATAACCTACCCATACACTCACAATGTAAAATATATAATATAACCTATCCGTACACTCACAATGTACAATATAACCTACCCATACACTCACAATGTACAATATATAATATAACCTACCCATACACTCACAATGTATAATATATAATATAACCTACCCATACACTCACAATGTACAATATATAATATAACCTACCCATACACTTTCTCGTTGAATTCACTGGGGTATAAAGTACCATGGGTATAGGCCTCTGTCACTAGGAAAATATGGTAAAAAAATATGTGGGCTATACCCTCTGCTGGGCACTCAGCTCCTCATTTTATACCAAGAGCAGTAGGAGAGCAGAGAAGGTTTAACACAATATGTTTCCAATGAGAATAAACCTCAAGAAGCCCAAAAATATAACATTAAAGAAATAGGGTGGGACTTGTGTCCCCCAGAGAATTCAATGAGAAAGAGATTTTACTGGTAAGTACAAAAAGAAAAATGCTGTTTTCTCTTTAAAGTATTCACTGGGGTACACAGTACAATGGGACGTCCTAAAGCATTCCCTTAGGGTGGGAGAAAAAAAAAACAATCAGACGAGCAGCATAAACCACAGTTGCTTGCAACACCATCAGACTCAAACTGGCATCGCAAGAGGCCAAAGAATGGATCCGGTAAAACCTCAAAAAAGTATGTAACAAGGACCAGGTGGCGGTTATACAGGACTGATGCCGCACCGCCCAGCAGGCTCCAACTGCCCTAATAAAATGAGCAGTGACCCGGACGAAAGGTTCCCTACCCTTAGCAAAGTAGGCCTTTTTAACGGCCAATCGTATCCAGCTAGCAATGGTGGCCTTTGAAGCTGGGCCACCGTTACAAAGGGCCCCAGGAAAAACAAATAGTGAGTCTGACTTCCAGAAAGACTTTGTAGCCACAATGTAGACCCGAAGGAGTCCAACGACATCCAAGCAATGTAAGGCACTAACTTGAGGATGAGAAGGTTTAGGTCAAAACCAAGGAAGGACAATGTCCTCATTAAGATGGAAACCACCTTAGGAAGGAAGGATGGCACAGAACGTAGCACCGCCTTGTCCCTATGAAAAACCTAAAAAGTTTTGCAGGACAAGGCTGCCAGCTCAGGAACTCAATGGATAGAGGTGATCGTCACAATGAAACCTACCTTCCAGGATAAGATCGTGAGAGGGAAACTTCCCACAATAAGGGTGCAGCCTGGAAAGCGTCAAGGACCAGATTGAGATCCCAAGGCTCCAGAGGAGACTGATGAGGAGCATAATGTGCAACTCCCTGCAAAAAAGTCTTAATTGGAGGGTGGAAAGCCAAAATGCATTGTAATAGAGATAGATTAGCTAATCTAAAGCGCCAGGTTTCAGCCCCGAGTCCCTGATCCAAACCCACCTTGAGGAAAGCCAGAATTCACGAGATGGAGAAACGGATGGGATTTACACCACCTAAAATAAGCTAACCAAGTACAATGGTAAATCCTTTGGGATTGAGTCTTCCAGGCCTTAATCATGGTCTGAATGACCCGATCAGAGAAAACCTTAAAACAGTGGTTTCAACAGCCCTACCGTCAAAGGCAGCCGAGCAGAGAGGAACATTGGACCTTGGGAAAGGAGGTCGTGCCGCAAAGGAAGCAGCCATGGGGAGTCCGCTAACAGGAGCATGAGGTCCGCGTAACAAGCTCTGCAAGGCCGGTCTGGGGGCAACAGAATGGCTGAGATTCCTGCGTCCTAGACCCTTTTCAGCAATGGAGGCAGGAGTGGAAGGGGAGGAAAAAGATAAGGATGAAGAGGGGAGAACCAGAACGTCGGCTCCTATGGCCCTGGGATCGCTGGTTCTGGTGAGGTAGTCCAGGCACTTGCAATTCAGGTGAGAGATGTGGGCGATATTATCTACCGCCTGGGTGACGGAAGCTGCCCATTGGGGGATAATATGCTTACTAACTGCGGTAGCTGAGGAGTCCCATGGTGGTTTAGACTGAGGGCACTGAACACAGACGGGGTCAGCCTGCCCGCATGGAAATTACTACATCGCGTACATGCAAAGTGCGTTACAAAGGCTGGGGGGGGGGGTTTGGGGGTCTTAGGAGCTTCTTCGTTTGAGGAAATTATATGCCTTTTACAAAGAAAACACTATGGTCAATGGCTATCCTACCAGACCACCTAGGTGCTAGGACTTCTATACACCGCTCAGTGTACTATGGCATTCACTACCGGTGAGGGAATGAAAAGTTTCAAGAGAACAGAAAACCCCTACCCTCGAGCCAAAAACTCACGCTGCGCTGGGTGGACAGGGTGGGCATGTGTCTCAAGTCCCGCCAGGCGACTAATAAAACGCTAAAATGGCGAGGGGGCATGGCCAGCTTGTGGCCTAGCAGAGAAACAAAGCCGGGGCCTAAATTAATGGTGCTGCTGGTGGAACACTGCGGCACATAGTAAAAAACCAGGATAACGCTGAGGTATGTCTGCCAAAACATCTGTTAGAAAACCCTTTAGGCCCCATACACACAACCATGCCCGTAATCACAGTCCGTGATTACGGGCACAGCCAGCCGCGGACAGCCAACGGCATTTGCGGGCCGTGCTCCAATTACAAAGTTTGGGAGCAGGGTCCGTAAGAAGCAAAAAATAGGACATGTCCTATCTTTTGCGGAGCCTTTCTACGTCACGGACACCTTCCCGTAAATATAGGAAGGTGTCAGTCGGCCATAGAAATGAATGGGTCCGTAATTACAGACCAAATCTATGGCGGTCGTGTGCATGAGGTCTTAGTAAGGAAACTCAGAATAATATGTATATATGCTCTACCACCACAGCAGGGGTGGGAACTTACCTGTCAGTCGTCTTCAAACGCAACCAACTCACACACGTAGTGTGGCTGTCCGGCATCCTCAACCGCCGGTGCTGTAACAATAGGGAGCAGGGTGACCGGGGTGGTGGGGGGAGACATCCACTGAGGATTAGTGGGAAGAGCATCTGCCAAAATGCGGCGATCCACTGAAACAGTGGGAATTCCTTCCGCCGAGCACCCACAAGGAAGTCACCAAGTGAAACACACAAGGTACTCGTACCATGCACCTGAAAAAGAAATGAAAATTAATTTTAAAAAAATCTATCAGAATTGCCTGCAGTGCAGGACAGGTCTGCCTCCTCCATACACTAGGCTAAAAGCTGAGGGGCTGTGTGCTCAGCAGAGGGTATAGCCCACACATTTACCTAGTGACAGCGACCTATACCCATGGTATTGTGTCCCCAGTGAATACTTTGACAATAAATATATGAAATAACCTATCCATGCGCTCAAAACAAAATTATAACCTACCCATACACTCACAATGTATAATATATAATATAACCTACCCATACACTCACAATGTATAATATATAATATAACATACCAATACACTCACAATGTACAATATAACCTACCCATACACTCACAATGTATAATATAACCTACCCATACACTCACAATGTACAATATAACCTACCCATACACTCACAATGTATAATATATAATATAACCTACCCATACACTCACAATGTATAATATATAATATAACCTACCCATACACTCACAATGTATAATATATAATATAACCTACCCATACACTCACAATGTACAATATAACCTACCCATACACTCACAATGTACAATATATAATATAACCTACCCATACACTCACAATGTATAATATATAATATAACCTACCCATACACTCACAATGTACAATATATAATATAACCTACCCATACACTCACAATGTACAATATATAATATAACCTACCCATACACACACAATGTATAATATATAATATAACCTTCTCATACACTCACAATGTATAATATATAATATAACCTACCCATACACTCACAATGTACAATATATAATATAACCTACCCATACACTCACAATGTACAATATATAATATAACCTACCCATACACTCACAATGTATAATATATAATATAACCTACCCATACACTCACAATGTATAATATATAATATAACCTACCCATACACTCACAATGTATAATATATAATATAACCTACCCATACACTCACAATGTATAATATATAATATAACCTACCCATACACTCACAATGTATAATATATAATATAACCTACCCATACACTCACAATGTACAATATAACCTACCCATACACTCACAATGTATAATATAACCTACCCATACACTCACAATGTATAATATAACCTACCCATACACTCACAATGTATAATATATAATATAACCTACCCATACACTCACAATGTATAATATATAATATAACCTTCTCATACACTCACAATGTATAATATATAATATAACCAACCCATACACTCACAATGTATAATATATAATATAACCTACCCATACACTCCCAATGTACAATATAACCTACCCATACACTCACAATGTATAATATATAATATAACCTACCCATACACTCACAATGTATAATATATAATATAACCTACCCACACACTCACAATGTACAATATATAATATAACCTACCCATACACTCACAATGTATAATATATAATATAACCTACCCATACACTCACAATGTATAATATATAATATAACCTACCCATACACTCACAATGTATAATATATAATATAACCTACCCATACACTCACAATGTATAATATATAATATAACCTACTCATACACTCACAATGTACAATATAGAATATAACCTACTCATACACTCACAATGTATAATATAACCTACCCATACACTCACAATGTACAGTATATAATATAATCTACTCATACACTCACAATGTATAATATATAATATAACCTACCCATACACTCACAATGTATAATATATAATATAACCTTCTCATACACTCACAATGTACAATATATAATATAACCTATCCATACACTCACAATGTATAATATATAATATAACCAACCCATACACTCACAATGTATAATATATAATATAACCTACCCATACACTCCCAATGTACAATATAACCTACCCATACACTCACAATGTATAATATATAATATAACCTACCCATACACTCACAATGTATAATATATAATATAACCTACCCACACACTCACAATGTACAATATATAATATAACCTACCCATACACTCACAATGTATAATATATAATATAACCTACCCATACACTCACAATGTATAATATATAATATAACCTATCCATACACTCACAATGTATAATATATAATATAACCTATCCATACACTCACAATGTACAATATATAATATAACCTACCCGTACACTCACAATGTATAATATATAATATAACCTACCCGTACACTCACAATATATAATATAACCTACTCATACACTCACAATGTATAATATATAATATAACCTTCTCATACACTCACAATGTATAATATATAATATAACCTACCCATACACTCACAATGTACAATATATAATATAACCTACCCATACACTCACAATGTATAATATATAATATAACCTACCCATACACTCACAATGTATAATATATAATATAACCTATCCATACACTCACAATGTATAATATATAATATAACCTATCCATACACTCACAATGTATAATATATAATATAACCAACCTGTACACTCACAATGTACAATATATAATATAACCTACCCGTACACTCACAATGTATAATATATAATATAACCTACCCGTACACTCACAATATATAATATAACCTACTCATACACTCACAATGTATAATATATAATATAACCTTCTCATACACTCACAATGTATAATATATAATATAACCTCATACACTCACAATGTACAATATATAATATAACCTACCCATACACTCACAATGTACAATATATAATATAACCTACCCATACACACACAATGTATAATATAACCTACCCATACACTCACAATGTATAATATATAATATAACCAACCCATACACTCACAATGTATAATATATAATATAACCAACCCATACACTCACAATGTATAATATAACCTACCCATACACTCACAATGTATAATATAATCTACTCATACACTCACAATGTATAATATATAATATAACCTACCCATACACTCACAATGTATAATATATAATATAACCTACCCATGCACTCACAATGTACAATATATAATATAACCTACTCATACACTCACAATGTATAATATATAATATAACCAACCCATACACTCACAATGTACAATATATAATATAACCAACCCATACACTCACAATGTAGAATATATAATATAACCTACCCATACACTCACAATGTACAATATAACCTACCCATACACTCACAATGTATAATATATAATATAACCTACCCATACACTCACAATGTACAATATATAATATAACCTACCCATGCACTCAATGTATAATATATAATATAACCTACCCATACACTCACAATGTACAATATAACCTACCCATACACTCACAATGTATAATATATAATATAACCTACCCATACACTCACAATGTATAATATATAATATAACCTACTCATACACTCACAATGTACAATATAGAATATAACCTACTCATACACTCACAATGTATAATATATAATATAACCTACCCATACACTCACAATGTATAATATATAATATAACCTACCCATACACTCACTATGTACAATATAACCTACCCATACACTCACAATGTACAATATATAATATAACCTACCCATACACTCACAATGTACAATATCTAATATAACCTACCCATACACTCACAATGTATAATATAACCTACCCATACACTCACAATGTATAATATAACCTACCCATACACTCACAATGTATAATATATAATATAACCTACCCATACACTCACAATGTACAATATATAATATAACCTACCCATACACTCACAATGTACAATATATAATATAACCTACCCATACACTCACAATGTATAATATATAATATAACATACCAATACACTCACAATGTATAATATAACCTACCCATACACTCACAATGTACAATATATAATATAACCTACCCATACACTCACAATGTACAATATATAATATAACCTACCCATACACTCACAATGTATAATATATAATATAACCTACCCATACACTCACAATGTACAATATCTAATATAACCTACCCATACACTCACAATGTATAATATATAATATAACCTACCCATACACTCACAATGTACAATATATAATATAACCTACCCATACACTCACAATGTATAATATATAATATAACCTACCCATACACTCACAATATATAATATATAATATAACCTACCCATACACTCACAATGTACAATATATAATATAACCTACCCATACACTCACAATGTATAATATATAATATAACCTACCCATACACTCACAATGTATAATATATAATATAACCTACCCATACACTCACAATGTATAATATATAATATAACCTACCCATACACTCACAATGTACAATATATAATATAACCTACCCATACACTCACAATGTATAATATATAATATAACCTACCCATACACTCACAATGTATAATATATAATATAACCTACCCATACACTCACAATGTATAATATATAATATAACCTACCCATACACTCACAATGTATAATATATAATATAACCTACTCATACACTCACAATGTACAATATAGAATATAACCTACTCATACACTCACAATGTATAATATATAATATAACCTACCCATACACTCACAATGTATAATATATAATATAACCTACCCATACACTCACTATGTACAATATAACCTACCCATACACTCACAATGTACAATATATAATATAACCTACCCATACACTCACAATGTACAATATCTAATATAACCTACCCATACACTCAAAATGTATAATATAACCTACCCATACACTCACAATGTATAATATATAATATAACCTACCCATACACTCACAATGTACAATATATAATATAACCTACCCATACACTCACAATGTATAATATATAATATAACCTACCCATACACTCACAATGTACAATATATAATATAACCTACCCATACACTCACAATGTACAATATATAATATAACCTACCCATACACTCACAATGTATAATATATAATATAACATACCAATACACTCACAATGTATAATATAACCTACCCATACACTCACAATGTACAATATATAATATAACCTACCCATACACTCACAATGTACAATATATAATATAACCTACCCATACACTCACAATGTATAATATATAATATAACCTACCCATACACTCACAATGTACAATATCTAATATAACCTACCCATACACTCACAATGTATAATATATAATATAACCTACCCATACACTCACAATGTACAATATATAATATAACCTACCCATACACTCACAATGTATAATATATAATATAACCTACCCATACACTCACAATATATAATATATAATATAACCTACCCATACACTCACAATGTACAATATATAATATAACCTACCCATACACTCACAATGTATAATATATAATATAACCTACCCATACACTCACAATGTACAATATATAATATAACCTACCCATACACTCACAATGTATAATATATAATATAACCTACCCATACACTCACAATATATAATATATAATATAACCTACCCATACACTCACAATGTACAATATATAATATAACCTAACCATACACTCACAATGTATAATATATAATATAACCTACCCATACACTCACAATGTATAATATATAATATAACCTACCCATACACTCACTATGTACAATATAACCTACCCATACACTCACAATGTATAATATATAATATAACCTACCCATACACTCACAATGTATAATATATAATATAACCTACCCATACACTCACAATGTATAATATATAATATAACCTACCCATACACTCACAATGTACAATATATAATATAACCTACCCATACACTCACAATGTACAATATATAATATAACCTACCCATACACTCACAATGTATAATATATAATATAACCTACCCATACACTCACAATGTATAATATATAATATAACCTACCCATACACTCACAATGTATAATATATAATATAACCTACCCATACACTCACAATGTACAATATCTAATATAACCTACCCATACACTCACAATGTATAATATATAATATAACCTACCCATACACTCACAATGTACAATATATAATATAACCTACCCATACACTCACAATGTATAATATATAATATAACCTACCCATACACTCACAATATATAATATATAATATAACCTACCCATACACTCACAATGTACAATATATAATATAACCTACCCATACACTCACAATGTATAATATATAATATAACCTACCCATACACTCACAATGTATAATATATAATATAACCTACCCATACACTCACAATGTATAATATATAATATAACCTACCCATACACTCACAATGTACAATATATAATATAACCTACCCATACACTCACAATGTATAATATATAATATAACCTACCCATACACTCACAATGTATAATATATAATATAACCTACCCATACACTCACAATGTATAATATAACCTACCCATACACTCACAATGTACAATATATAATATAACCTACCCATACACTCACAATGTATAATATATAATATAACCAACCCATACACTCACAATGTATAATATAACCTACCCATACACTCACAATGTATAATATAACCTACCCATACACTCACAATGTACAATATATAATATAACCTACCCATACACTCACAATGTATAATATAACCTACCCATACACTCACAATGTACAATATATAATATAACCTACCCATACACTCACAATGTATAATATATAATATAACCTACCCATACACTCACAATGTACAATATATAATATAACCTACCCATACACTCACAATGTATAATATATAATATAACCTACCCATACACTCACAATGTACAATATATAATATAACCTATCCATACACTCACAATGTATAATATATAATATAACCTACCCATACACTCACAATGTACAATATATAATATAACCTACCCATACACTCACAATGTATAATATATAATATAACCTACTCATACACTCACAATATATAATATATAATATAACCTACCCATACACTCACAATGTATAATATATAATATAACATACCAATACACTCACAATGTATAATATATAATATAACATACCAATACACTCACAATGTATAATATAACCTACCCATACACTCACAATGTACAATATATAATATAACCTACCCATACACTCACAATGTACAATATATAATATAACCTACCCATACACTCACAATGTATAATATATAATATAACCTACCCATACACTCACAATGTACAATATATAATATAACCTACCCATACACTCACAATGTATAATATATAATATAACATACCAATACACTCACAATGTATAATATATAATATAACATACCAATACACTCACAATGTATAATATAACCTACCCATACACTCACAATGTACAATATATAATATAACCTACCCATACACTCACAATGTATAATATATAATATAACCTACCCATACACTCACAATGTACAATATATAATATAACCTACCCATACACTCACAATGTACAATATATAATATAACCTACCCATACACTCACAATGTATAATATATAATATAACCTACCCATACACTCACAATGTATAATATATAATATGACGTATCACATACACTCGTATAATATAATAGATTATATACTCCGAATGTATTTAAGTTTGAAGCCTCCAGACATTCTCACTTTCCGCTCTGCTGCAGCCACAACATGGACATTGCTGGAAAGACAACTGCAGCTGCGGGAATCTGTGATCCAATCAGGAGGCCCCTTGTTTTGTAGGTGCAGACGCTGCATCTGGGCTTTACCTGTAGCGGAGGATCATATTGAGCAGCGGCCTGTGCGTCTCCCATCTACAGCCCGTGTAGTGAGGAAGCCAGATAACATTACGATGACCCAGGCTTCACATGGCTGTACGGTCTTCATCCGTTAGGCCGGTTAGAGAAACATTTTGGGGTCTATGGTTGATGCTCTGCATTTGTCCTGTAACTTTGTCTGACATCTTTAATATTGGGACAATTGTCTAATTATGTCCAACAGCCGACATCCCCCGAGGATCATGTGATTATCAGGACCAATAGCAGAACACCAGCCGAACATTACTTGAAGAGATTTTTCGTTTTGGGGTCCATTCATACTCTGCGGTTAGAACTGCATTGAAAAACAGCACTCGAAAACCGCATGCATTTATACCCGGATTTGATTAATTTTTTTGATGCGGTTGCGGTAAAATATGCATTGAACCGCATTGAAAAACATGGTAAAGGCATGCAGTTTACAGATGCGGTTTTCACTGCGGTTCTAAATGCACCTCAATTGCAACGTGTGAATGGACCCCTATGCAAAAAGCTTAAAGAGGCTCTGTCACCAGATTTTGCACCCCTATCTGCTATTGCCTGTGATCGGCGCTGCAATGTAGATTACAGTAACGTTTTTATTTTTAAAAAACGAGCATTTTTGGCCAAGTTATGACCATTTTTGTAGTTATGCAAATGAGGCTTGCAAAAGTCCAAGTGGGTGTGTTTAAAAGTAAAAGTACAAGTGGGCGTGTATTATGTGTGTTACATCTGGGCGTGTATTATGTGTGTTACATCGGGGCGTGTATTATGTGTGTTACATCTGGGCGTGTATTATGTGTGTACATCTGGGCGTGTATTATGTGTGTTACATCTGGGCGTGTATTATGTGCGGTACATCTGGGCGTGTATTATGTGCGGTACATCTGGGCGTGTATTTTGTGCGTTACATCTGGGCGTGTATTGTGTGTTACATCGGGGCGTGTATTGTGTGTGTTACATCTGGGCGTGTATTATGTGTGTTACATCGGGGCGTGTATTGTGTGTTACATCGGGGCGTGTATTATGTGTGTTACATCGGGGCGTGTATTATGTGTGTTACATCGGGGCGTGTATTATGTGTGTACATCGGGGCGTGTATTGTGTGTTACATCGGGGCGTGTATTATGTGTGTTACATCTGGGCGTGTATTATGTGTGTACATCTGGGCGTGTATTATGTGTGTACATCTGGGCGTGTATTATGTGTGTACATCTGGGCGTGTATTATGTGTGTACATCTGGGCGTGTATTATGTGTGTTACATCTGGGCGTGTATTATGTGCGGTACATCTGGGCGTGTATTTTGTGCGTTACATCTGGGCGTGTATTGTGTGTTACATCGGGGCGTGTATTGTGTGTGTTACATCTGGGCGTGTATTATGTGCGTTACATCGGGGCGTGTATTGTGTGCGTTACATCGGGGCGTGTATTATGTGCGTTACATCGGGCCGTGTATTATGTGTGTTACATCGGGCCGTGTATTATGTGTGTTACATCTGGGCGTGTATTATGTGCGTACATCTGGGCGTGTATTATGTGCGTACATCTGGGCGTGTATTATGTGTGTTACATCTGGGCGTGTATTATGTGTGTTACATCGGGCCGTGTATTATGTGTGTTACATCGGGCCGTGTATTATGTGCGTACATCTGGGCGTGTATTATGTGTGTTACATCGGGGCGTGTATTATGTGTGTTACATCTGGGCGTGTATTATGTGTGTTACATCGGGCCGTGTATTATGTGTGTTACATCTGGGCGTGTATTATGTGTGTTACATCTGGGCGTGTATTATGTGTGTTACATCTGGGCGTGTATTATGTGTGTTACATCGGGGCGTGTATTATGTGTGTTACATCTGGGCGTGTATTATGTGTGTTACATCGGGCCGTGTATTATGTGTGTTACATCGGGGCGTGTATTGTGTGTGTTACATCTGGGCGTGTATTATGTGTGTACATCGGGGCGTGTATTGTGTGTTACATCGGGGCGTGTATTATGTGTGTTACATCTGGGCGTGTATTATGTGTGTACATCTGGGCGTGTATTATGTGTGTACATCTGGGCGTGTATTATGTGTGTACATCTGGGCGTGTATTATGTGTGTTACATCTGGGCGTGTATTATGTGTGTTACATCGGGGCGTGTATTATGTGTGTTACATCTGGGCGTGTATTATGTGTGTACATCGGGGCGTGTATTATGTGTGTACATCGGGGCGTGTATTATGTGCGTTACATCTGGGCGTGTATTGTGTGCGTTACATCTGGGCGTGTATTGTGTGCGTTACATCTGGGCGTGTATTGTGTGCGTTACATCTGGGCGTGTATTGTGTGCGTTACATCTGGGCGTGTATTGTGTGCGTTACATCGGGGCGTGTATTGTGTGCGTTACATCGGGGCGTGTATTGTGTGCGTTACATCGGGGCGTGTATTGTGTGTGTTACATCGGGGCGTGTATTGTGTGTGTTACATCTGGGCGTGTATTATGTGTGTTACATCGGGCCGTGTATTATGTGTGTTACATCTGGGCGTGTATTATGTGTGTTACATCTGGGCGTGTATTATGTGCGTACATCTGGGCGTGTATTATGTGTGTTACATCTGGGCGTGTATTATGTGCGTACATCTGGGCGTGTATTATGTGTGTTACATCTGGGCGTGTATTATGTGTGTTACATCGGGCCGTGTATTATGTGTGTTACATCGGGCCGTGTATTATGTGCGTACATCTGGGCGTGTATTATGTGTGTTACATCGGGGCGTGTATTATGTGTGTTACATCTGGGCGTGTATTATGTGTGTTACATCGGGCCGTGTATTATGTGTGTTACATCTGGGCGTGTATTATGTGTGTTACATCTGGGCGTGTATTATGTGTGTTACATCGGGCCGTGTATTATGTGTGTTACATCGGGCCGTGTATTATGTGCGTACATCTGGGCGTGTATTATGTGTGTTACATCGGGGCGTGTATTATGTGTGTTACATCTGGGCGTGTATTATGTGTGTTACATCGGGGCGTGTATTATGTGTGTACATCTGGGCGTGTATTATGTGTGTTACATCTGGGCGTGTATTATGTGTGTTACATCTGGGCGTGTATTGTGTGTGTTACATCGGGGCGTGTATTATGTGTGTACATCTGGGCGTGTATTATGTGTGTTACATCTGGGCGTGTATTATGTGTGTTACATCTGGGCGTGTATTATGTGTGTACATCTGGGCGTGTATTATGTGTGTTACATCTGGGCGTGTATTATGTGTGTTACATCTGGGCGTGTATTATGTGTGTACATCTGGGCGTGTATTATGTGTGTTACATCTGGGCGTGTATTGTGTGTGTTACATCTGGGCGTGTATTATGTGTGTACATCGGGGCGTGTATTATGTGTGTACATCGGGGCGTGTATTGTGTGCGTTACATCTGGGCGTGTATTGTGTGCGTTACATCTGGGCGTGTATTGTGTGCGTTACATCGGGGCGTGTATTGTGTGCGTTACATCGGGGCGTGTATTGTGTGTGTTACATCTGGGCGTGTATTATGTGTGTTACATCTGGGCGTGTAT
Source organism: Rhinoderma darwinii (assembly GCF_050947455.1). NCBI lineage: Eukaryota > Metazoa > Chordata > Amphibia > Anura > Rhinodermatidae > Rhinoderma > Rhinoderma darwinii. Next base: position 1,263,945 of record NC_134699.1, on the reverse strand, counting down.
TATGTGTGTACATCTGGGCGTGTATTATGTGTGTTACATCTGGGCGTGTATTATGTGTGTTACATCTGGGCGTGTATTATGTGTGTTACATCTGGGCGTGTATTATGTGTGTACATCTGGGCGTGTATTATGTGTGTTACATCTGGGCGTGTATTGTGTGTGTTACATCGGGGCGTGTATTATGTGTGTACATCGGGGCGTGTATTATGTGTGTACATCGGGGCGTGTATTATGTGCGTTACATCTGGGCGTGTATTGTGTGCGTTACATCTGGGCGTGTATTGTGTGCGTTACATCGGGGCGTGTATTGTGTGCGTTACATCGGGGCGTGTATTGTGTGTGTTACATCTGGGCGTGTATTATGTGCGTTACATCTGGGCGTGTATTATGTGCGTTACATCTGGGCGTGTATTATGTGCGTTACATCTGGGCGTGTATTATGTGCGTTACATCTGGGCGTGTATTGTGTGCGTTACATCTGGGCGTGTATTGTGTGCGTTACATCTGGGCGTGTATTGTGTGTGTTACATCTGGGCGTGTATTGTGTGTGTTACATCTGGGCGTGTATTGTGTGTGTTACATCTGGGCGTGTATTATGTGTGTTACATCTGGGCGTGTATTATGTGTGTTACATCTGGGCGTGTAATGTGTGTTACATCTGGGCGTGTTATGTGTGTTACATCTGGGCGTGTATTATGTGTGTTACATCTGGGCGTGTATTATGTGTGTACATCTGGGCGTGTATTATGTGTGTTACATCGGGCCGTGTATTATGTGTGTTACATCGGGGCGTGTATTATGTGTGTTACATCGGGGCGTGTATTATGTGTGTTACATCGGGGCGTGTATTATGTGTGTTACATCGGGGCGTGTATTGTGTGTGTTACATCGGGGCGTGTATTATATCTGGGCGTGTATTATGTGTGTTACATCGGGGCGTGTATTGTGTGTGTTACATCTGGGCGTGTATTATGTGTGTTACATCGGGGCGTGTATTATGTGTGTTACATCTGGGCGTGTATTGTGTGTGTTACATCTGGGCGTGTATTGTGTGCGTTACATCGGGCCGTGTATTATGTGCGTTACATCTGGGCGTGTATTGTGTGCGTTACATCGGGGCGTGTATTGTGTGCGTTACATCGGGGCGTGTATTGTGTGCGTTACATCTGGGCGTGTATTATGTGCGTTACATCGGGCCGTGTATTATGTGCGTTACATCGGGCCGTGTATTATGTGCGTTACATCGGGCCGTGTATTATGTGTGTTACATCGGGGCGTGTATTATGTGTGTTACATCGGGGCGTGTATTATGTGTGTTACATCGGGGCGTGTATTGTGTGTGTTACATCGGGGCGTGTATTATATCTGGGCGTGTATTATGTGTGTTACATCGGGGCGTGTATTGTGTGTGTTACATCTGGGCGTGTATTATGTGTGTTACATCGGGGCGTGTATTATGTGTGTTACATCTGGGCGTGTATTGTGTGTGTTACATCTGGGCGTGTATTGTGTGCGTTACATCGGGCCGTGTATTATGTGCGTTACATCTGGGCGTGTATTGTGTGCGTTACATCGGGGCGTGTATTGTGTGCGTTACATCGGGGCGTGTATTGTGTGCGTTACATCTGGGCGTGTATTATGTGCGTTACATCGGGCCGTGTATTATGTGCGTTACATCGGGCCGTGTATTATGTGCGTTACATCGGGCCGTGTATTATGTGTGTTACATCGGGGCGTGTATTATGTGTGTTACATCGGGGCGTGTATTATGTGTGTTACATCGGGCCGTGTATTATGTGTGTTACATCGGGCCGTGTATTATGTGCGTACATCGGGCCGTGTATTATGTGCGTACATCGGGCCGTGTATTATGTGTGTTACATCGGGCCGTGTATTATGTGCGTACATCTGGGCGTGTATTATGTGTGTTACATCTGGGCGTGTATTGTGTGTGTACATCGGGGCGTGTATTATGTGTGTTACATCGGGGCGTGTATTATGTGTGTTACATCTGGGCGTGTATTATGTGCGTACATCTGGGCGTGTATTATGTGTGTTACATCGGGCCGTGTATTATGTGTGTTACATCGGGCCGTGTATTATGTGCGTACATCTGGGCGTGTATTATGTGTGTTACATCGGGGCGTGTATTATGTGTGTTACATCGGGGCGTGTATTGTGTGTGTTACATCGGGGCGTGTATTGTGTGTGTTACATCTGGGCGTGTATTATGTGTGTTACATCGGGGCGTGTATTATGTGTGTTACATCTGGGCGTGTATTATGTGTGTTACATCTGGGCGTGTATTATGTGTGTTACATCTGGGCGTGTATTATGTGTGTTACATCGGGGCGTGTATTATGTGTGTTACATCGGGGCGTGTATTATGTGTGTTACATCTGGGCGTGTATTATGTGTGTTACATCGGGCCGTGTATTATGTGTGTTACATCGGGGCGTGTATTATGTGTGTTACATCGGGGCGTGTATTATGTGTGTTACATCTGGGCGTGTATTATGTGTGTTACATCGGGCCGTGTATTATGTGTGTTACATCGGGGCGTGTATTATGTGTGTTACATCGGGGCGTGTATTATGTGTGTTACATCGGGGCGTGTATTATGTGTTACATCTGGGCGTGTATTATGTGTGTTACATCGGGGCGTGTATTATGTGTTACATCTGGGCGTGTATTATGTGTGTTACATCTGGGCGTGTATTATGTGTGTTACATCGGGCCGTGTATTATGTGTGTTACATCGGGCCGTGTATTATGTGTGTTACATCGGGCGTGTATTATGTGTGTTACATCTGGGCGTGTATTATGTGTGTTACATCGGGGCGTGTATTGTGTGTGTTACATCGGGGCGTGTATTGTGTGTGTTACATCGGGGCGTGTATTATGTGTGTTACATCGGGCCGTGTATTATGTGCGTACATCTGGGCGTGTATTATGTGTGTTACATCTGGGCGTGTATTATGTGTGTTACATCGGGGCGTGTATTATGTGTGTTACATCGGGGCGTGTATTATGTGTGTTACATCTGGGCGTGTATTATGTGTGTTACATCGGGCCGTGTATTATGTGTGTTACATCGGGGAGTGTATTATGTGTGTTACATCGGGGAGTGTATTATGTGTGTTACATCGGGGAGTGTATTATGTGTGTTACATCGGGGAGTGTATTATGTGTGTTACATCGGGGCGTGTATTATGTGTGTTACATCGGGGCGTGTATTATGTGTGTTACATCGGGGCGTGTATTATGTGTGTTACATCGGGGCGTGTATTATGTGTGTTACATCGGGGCGTGTATTATGTGTGTGTTACATCTGGGCGTGTATTATGTGTGTGTTACATCTGGGCGTGTATTATGTGTGTTACATCTGGGCGTGTATTATGTGTGTTACATCTGGGCGTGTATTATGTGTGTACATCGGGGCGTGTATTATGTGTGTACATCTGGGCGTGTATTATGTGTGTTACATCGGGGCGTGTATTATGTGTGTTACATCGGGGCGTGTATTATGTGTGTGTTACATCTGGGCGTGTATTATGTGTGTACATCGGGGCGTGTATTATGTGTGTTACATCTGGGCGTGTATTATGTGCGTACATCTGGGCGTGTATTATGTGTGTACATCGGGCCGTGTTTACTTCTTTTACTAGCTGGGCGTTCTGATGAGAAGTATCATCCACTTCTCTTCAGAACGCCCAGCTTTTGGCAGATCACGCTGTGACGTCACTCACAGGTCCTGCATCGTGTCGGACACATCGGCACCAGAGGCTTCAGTTGATTCTGCAGTCCATGTAGCTACTTACCTGCAAACGCCGATGCTGCTGCAGAATCAACTGTAGCCTCTGGTGCCGATGTGTCCTCGCTCGTCTGACACGATGCAGGACCTGTGAGTGACGTCACAGCGTGATCTGCCAAAAGCTGGGCGTTCTGAAGAGAAGTGGATGATACTTCTCATCAGAACGCCCAGCTAGTAAAAGAAGTAAACACGCCCCGATGTACACACATAATACACGCATATTGTCCCGCATATAACGTATATAAGTGTCCCGCATATAACGTATAGAAGTGTCCCGCATATAACGTATAGAAGTGTCCCGCATATAACGTATAGAAGTGTCCCGCATATAACGTATAGAAGTGTCCCGCATATAACGTATAGAAGTGTCCCGCATATAACGTATAGAAGTGTCCCGCATATAACGTATAGAAGTGTCCCGCATATAACGTATAGAAGTGTCCCGCATATAACGTATAGAAGTGTCCCGCATATAACGTATATAAGTGCCCCGCATATAATGTATATAAGTGTCCCGCATATAATGTATAGAAGTGTCCCGCATATAATGTATAGAAGTGTCCCGCATATAATGTATAGAAGTGTCCCGCATATAATGTATAGAAGTGTCCCGCATATAATGTATAGAAGTGTCCCGCATATAATGTATATAAGTGTCCCGCATATAATGTATATAAGTGTCCCGCATATAATGTATATAAGTGTCCCGCATATAGTGTATATAAGTGTCCCGCATATAGTGTATATAAGTGTCCCGCATGTAATGTATATAAGTGTCCCGTATATAATGTATATAAGTGTCCCGCATATAATGTATATAAGTGTCCCGCATATAATGTATAGAAGTGTCCCGCATATAATGTATATAAGTGTCCCGCATATAATGTATAGAAGTGTCCTGCATATAATGTATATAAGTGTCCCGCATATAATGTATATAAGTGTCCCGCATATAATGTATAGAAGTGTCCCGCATATAATGTATAGAAGTGTCCCGCATATAATGTATATAAGTGTCCCGCATATAATGTATATAAGTGTCCCGCATGTAATGTATATAAGTGTCCCGCATGTAATGTATATAAGTGTCCCGCATATAATGTATATAAGTGTCCCGCATGTAATGTATATAAGTGTCCCGCATGTAATGTATATAAGTGTCCCGCATGTAATGTATATAAGTGTCCCGCATGTAATGTATATAAGTGTCCCGCATATAATGTATATAAGTGTCCCGCATATAATGTATATAAGTGTCCCGCATATAATGTATATAAGTGTCCCGCATATAATGTATAGAAGTGTCCCGCATATAATGTATAGAAGTGTCCCGCATATAATGTATATAAGTGTCCCGCATATAATGTATATAAGTGTCCCGCATATAATGTATATAAGTGTCCCGCATATAGTGTATATAAGTGTCCCGCATATAGTGTATATAAGTGTCCCGCATGTAATGTATATAAGTGTCCCGCATGTAATGTATATAAGTGTCCCGCATGTAATGTATATAAGTGTCCCGCATATAATGTATATAAGTGTCCCGCATATAATGTATATAAGTGTCCCGCATATAATGTATATAAGTGTCCCGCATGTAATGTATATAAGTGTCCCGCATATAATGTATATAAGTGTCCCGCATATAATGTATATAAGTGTCCCGCATATAATGTATAGAAGTGTCCCGCATATAATGTATATAAGTGTCCCGCATATAATGTATATAAGTGTCCCGCATATAATGTATATAAGTGTCCCGTATATAATGTATATAAGTGTCCCGCATATAATGTATATAAGTGTCCCGCATGTAATGTATATAAGTGTCCCGCATATAATGTATATAAGTGTCCCGCATATAATGTATAGAAGTGTCCCGCATATAATGTATATAAGTGTCCCGCATATAATGTATATAAGTGTCCCGCATGTAATGTATATAAGTGTCCCGCATGTAATGTATATAAGTGTCCCGCATATAATGTATATAAGTGTCCCGCATGTAATGTATATAAGTGTCCCGCATGTAATGTATATAAGTGTCCCGCATGTAATGTATATAAGTGTCCCGCATGTAATGTATATAAGTGTCCCGCATATAATGTATATAAGTGTCCCGCATATAATGTATATAAGTGTCCCGCATATAATGTATATAAGTGTCCCGCATATAATGTATAGAAGTGTCCCGCATATAATGTATAGAAGTGTCCCGCATATAATGTATATAAGTGTCCCGCATATAATGTATATAAGTGTCCCGCATATAGTGTATATAAGTGTCCCGCATATAGTGTATATAAGTGTCCCGCATGTAATGTATATAAGTGTCCCGCATGTAATGTATATAAGTGTCCCGCATGTAATGTATATAAGTGTCCCGCATATAATGTATATAAGTGTCCCGCATATAATGTATATAAGTGTCCCGCATATAATGTATATAAGTGTCCCGCATGTAATGTATATAAGTGTCCCGCATATAATGTATATAAGTGTCCCGCATATAATGTATATAAGTGTCCTGCATATAATGTATATAAGTGTCCCGCATATAATGTATAGAAGTGTCCTGCATTTATTTGCCGAGGCAGTAAATTTACGCGTCGTCGTTTGACAGCTGTCAAATGACGACACGTAAATGACAGGTCTGCACAGTACGTCGGCAAACCCATTCAAATGAATGGGCAGATGTTTGCCGACGTATTGTAGCCCTATTTTCAGACGTAAAACGAGGCATAATACGCCTCGTATACGTCTGAAATTTGGCCGTGTGAACCCAGCTTAACAGTGGTTTCTTTCTAATAGACTGAGGGAATTTATTAAGAGCTGCATTCAAGACGCCAGTCAATCTAAAGAGCGCAGGATGTGCACGCCTCTTAATAAATTAGGTGAATCTTTGGCTGACGGAGGGCCAGAAAGTCAAACCTACTACAGCCCTGCCCGTTTCCTCTAAGCCCCACCTACTTTTTAATAAAGAAGCTTGAGCGCAAATGCCATAAAAGTTGTGGTTTTATTTTTTTCTGAAAATTGTAACATTTCTACACCAGAAAACTAGTGCACAACCAATGAGAAATTCCCCCTCAGGCTATGTTCACACGCAAACATAAAATACGTCTGAAGTTACGGAGCGGTTTTCAGGCGAAAACAGCTCCTGCATTTCAGACGTAATGGCAAGTGCAGGCATTTTTCGCGGCGTCCATTACGGATGTAATTGGAGCTATATTTCAATGGAGTCAATGGAAAACGGCTCCAATTACATCCCAAGAAGTGACAGGCACTTCTTTGAGGCGGCCGTCTTTTGACAGCGGTGCGTAAAAAAAAAAATCCCGTCTGCACAGAACATCGTAAGACCCATTGAATTCAATGGGCAGATGTTTGCCGACGGTTTGGAGCAGTTTTTTCGGTCGTAATTCCAGGCGTAAAACGCCTGAATTATGTCCGTAAATAGGGCGTGTGAACATACCCTTAATGCGCTTCAGTTCTTCACCATTTTTAAGATCTCTACTTGCGGTCAGTGTACAAAAACATTGTTAACATCCTAAGACCGGGTTCCCACGTATTATAAAAAGTCCCACAAAGAAATGCAGTGTGGAAATTCTGCAGCAAAGTCAATGAGATTTTGAAACTCACGCCTACGATGCGGGAAAAAAAACGCACAAAAGTCGTACAGAACGTGTTCTGCGGTGCGACTTCAAATTCCGCAGTCTGTGCAGAGATGCTGCGTGTTTTGTCCATAGACTGCAACGGGGAGCAGAAATCCTGCAACAGATTTGTTGCAGTTTTTAGGCCGGGATCCCACGGGTCAGATAATCACGCAGCGTGTCCGGTCTGGAACCCGCAGCACATTCTGTCAGAAAAATGGGTTTTTCATACGGACTTTCCGCTGTGGAAGAAAAAGCTCATACTTACCCCCTCCATGTTCTCTGTGCGTAGTGCGGTCTCCTACGATGACGTTGCCGGCCAAGTGACGCTGCAGCCAGTGATCGGCCTGATTGGCTGCAGCGGTTACATGGAGGCCGGACTGCAGGAAGGAGTCGGCATTCTTGGTACGTATGATTTTTTGTTTGTTTTGCGTAGTTGCGATTTTTGTGCCGTAATACGCCGCACAAGTCGCAACAACTGCATTCTTTTAGCTAACGGAAAGCTATGGTTTCTGTTTGGTTTCTGTTCATGGGTTGCCCCGATGGAAAGGTCTGACAGAACCCATAAACGGAACCCAACGCTGATGTGAACGAAGCCTTAGGGCCTGTTCACATCACCGTTTGCTTTCCATTCCGTCGGAGGTTTCTGTCGGGTGAACCCCGCAACGTAAAGTGAAACCACCGCTTCCGTTTCAGTCACCATTGCTCAATGGTGACAGAAACATTGCTAATGGTTTCCGTTCGTCATCATTCCGGCAGGTTTCCGGTTTTCCCACGGAATCAATAGCAGAAACCTCCGACGGAACCCCGGGACGGAAATGAACGGTGATGTGAACAGGCGGACGATAAGCGGATATTGAAAATTGTGATAATTGAAAGTTGCAGAACTTTTCATCACACAAGGATTAAGAAGTAAATAAATAAAACAAATCAGAAGCCAATAGTAACCAAGTAAATGAAAAAAAAAAATCTGTCTAAACTCCTGCAGCTCATTGCTCCCCAGCCTGCGGCTATAGCGAGCGAGGTTATTGGAGGATTTTGCACGATGCCGTAGACTTGTTCTCATCCAGTCGTGGACCAGTCACATCTACACATACAAGCTGCTCAAACTTCAAACATGAAAGATTAGAAAGATTTTACATTTTTCTAAACAATCAGTGGATCACGTGAAGTGCGGCTGGAGGAGGATCTGCCATTGTCCACAACACGGCGCACTGAGGGTGAGGGGCGCACTGAGGGTGAGGGGAGCACTGAGGGTGAGGGGAGCACTGAGGGTGAGGGGAGCACTGAGGGTGAGGGGAGCACTGAGGGTGAGGGGAGCACTGAGGGTGAGGGGAGCACTGAGGGTGAGGGGCGCACTGAGGGTGAGGGGCGCACTGAGGGTGAGGGGAGCACTGAGGGTGAGGGGCGCACTGAGGGTGAGGGGCGCACTGAGGGTGAGGGGCGCACTGAGGGTGAGGGGCGCACTGAGGGTGAGGGGCGCACTGAGGGTGAGGGGCGCCGCACAGGTGGGGGTACTTTGTATTTCTGCAGCGTATGTTTACAATGTAGATCTACAGGGAAAACATTGCACGAGAACTAGCGGTGGAATATTTTACACGTGTGAGCACCCTGTAATGGTGGACGGAGCTGAAGGTACAAAACCCCACACACCTCTGGCTTCGATCTTCATATTCGCTCCTCGTTTGCAGCGACTGTCACGACCTTCTTGTATTTTCTTTTCTGCAGAGTTCAAAAAATCTTATAAAATGAACCTCTACGTGCGGGACGAGGCGTAGGGCAGATCTTAGAAGAAGCTGCTGCCACTTGGACCCTCCACCAGGTAGAGCGGATACACAGGGATCCGTGTGATCCCCAGCCCTCAATATAACACCGTGTATCAGCTCTGCCAGACACATCAGTCTATATTATGTGATATTGATGGGGGTCCGGGGCCCATTGTGCCTCATACCATCGTTCTTCCCACGGATTGCTTCACCATGGAGGAAGACGGCACAACCGCCATGTAAAGCAGCTGCATTTTACCACCCACATGACTGCAATTCCAGGCTCAACCAATCAGGAAGGGACTTGCGGTTGTAATGCGGACAGTAAAATGAAGCTGCATTATGACTGTCTGAATGAAGCCCAAGGCCTTGTGCACACAACTAATTATTTCTAGTGGAGAATCCAACATGTATGCGGATAGTCCACAGCAGAAATGGGAGGCTGACCATTGTGGCTTCCGACACCTCTTTCCTGGAGGAATACAGCGCAGGAACTGCTTCAAGAAGAGACTAGAGACTCGTTGAACATTGACATCTATGGGAGCCTTGTTACCAACGGAATTCACGCGGATTCAGGAATGGAAAACACATTGGAATCAGCGTGAAATTCCATAGTGTGAACAGGGACTTAGTGAGATACAACTTATTGACTAAAAAATAATTCTTCAGATGGAAGGGACTGGATGCATCTATAGACGCCAACAGCCGGAAACCGTAACCAATCCCCGAAGGGTCGGACAGGATTATCAGAAAAATCACCAAGACCGGTCAATGCCAAAACTGCGCCGCCATCCATCAGAAGCAGCAACGGCGATGAAATGACAAGACTCACAATCTGCCACATCCAGCATTTATTAGAGACGACACAAGGGGGGGGAGGGGATGACCCAAGTTAGCACGCATTCTCATTAGTAGTCCATGAAACCCAGTCTGAAAACTGGACACAAAGAATATAGCAGAAAAAATAAAAATACGAAATGAGGAAACAACAGACGCCTCGACGGAGTCAAACTGCTCGCAACTAAACGTCTACAGCGAGGAAAAGAAAACCGTAACAAATAAACGGCAGCAATAATGTGATTGTGATACCGGCTTCACGGTCGGATGACGCGCCACGCTGCTCGCAAACAGGAACAAACTTAAATAGAAATTTTTGTTTTTCTTGACACCGCAACGTCGACTATGCGACAGGATTATCGTTATAGCACAAACTTCCGTAAATGGGGAAAAAAAAAAAAAATTGTTTAGTAGAATTTACAGCGTCTCAAGATAAACCGCCTTTATCCGGGGAAATCTTCCGCTATGTCTGACGCCTACGAGATGTAACTAGAAAACGTACTACTGCGGAACATGACGGGAGCTTCAACTCCTTGTACATTGGGCACGAACCATTTTCTCTCTTCTTTTTTTGTTGGTTTTTTGTTTTGTGTGTTTTTTGTGGTTTGTTTCTTAATTGCTGTAACATTGTCCTTCGGGGGGCTGCGGAAGTTTCATATTTTCTTTGGACATCATTAGACGCCGCAGTTCTTGCAGGACGACTTTGATGCTATAGGAATTCTGCCATTTTGCTAGAACGGAGATGGCTCTGGGATCCACCTGGAGCAAAAGGAAAAAGGGGGGAAAAAAAAGAAAACACAAGGGCAGAGGTCAGAGTGGAAATCCAGACTTCAGTCACATAATATAGACCCTGGACATTTGTCATTCCCACCGACCCCTGGGAACCCTCAAAATAAAGCTCCAGTTATGATCGTCTGTCATGCTGCCCTCTAGTGTCGGAATATGATATCACATTTTGTAGGTTGCAGCGGTAGAAACAGTTTAGAATTGAAAATTAGCAAAACCAAAGAAATGATTATCGACCTAAGTAGAAAAACGGAAACGGTGGCGCCGGAGTCTATTTGTGATCAGGAAGTGGAGCGGGCGACATCTTATAAGTATTTGGGAATATACTCGGATGGAAAGTTTTAAATGGATAGAGAATACGGAGAAGGTGCATAGAAAGGCAATGAGTCGGATAGATTTCTTAAGGAATCTGCGCTCCGGAAGGAGAGATTCAGACCATCTTTTATTCCTGCTGCACTTTATAATATGTGTGATGAGGAATTAGTAGGATTATCTGTAGGTTTGTGGATTTTTTTAGGTGTATAAAATATTTGTATTATATTTTACGTATTGTAAATGGTGGAATTTCCCCTTGGGGATAAATAAAGTTGTATCTATCGATCTAGTGATCACCGCCCGATGTCGTCATGACCACCGTCTGCATGGACTGACGGTCTCTCTGCTGATCTGATATTACCTTCCCGCACAGTCAGTCATGCTGGAACCCCTGTTATTCTGTAGTGATTGTCGTACAAATCAGATTAGAAGAGTGCGATCGCCGGCCCTCCGCTTCCCATTTAGAACAGTTTTGGGCAGAACTCCATTTGATGCCATATAAATATAAGATGTGAGGAGCCGACGTCCCGTCTCGTTCTTTACTTTCTTTGGATCTTATGTCACATTTTCTTCTGTGGGAGATCGGACACTTTTGCTTGTTATTTTTGGTCCATCACTATTGACAGCTGAGTGACAGTAGCCGGAAGCCGCCATGTTTGCGGACACACAGGACAGGGGCACGGCGGCTCCATACAATGAGGGACACCACTACTTGTGAGCTGAGCCAGCGAGACGGATACAAGAAGCGACCGCTATGTGACTCGATTTACAACACTCATCGGAAGGGCAGAGATTTACATCACAACGAGTCTCCGGTTCTGCATTATTCTATTTAATAGACTGGTACGAGCTCTGCCATCCCGACCCCTGCTCATACACCCCCCACTAAGGTGCCCAGTCCTTGTGCAGCTCCTCAGCTCCCATGACAAGATCCTCACCGTCCACATCCATCAGTCACGGAGGTGGTAATTTGGGGTCAGACAGGCAGCGGGCGTGTTGCCATGGGGACAGAGGAGCAGAGAAGTTGCAGGCCCCGGGTGTGTAGCTCCTCCGAGGTCCTGACCTCCTCCATCATCTGCTCAGTGCCCACAGGTGACGTATCAGGGAGAAGCCTCCTACTCACCACACCGTTAGAATTATTCACGCCATTCATATTAATTTTCGTTACAAATTTGAGGAACGGAGGAGATTCCGGGTATTTCGGGCCACACTCTATTTTAAGGCTGTATATCCGGTTTTCATAAATTGTCTGAAAAAGAAAAAAAATGAATTACAGTCAACGTGACAAGCCGAGCCCCAAACATAGAAAATGCACAAAAATAGGTTTTTAAATATCCCAGCACTGCCACTTTTAATCCGATTTTGTTTCAGATTACAATGGTCTTCTCCACGTGTTGCAGGAGATCAGCCATGTCCCCCTCCTCCTCCTTCATATCCTCTGTCTGGCTGTAAGGAGCCCTCCCCCTCGTCTGAGCCCTGCCCCTTACCTGCCAAAATTGTAAGAGATCAGCAGGATGTTAACCTGTTCCATGCAGGATTTCTACAGACGAGTACTGCGGCCATGTTTGCTACTTTTCGTTTAACGTCTCACAGGAGGACTGAGGATTCAGCAGATTTACCGCACCATACACACTCCTTTAGACTTGATTCACACATGCAGTTTTCTGGTGCAGTTTTTTTTTCAAGCCATTGTCAGGAAGGAGTATAAAGTAAGGAGTTACACTGATCGCCTCCTGAAAGGGTCTCCAAAAAAACAACATCACCGGACACGGCATAAAAACGTGAATCAAGATCTGCACAGAAGCATTAAAAGGAAAACTCATTAGCAACCAATTGACAACATACGAGGCAAAGTTCACATCACTCAAAAACGTAGGACGTCGCCCCAGCAGTTTTCTCCCTGTTGTCTCTAAGGCCCGGCAGGATCACCGCCGCCCCAACATCATAGGCCAATCACCTCGTTACTGGGGTAAATATGACAGATGGCGGCGTCCGTGTGTATCGACCTTATACTTACTCTAGGGGGTCCAATAATCATACCAGTCCATCTTGTGAGGGTCATGTCCTCATCATCTACCAGACCCCAACTAACGGTTCCATCACCAACTCCTTTCTGACCTTCTTCAAGTTCTTCCAAAAGCCGAAAATTACGAGGAACTTTGACACCTAAAAAGAGAAAAAGAAAGATCAGGACGACGTCCTCCGCTGACTGAGCTGGTTACCCGAGAACAAAGGGGTTACATGAGGGGTCGCATCATAGCCTGGGACAATGAATTACCCGACTACATCCCTCCCGAAACAACACAAGGAACATTACAGGAGCCAATGTGGGGGCCGACAAACACAGCAATGCGGCTGCTGCCATTTCTCCGGCCCAAATCGGATTTATCATCACGTTGCTCTTTGGCGCATTGGGCAGTGACCCCACCAGCAGAATAGTGAGTGCAGCTCTGGAGTATAATCCAGGATATAACTCAGGATCAGTAATGTATGTACACAGTGACTCCACCAGCAGAATAGTGAGTGCAGCTCTGGAGTATAATACAGGATATAACTCAGGATCAGTACAGGATAAGTAATGTAATGTATGTACACAGCGACTCCACCAGCAGAATAGTGAGTGCAGCTCTGGAGTATAATACAGCATATAACTCAGGATCAGTACAGAATAAGTAATGTAATGTATGTACACAGTGACTCCACCAGCAGAATAGTGAGTGCAGCTCTGGAGTATAATACAGGATATAACTCAGGATCAGTACAGGATAAGTAATGTAATGTATGTACACAGTGACCCCACCAGCAGAATAGTGAGTGCAGCTCTGGAGTATAATACAGGATATAACACAGGATAAGTAATGTAATGTATGTACACAGTGACTCCACCAGCAGAATTGTGAGTGCAGCTCTGGAGTATAATACTGGATGAAACTCAGGATCAGTACAGGATAAGTAATGTAATGTATGTACACAGTGACTCCACCAGCAGAATAGTGAGTGCAGCTCTGGAGTATAATACAGGATATAACTCAGGATCAGTACAGGATAAGTAATGTAATGTATGTACACAGTGACCCCACCAGCAGAATAGTGAGTGCAGCTCTGGAGTATAATACAGGATATAACACAGGATAAGTAATGTAATGTATGTACACAGTGACTCCACCAGCAGAATTGTGAGTGCAGCTCTGGAGTATAATACTGGATGAAACTCAGGATCAGTACAGGATAAGTAATGTATGTACACAGTGACCCCACCAGCAGAATAGTGAGTGCAGCTCTGGAGTATAATACAGGATTATACACCTTACTATGGCACTCCCAGGAGCCCGTTCTCATGATCAGTGGGGGTCCCAGCGGTCAGACCCCCACCATCAGTTATTTTACACCTGCCCTCTGGATAGGTGATGAATATTGAAGAGGCATTATCTGAGCGGACACTTGACAAGGAGTCGTCTGCCGAATGCTGAAAACCCTTAAAGAAGCAGCGCCGTCCTCCCAGATACCCCTGGGAGCGCAGCGCTCTTCTTCCTGGCCGCCCCTGCGTTCCCGTTAGTTTCGGTGACCTGTATGAGCGCTCGGTGTCTATGACTGAGCCGGTATTAGATGTGGGGGGACGTGGCCGGCTCCTTTCGGGGTGTGAATACTTTTATTACTCCCATGCATCTAAAATAACAATTTCAGCAAATTTGCACATGGCGTGGATTCCGTTTTGTGTCTACAGCTCTTCTTCAGAGCGATGTGTCTCCATAGTAACAGGCAACAAACAAGCCCTGTGCAGTCTGCTCCTGAAGTCGGGGTTACACCTCCTTGATAAAGTTACGGCAGGGGGATTTAAGGCCCTTTTACACCGGCCGATGCAGTGATCGCCGATCAACAAGATCTACATGATCGGCGCTCGTTTGCTCCTGTCATGCGGAGCTATAGATGGGGAGGAGCGCTCGTTACTCCGCTCGCTCATCCCCGTACATTATTACCGTGTCAGCCGCGCGTCTCCTGTTTACACCGGACAATTATCGACAACGAGCGTTCTATGAACCCGATAATCGCCCCGTGTAAAACCCTCTGAACAGACGTCAGCGGGATCAGACTACACAGGGCTTGTTGGTTGTCTGTTACCATGGAGACACAGACCTGCACATTTATGACATGTTCTGCGGATATTCAACGTCACTGCGGGGGAGGGTCAGCAGCGTAGATGTAGCAGAACTGAACTTATCACTAAAATCCTATTATGCCTGACATCTCTATAGTCCTACGTAAGACCGCAGATAACATACTCAGCTATACTACATCTCATAATCTGCTACATCTGATCACACAGGCCGGGCCCAGCAGGGTCAGCTCTGCTACATCTGATCACACAGTCCGGGCCCCGCAGGGTCAGCTCTGCTACATCTCATCACACAGTCCGGGCCCTGCAGGGTCAGCTCTGCTACATCTCATCACACAGGCCGGGCCCCGCAGGGTCAGCTCTGCTACATCTCATCACACAGGCCGGGCCCCGCAGGGTCAGCTCTGCTACATCTCATCACACAGGCCGGGCCCCGCAGGGTCAGCTCTGCTACATCTGATCACACAGGCCGGGCCCCGCAGGGTCAGCTCTGCTACATCTGATCACACAGTCCGGGCCCCGCAGGGTCAGCTCTGCTACATCTCATCACACAGGCCGGGCCCCGCAGGGTCAGCTCTGCTACATCTGATCACACAGGTCCGGGCCCCGCAGGATCAGCCCTCGGGCTCCGGTGGGTCACACGGGGATGGACATTACACTGTGGCCCCATCTGTCACCCCTCCCCCTGCAGGGACCCGGACAGTAAGAGGCGCTGCGGTTCGTGCAGCGGGAGGGGCCCCTTGGGAGCTGCAGCAGGAAAGACGGCCGGTCACAGGGCGCGGCCGAGGCTGGGTGTGGGGCCCCTCTCTGTCCATATATCCGGGGCCCGGCCGGGTGCGTTGTGAGGAGACCAGGCCTCGGCCCTCACTGTGCCACGCCGGACACCGCTCCACCGAAGCCGAGCGGGCCGCCTCCTCCCCTGACACCTGCCGCTCCTCCCGGGGCTCCTTCTCCCTCTCACAGGCGACTTCCTCCCCGCTTCCCCCGTCACCCGACTCACTTGAGCCCGTGGTGGCCGCCATCTTGCGTTAGCTGTGCTCCGGAGCCGGCCTCTCGGTGACGTCACGGTAGGCGGGCTCCTCACAGCCCGCTGTCACAGGGGAGAGCGGGGCGGGGCCAGCGCCATGACTGACAGCGCTGGAGTCACCATAGAGAGCAGCGCGAAGATAGAGTGCCGCCCGGTGTAGTCCATTATGACAGCCATATTGGATGAGGGCAAATGAGCTATTCAGACACTTCCTGTCGTTCTAGAACCACAAGTTCCAGCATGCCCTGCGAAATTACACGTACAAACGTCTGGCATGGTATGCTGGGGTTTGTAGTTCTGCAATGGTGCAGGCCCCTGACAGAAAAGGGTGGGGACATTTCCCCTGTAGAGAAATACGACTATTCAGCAGCCGCCGCCAGCAAAGTGCAACACGACTGATAATGGTGACTAAAAACTGCACATAATCTCCCGGTGTAATGGCCGCCATCGTAAGACTCAGTTCACACGGCATATTTTACAAGCAGAAAAAGACGTAGCGGATTTAAAGAGAAATCAGGCGATTACGGGCGTATGGTCAAAACATTTTTCAATCTTAGCGCAAACTTGAAGCGTATTTTGAGGAGTATTTGTGAAGCGTCAATAGGAAACATTAGCTTGTAAAACGCTTCACGAAGTCGCACGAAATTTTTTTTTTACAGTGTTTTTTAATTCACCAGCGTAAAAATCATATGAACCGCAGGGCGCATTCCAAAAATGAATACGATAGGAAGCGGTTTGCAGGCGTGATACGAGCGTTTTACACACCTAAATACGCCTGAAAATAAGTTGTGTGAACACGGCCTTATAGAAATAAATCTGCTGCGGTAAAGTTGTCACCATAGTAACAAAAGATAAACGGCGCTCAATGCCATCAATGTAGCGCTGACACGTAGAGTCGGGCGCCATCATCGTAGTATCGGAAGTGCGCACTGATCGTCCTGCGGAGCAGAAAACGAGGGACGAGCTGATGTCATTTTTAGGATCAGTCAGGATTTTGTAGCGGATTGTAGAGGATTTTTACAGACGGACGTAGAACTCAAGAGCTTTCCTGCTGCCTCCTGACATTAAGGGGATGTTCACACGAGGGCGTCCGTACCGGCATGTGCAGGCGCTTGAACGCCGCATCCATTACGGACGTAATTGGCGCTGCTATTCATTGGAGTCAATGAATAACGGCTCCAATTACACCCCAAGAAGTGACAGGTCACTTCTTTGGCGCGGGCGTCTATTTACGCGCCGTCATTTGACAGCGGCGTGTAAATTACGCCTCGTGTGAACAGACAAACGTCTGCCCATTGCTTTCAATGGGCAGATGTTTGTCAACGCTATTGAGGCGCTATTTTCGGACGTAATTCGGGGCAAAAACGCCTGATTTACGTCCGTAAATAGTGCGTATGAACATACCCTAATACTGCGCTCTACCAATCATCCCCTCCTACAGTATATACCCCTCCTACATTATATACCCCTATTACAGTATATACCCCTCCTACATTATATACCCCTATTACAGTATATACCCCTCCTACATTATATACCCCTATTACAGTATATACCCCTCCTACATTATATACCCCTCCTACAGTATATACCCCTCCTACAGTATATACCCCTCCTACAGTATATACCCCTATTACAGTATATACCCCTCCTACATTATATACCCCTCCTACAGTATATACCCCTCCTACAGTATATACCCCTATTACAGTATATACCCCTATTTCAGTATATACCCCTCCTACAGTATATACCCCTCCTATAGTATATACCCCTATTACATTATATACCCCTCCTGTAGTATATACCCCTATTACATTATATACCCCTCATACAATATATACCCCTATTACAGTATATACCCCTCCTGTAGTATATACCCCGATTACAATATATACCCCTATTACAGTATATACCCCTATTACATTATATACACCTATTACAGTATATACCCCTCCTACAGTATATACCCCTATTTCATTATATACCCCTCCTACAGTATATACCCCTCCTATAGTATATACCCCTATTACATTATATACCCCTCCTACAGTATACACCCCTATTACAGTATATACCCCTATTACAGTATATACCCCTCCTATAGTATATACCCCTATTACATTATATACCCCTCCTACAGTATACACCCCTATTACAGTATATACCCCTATTACAGTATATACCCCTTAGTGGTGAGTGCATGTAGCAGAATGTTATCATGTCACTCTATGGGAGCTGTATATATCTGTGTCCCGGTGGGTGTGTGGACCCACTGGGCTGTACCACCGTAGCAGGATAGCAGCCGGCCAACAGGATACCAAGTCAAAGTCTATAGTTTGAATAAGGGTACCTGTGGTAATTCAGACAGTAGCGATGGTTAGGCTTGGATGGGACCTTGGCAGAAGGCAGACACCAGGCGCGGTGTAACACGGAAGGCATAGTATATGACACAACACGACTCCAACTCTCAATGGCACAGGAACAAGGTACCACGGGATACAGGTACGGAAACACGGAACTGGAAAACACTAAGGGACCATTTTCAAAGACTAACACGGGTAAACACAACAACGCTCAGGCAATGAGGGAAGGGGCAGTGCCCTTCTTATAGTCCAGGGTGATCATGGGCTAATTTGATATACAATTCAGGTACGCACGCACCCTACGGGACACAGCAGAGTCAAGCGAAAGTGAGCACAGGCGTCTCCTAAAGGAGGAGATACATGCCAGCACTCACTGATCCATTGCTGCGGCCGTTGGGGGGGGGGGGGTCAGTAATCCCGACGGTCCGCGGCCATGGGTGTCACAGTATCCACCCACTTACGCCAACTCCTCTTGGGGCCAGAGCGGGAGAGGAACTTCTTCAGGTGGGTAGGAGCATTGAGGTTCTCCTCTGGCTCCCAGGACCTCTCTTCTGGACCAGACCCCCTCCAATCCACCAAATAAAAAGTTCTTCCTTCTACTTTCTTGGTGTTCAGGATCTCCTTAACCTCTAATGTATCCAATGAACCGCTGGGGGCAACTGCAGGACTGGGAATCTTGGAGTAGCGGTTCAGAACCACAGGCTTCAGGAGGGAGACATTGAAGGAGTTGGGGATCTTGAGGGTTGGAGGCAGCCGAAGCTTGTAGGTGTGGTTGTTGGCTGTAAACTATTGCGAATGGTGTGGTTCTTGTAGACTCGCTTGTATGATTATTATACGAGAACTCTGCCCAAGGAAGAAGCTGCACCCAGTCATCATTCTGTCTGGAGATGAAGTGTCGTAGGTAGTTCTCCATGATCTGATTGATCCTCTAGACTTGACCATTGGACTGGGGTGGTAGGCTGAGGAAAAGTCCAACTTTACATCGAGGAGTTTACAGAGGGCCCTCCAGAACTTTGAGGTGAACTGAACCCCCCGATCAGACATGATATGCCAAGGTAAGCCGTGCAGGCGGAAGATGTATTGGATGAAGAGGTTGGCCAGTCGAGAAGCAAACGGTAGGCCGGTCAGCGGGACGGAATGAGCCATCTTCGAAAATCGGTCCACCACCACCCAGACCGTACTGCATCCAGTAGAGGGAGGCAGGTTCGTAACAAAGTCCATTGCTATATGCTGCCAGGGAGCATTGGGCACAGGCAGGGGCTGGAGCAGGCCAGCAGGTTTGGAGTGAGCCACCTTGTTAGCCGCGCACACCGTGCAGGACGAAACGAAGTCTTTGGTGGGCAGCGTGGGAAACCAGAAATAATGGGCAATCAGGTCTTACGGGCACCCGTGTGACCTGCCAGTTTGGAGCGGTGTCCCCAGCGGAGGATTCTCCCTCTGTCTGTCAGGTGCACAAAAGTCCTCCCCGAGGGAATGTCCCTTGCTTGCAGAGGGTTGACAGAGATAATGCAGGACTGATCGATAATATTTTGTGGAGACTCCATGGTGTCCTCTGTCTCGAACGATCTGGACAAGGCATCAGCCCTCTCATTCTTGTCGGTCGGGCGGTAGTGGAGCTCAAACTGGAACCGGGAAAAGAACAGCAACCACCTGGCTTGACAGGGGGGGTTCAGCCGTTGGGCCGTCTGGAGATAGGTGAGGTTCCTGTGGTCAGTAAATATCAGGATGGGATGAGCTGCGCCCTCTAGTAGAGGTCTCCATTCCTCCAGGGCAAATTTGATGGCCAGTAATTCCCGATCCCCAATCGAGTAGTTGCGCTATGCGGAAGAGAAGAGTTTAGAGTAATAGCCACATACCATTATCTTGCCTTTGGGACTTCTCTGGAACAGAAGTGCACCAACAGAGGAGGCGTCCACCTCCAACGAAAACCGTAGATACATCTGGATGATGGAGGGTAGAGGCTGACGTGAAGGCACTCTTCAAGCTATTAAATGCAGATTCAGCTTCTGTAGTCCACACCTTGGCGTTCATGCCTTTCTTGGTGAGGGTAGAGATGGGAGCGGTCAGTGAGAAGTTTGGGATGAATTGCCGGTAGAAATTGGCGAATCCCAAGAAACGCTGTATGGCCCTTGAGCCTTGAGGGCGTGGCCACTCCAGGACGGCCTTTACTTTCTCCGGATCCATATTGAGACCTTGGTCCGATATAATGTAGCCCAGGAAGGGTAGAGACTTTCTCTTGAACACGCACTTCTCCAGCTTGACATACAGGCAATTCTCCCTTAATCGCAGCAAAACTTGACGGACATGTCTCTGATGAGTCGTCGGGTCTGGGGAAAAAATTAAGATGTCATCGAGATAGACCACAACACAGACAGAGGAGATCTCGGAAGATGTCATTGACGAATTCTTGGAAGACTTCGGGAGCGTTACACAGGCCAAAGGGCATCACCAGATATTCATAGTGCCCGTCTCGGGTGTTAAATGCCAACTTCCATTAGTCACCCCAGCGAACCCGGATTAGGTTGTAAGCCCTACGCAGGTCTAGTTTAGAAAAAATCTTGGCTCCTCGTATGCGGTCAAAAAGTTCTGAAATCAATGGCAATGGATATCTATTTTTGACCGTGATCTGGTTGAGACCCCGGTAGTCGATGCAGGGTCAAATGGATCCGTCCCTCTTTTTAATGAAGAACCCGGCCCGGCAGGATTTTCGTATGAAACCCCTCTCCTTAATATAGGCGGACATAGGCTGAGTCTCTGGCAAGGAGAGAGAGTCTACCCTTCCACCGGGAAGGGAAGCATCAGGAACCAGCTCAATAGGGCAGTCACACGCCCGGCGTGGAGGCACCGTCTCTGCCTCCTTTTTGCTGAAGACATCCGAGAACAGAGAATAATGATAAGGCAATCCTGCCAATGATCGAGGCCGATGACGCTGGGCCGGATAGATCTGCCCCAGGCAGCGGTTGAGGCACTTGGGATCCCACTGGAGAACCTCTCTGGAATTCCAGTCCAGAAGTGGGGCATGTAGTCGGAGACAGGGCAGGCCCAGCAGCACGGGGTTAACGGCCTTGGGTAGAACAAGAAGAGATGAGCTTGGAATGAAGGGCTCCCACTTGGAGCCTCAGCGGTTTGGTCACCGCTACAATCGGGTCTGGTAGAGGTAGTCCATTCACTGGGGCGACGATCAATGGCCTCTCCAGGGAGGTTGTGGGCAACTGGAGGAGATCCACTAGGTCTTTGCGGATAAAACTGGCTGCGGACCCAAAGTCCAGATAGGCAGAGACCAGGTGGGTCTTCTCGCCGGACATTGGGAGTATTTTGGCTTCTGAGGACAGACGCATGACATGTCCTCCGAGGCTGCAATACAGACAATCCACAATTTGGATTCCTGTAGAGCAGATCGGCCCGGTCTCCCCCCTCGTGATAATTTCTGCTCTGTACACATCATATTCCACTAGGGGGCAGCAGCGCACTGCACATCCCCCAAACCCTCACAGTGAGAGCTGCACCGAAACCACAACTAAAGTGACCACCAGGGGGTGCAGTTATAGGGGGTGCAGTGGTAGCATCACACCTAAGCCCTGGAGTCTGAGGAGGCCCAAACACGCCAGTATTATACATGGCACATGGTAAGCGGGGGCCGTTACAGATCGGGGCGCAGGAACTTCCAGTCACTCCTCAGGTGTCCACATTGTGGCAATAAAGTGCAACTCTTACATGTGGTTACAGGTGGTATTACAGGAATCTTACGCTGATCCGTCACAGGGGGCGGTTGATGACGCTCATTTTACTGCCACTTTTAATCCCCCCATCTGAACATTTCAGGGCTGCTCCACTTCTTTCTTCCCTTCTCAGCCGGTTCCTACATCTTACACCAATGAACGGATTCGCCCTCTGGATGGTTTATTGTCCCCGTTACAGAATGATTTTAATTCTCTCCCATCTGATGTTGTGTTTCCATATAAGTTGGAGTAAGAGGAGGACACTGGGAGCAGCGACTTCTGCACAACGGACGCAGCGAGACGCAGGTGGAGGGGGCTGGAGGTCTCCTCGGTTAAGACCATGACCAAACTCCTACCCAGAATAATTGGCAGCGGACGGCTCCACTTTATTTATCCCACGGTTCCTGCTATTTTAGCGGGGGGGGGGTTCTATGCAGGATATGTGGCGGTCCGGTCCTCACGTTACAGCCTTATGGATGAGTGTCTGGTCTCCGACATGTCAGTTTAGGGTCTCCCTATGTCTGTTAGGGGCTACACCTCACCCGTCCACCCGCTGCTCTTGGGCTTCAGCACGGAGAGTTCATCACGAGGCGCCGCGCTTAATCATGTTGTCCTCGCCGTAATAGAAGTCCATTCTCTATGCACCAACGTTCTGCTGAGCTTGTGCTAATACACAGAAGCCAATCTGAACAAGCAGAGCTGCAGTATAAAGTATAGCGGAGTGAGAGAGGTGGATTCCAGGCCACCTCAATAGACATTGCAGCTAATCCTGGAGTCACGGACAAGAGCCGCGTCCAAATGGAGCAGAGACAGAAAACAGCCGAGACTGCAGAGAATAAACGCTATACAGGACCGGTGCCGCCCCCGCCCCTTACATACACACCCGATGCAGGAAATTATTATAATGACATTGTTTCCATGACAACCCACCGACGTGGAGCAATCCTAAAGAATAATCATGTTCAGTGTCTGAGAAAGAATTACTCCGTGAGAGGCACAACATGTCACTCCACCTGTATAAACACAGCCACTCCCATCATCCACAGTGATGACCTCCATACTACATGAGAACGGCCCCGCAGCTGTGATCATTCCACGTGGAGCATGAAACATTGTAAACCGCTCCGGAGACGTGAAGCTCCATCTTCATAACTATTTGGGAAAATACGGTAATCCCAGGACGTAAACGTACGGGCAGCGTGACCTGATGACGGCCGCCATGAACCTCCATCATTGTCCTCTTCAGGGCAGCAGCGCGGTCACGGTGTGCGGGGTTCCCTGTGCCTCGCCTATAATGGCTGCGCTAGACGTAGAGACCTGACCGTCCGTGCTGCCTGCAGGCTCCTCCGTGACAACAGCCGGATATAAACGTATTACTCCGACGCGCCCGCTCCTCATCACCGGGGTGTATTAAGGCATTGGCCACTTAGGACCCCCCTAGACCAGCCGCTAATACCACAGCAAGCCGCTCATCGTGGGGGTGCCGTCTCCGCCGGGGGTCGCGCTGGTAACTGCAGCGCCTGGTGTAAGGCTTCGTTCACATCTGCGTCGGGCCCGTCAGTCTTTCCTGTCAGGGGAACCCGTCACCGGAGACCACAGCTTTCTGTTTGCATCACCATTGATTGCGCTGATAACGATTCTGTTGCGAATAATTTCCATTTCTTTCCGTTCCATAAAGTTTGTTTTTTCAGCGGAATCAAAAGCGCAGTCGTGGTCGGACGGACGCCCAGCGCAGATGTGAACGAAGCCTTCGGTCCCCCCCCCCCCCCCCCCGAGTGTTTTAAAAACAAAATGTTCAAGTTTCCCGCATCCTTCTGATGCCACGTCCGCACCTTCCTAATATGGCGGGGGGGGGATTTGTTGCCGTTCAGTTTCGCTGGATAAAAGACACAAATGTCTTAAAATTTGTCCCAAAAACGTCAGCTTTTAGGGCCTTTGCACCACTCAGACTTGTGTGAGGCTCGGCCAGTGGGGGGGGGGGATGGGGGTTGGCTCCTGTGACACGGAAAATGTAGTCATTTTTTGCAAGAGATAGGCGACAATTATGGCGCAAATCTACTCTCGCTTAAATCTGCCGCACGGCCGGACTCGCACCTCATTTATCTGCACCACTGACTCCAGGGCTCGTCTAAAACACTGGTCTTAATAAATTCTCCCCTTTGTATTTCATTTCTTTACCGATTTCAAGATCTCTGCTTGCTATCAGTGAATATGATCGTCGGTGTTTACATCGGCTGAAATCCCCGGGTCCTGCTCGTACAGCTGAGGGTTTCATTTTTAACATTGTTTGAGTCTGGAGTCCAGGCTGTGCAGCTCACAGAGAATTTTCTAGACTGGATACAATTGTGACAAACTCTCAGCTGTATAGGGCCAGGATTAGTTTTCATTCACTGACAGCAAGCATTTATCTTCAGGTCAAATGCACACGGCAGCATCGCTGTACGGATCAGTTATCCTGCTCTGGGCGATATTACGGTGGACGTCAGTGTGAGGGTTTTCTCCCCCAAAATTATCCTGAAGACCCCCCCCACTGGCAGCACCTGAATACATTACTGTGTACACGAGGAGGCATGTGCTGGAGGGTGCGTCACAGTGTGTCAGTTTGGTAATTTCCTGGGAACCCTCCGATCTTCCCCGGTCCAGGAGCCGCTCAGAACCAGAACCCGGATACTTGGAAAGAAAGACGCCAGGCGAGCGGGATGTCCACAATCTGTTAGTAATGTCTCATTTTCTCCCGTTATAAATATATTTACATTTAGAACATGAAATTAAACGTCCCTCATTCTGCAGAAAAAGACGATATTTTAAGGCTTTATATTAAGGAAAAATAAATCAGCACCTGAATGACCCTCAATCTCTACCCCACACGCTGGATACAGAGGTCCACGATACTGCACACGCACGGCCGCAGATGGAGTAGGTTTTAGGAAAACGGTTCAAGGTTAAAAGCAGATGCTAAATGTTCACCGGAGGGGGCGAGGCTGCGGGCAACAGTGAAAGGGTTAAATAACGTAACAGATACAGCCAAACCCAATCATCAACCCACGAACGACCAGTGTCCACCATGTTACCCGTCACGTGAGGAGGAGGGGGGGGGGGGTCCATCACCCACGTTACCCGTCACGTGAGGAGGAGGGGGGGGGGGTCGTCACCCACCATGTTACCCGTCACGTGAGGAGGAGGGGGGGGGGGGTCCGTCACCCACCATGTTACCCGTCACGTGAGGAGGAGGGGGGGGGGGTCCGTCACCCATCAGGTCGGTAGAGGGTTCGGGTCAGGCCACAATGTACGATCGCCCAGACATCTGGGAGTCACATGCAGGAAAATCGTCCTTTAACTGATGGAGGAAAAATGGCGCAAACGCTCTGGTGCAGATGCAGTATAATCGCGCTGCCCACACCCGCGCCACTTCTACGCCATAAGACGGACGCTTTTCTAGATGTGCCGCATTGTATCCGCGGTGACGAGGAGAATCTGGTAACGTCAGGAACGCTCAGCCAATCGCCGCAAAGTCAGAGAAGAGCCGCGACGTCATTACCCGGGGGGTGGGGTGTTGCATAGCGCAATGGATGAGGATTTGTAGAAGTCGCCCCCTCAGCTGCTCTGCCTCCTCCTAGAACAGGTCCCGCTCCCCCATATAACGTGCGTCAAGATCCGTCCTGCGCCGAAACAGCGATGTCAGAAAAAGTTCTGCGGCTTTCTAATACACTGTTTCAGTTCCTCACTATTGTCAAGATCCATGCTTGCTGTTGGTGAATGGAATACCCACAGCTGATGGCCTTAATACACTGTAAGAAAGGGGTCCACCGGTGTTAATTGGACAGGATATGGCTGTGTTTCCAACCGATCCAGTGTTGACAGCAAGCAGAGATCTTGATAGCAGCGAAGAATTAAAACAGTCTATTAGAAAGCCGCAGAACTTCTCATTATACACAATTACATTTCATCATTAATCCTGGGCGATTATGGGGGTGTCAAGGAGGACCCCCCCCCCATCCCTGCCACACGGGAGAGGCAGCAAATTGGCACTTGGACCCACGTGATTTCCACATTGTCGGGGTGAGATCAGGATCCTGCGCCACAAGATGAACGGGATTTATGGCGCCTTCACCGAGCCTCCGTTTTGTTCCGGGGTGCGACGGCGTCTGTACACATTACATGTCGGCCCAAACCACCGATTTCACCAGGAGGGGCCGACCATCTAATGTGTACGACGGTGACGGCCGAGGGTTACAGCCCTAATGACCCTGCTGAGGATCTCCCCATTATCCGGAGTTTACATCCCCACACAGCCCCCCCCCCCCCCCCGGAAGACTCGGCCACATCATTCTCCCTGCAGCCGCTTCTCCTCTAGTGGTGGCAGCGGATTGTGGGGGACCCCTGGGGGAGGGGGGGGGCGGTAGATTTACTGGAGGTTTATGTGGGACAACATACAAGATGCCCCATTCTCCAGCAGCTGCACCTCCTCACTGCACTCACCCCAGCCCCCCCCCCCCCCCCCCGACTCTCGCCCCAGCCGCCTCCCCGGCACTCGCTGCCCTGACACTTCACCTCCAGGACTGCTGCCACTTATCAGCTGTGTCTGCGCTGCCGGAGCCTCGTTACCTGCTGTCAGGAGATATTTAAAATGAGGATTTATTTCTTTTTAGTGAAGCGGTTGATGGCGTCAGCGCGGCGCAGTGACGGGGGGGGGGGGGAGGTCGTACAATCTGAGGCTGCGGCGTCACTGTCAGTTTTCTGCCCCTTTAGCCCTTCTCCACAAATGAAAAATACTCAACGGCACAGCAAAAAAAAAAACTACGCTCCCCGTTTGCCTCGGGCGTCCGCACGGCCGCGGATTTCATGTTGATACAACAAATGTCATTGACTTCACCGACGCGTCTCCGTAGTGCAAGATACGAGCGTACAATCCGCCTCACGTGAAGGTCACATGACGCTCAGCAGGTGAAAGGTCATCTAGGACGTCAGCAAAAAAAAAAAACAAAGAGGAAGAACAGAGCGTCCTGTCAGCTGCTTGAAGAGAAGGGGGAGAAGCGGCGCCCGGCGTGGAGTCTCATGGAGTTCAGCACGATCCGCTCTTGTGCTCGTTAGTCCGTTATTACACTCCAGTCTTTTATAGATTTGGCGAATGGCTTTTAGTTTTCACTTTCATGGTTTAGTAGGTTGGCAACGGTTAGAGGAGTGGGCCGAGCGGCCGGCGTTACTTCACTTTCTGAGCCCACTTCAGGTCGTCTGACCGCGGCTTCTCGCCCGTCAGGCTATGAATGAAATCTTCCAGGCATTTCCAGAATCCGATCATCTCCAGCGGGTAATTCAGCCAACCTGAGAGACACAAACACAGTGAGGATACGAGGTGCACGACGGGGGCGCGACCAGCAGGGGGCACCAGACTCTACAGAACGCTGTGGCCTCATATAGCGCCCGACATCTGCCAGCCACGGACGGGGGGTTCTGGGCGGCGGGTTCTACGCACATCGTCTTATAGGGTTCCGACGTCTCAGACTGCGAATTAAAGGTTCTCCCCCCTCAGACCCACAAAACGTCTCCTCACAAGTGATCAGAACGAAAGAAATTGTTCTAAAGGTTATTAAAGTGATTGTGGTGGGAGTCCAACCCCGCGGTCCCCGGCAGTACGGACGCGTGCGGTCCCGAAACTTCAATGAGGGCGTCAGAAATACGACACCACAAATCAATGAGACTAAAGGTCGGACCCCGGTTCTTAGTTTTCTCCCAGCATCCCCTGCGTGGTCACGGTCGGCCACGTCTCTACACCAGGCTGTTTTCTGCGTTCATTGGTGGGGGGCAAAAAGTGCCCCCCGGATCCTGCTCTGATCTACCGCAACACAAGCACCAACCTCCTGCCCGGCCGTTACCGGATGAGGTCTCCCCCCCCCCCCCCGTCAGGTCTCCTCCGTCATGGACCACAGGGGGGCGCAGTGATGGGCAGCCTCGTTCCTTACCTGTAGTGATGCAGAAATACGTCTCGTGGGGGGACACGTGGTGGATTCGGTGGTGCTTGCGGGGGAGGATGATGTGCCAGTCTTGAAGGAAAACCACCCAAGAAGGAAGACCAAAGTACGTGTGAGACCACTTGTGAATCTGGTTTGTGAGAGTCACGAACATCGCCAGAGCGAAGATGAAACATTCCGTGGCGTACGACTTATAGAGGATATCTGCGAAGGAAGAGGAGGCACAAACATTATACTCCAGTCACATCCAGAGCTGCACTGGCAAACCAGCCGTTACATTATGCCTTATACTCCAGTCACATCCAGAGCTGCACTGGCAAACCAGCCGTTACATTATGCCTTATACTCCAGTCACATCCAGAGCTGCACTCACAAACCAGCAGTTACATCATGTGTTATACTCCAGTCACATCCAGAGCTGCAGTTCCATTTCTGCTAGCTCCTACTTGGATCTGTGTGTAGATCTTATGACTCATTACTCTGATAGGTTGAGCTGTGGGAGATTTCTCTATTCTTTTACTACAGTCACGTGTATACACGTCATCTCCCTCAATGCATTACAGCAAGGCTTGTTGTGTACAGACAGGGAGCAGGGAGACCATCAGCCGGAGGGCTAACAGAAATGGTAAGTAAGCTCGGATGCAGCTCTGGATGTGTCTGGAGTAGGAGATCATGTAAATACTTCAGAACATCACCCATCATAACTACGTGTGGCCCAAGTACCTGGAGAAAGGAAGAGGAATTTGTAGGCCATACAGCCCAGAGGAATGACGGTCAGCATACAGTTATCACCGTTGGTTTCTATGAAGTCGTGCCTGGTGATCGCTGTGGGATCGATATGATGCTCCCGAAAGGGTCGGATAAAGGCCTGAAATTAAAGAGACGACGAGGATGAAGAACGACCCGATCACGGGGCAAAACACGGTCTACAGGGGGCAGGAATAGCAACGACAAAGGGACCTCCCACAATGCACTGCTTCTTACAAAGAGCGATGTCTGAATGTCATCTGCACCCCATAGAAGAATATTACACTCATCCCCCCAGCCTGACATGTCTGATACCAGAGAACAATAGATTGTATTCACCTGTCCTACAGTCATCCTCCCCCAGCCTGACATGTCTGATAACAGAGAACAATAGATTGTATTCACCTGTCCTACAGTCATCGTATCCCCAGCCTGACATGTCTGATAACAGAGAACAATAGATTGTATTCACCTGTCCTACAGTCATCCTCCCCAGCCTGACATGTCTGATAACAGAGAACAATAGATTGTATTCACCTGTCCTACAGTCATCGTATCCCCAGCCTATGTCTGATAACAGAGGACAGAACGGTCACTCCCCTCTGTCCACACTGTGTTGGTGCTTGTATAGTATTAGTTGGTCAGCCTATCAGGTGTGAGTATGGAGTCACATGTCCAGGACAGTCATTATTTTCTGTATTATAATCCACTCACTTTCCCGACGATCGGCAGCTCCACAGACCCCCAGGTGTCCGCTCCCCAATGCACCAACCCGGAGGCAAAATCAGCAGTGACGATCCCAGCAACTAGAAAAGAGAGACCAGAGGAAACCCTCAGCATTTATCACAGGACAGGCTGACATTCAGGGGTCTGGGAAAGCTGGGTGACCCCCTCCGTGGGAGCAGTAATGGCGGCCATGTTGGTTGTCACTCGGCTTTACCAGAAATAGAACTAAAACAACTGAGAAGAGGGATGAGCCGCCGACACACACAGCGGCCTGCGGGGGGGGATTTATCGCGGCTCTTCACACCCCGTTATCAGCGGTCATCACCCTCATCATCCTCCGCTGTGTACTGAGATCTACTGATTATCTATGCAGTAATTTACAGGAAGCTGGAGCAGATATCCCCCCCCCCCCCGACCCAGAACGAGCAACGGAAAGAAAACACATCATGCACCCAACGAGAGAATTCTGGGTAATATCGGGGGGTCCTCTGTGCAGGATCATCATCTCAGAGAGGAGAGCGGTCACATAGAGCGTCCCCGGAGGACCAACACATAGATATGAAAGACAGTGTAATGCTGCATTTCCCCTGAGGTGGCGCTGCAGAGAAACTAAACCCTTACTGCCAGATTATAGCCGATCACTGGGGTCTTTGCAGGAGATGATCTTCTCATTACCCAGGAAGCTGTGACAACCTCTCACACATGATATACAGGCTGGTTGTCAGTAACAGGGGGCGGAGCTGTGACAACCTCTCACACATGATATACAGGCTGGTTGTCAGTAACAGGGGGCGGAGCTGTGACAACCTCTCACACATGATGTACAGGCTGGTTGTCAGTAGCAGGAGGCGGGGCTGTGACAACCTCTCACACATGATATACAGGCTGGTTGTCAGTAGCAGGAGGCGGGGCTGTGACAACCTCTCACACATGATATACAGGCTGGTTGTCAGTAGTAATAGATGAATAGCTGTGACTGTATATAAGATGTGTGGATCTCATGTCTGATCACATGTAATTATATTATATATCAGTGAGGTCAGTAACAGGGGGCGGGGCTGTGACAACCTCTCACACATGATATACAGGCTGGTTGTCAGTAGTAATAGATGAATAGCTGTTACTGTATATAAGATGTGTGGATCTCATGTCTGATCACAATGTCATTATATTATATATCAGTGATGTCAGTAACAGGGGGCGGAGCTGTGACAACCTCTCACACATGATATACAGGCTGGTTGTCAGTAGTAATAGATGAATAGCTGTTACTGTATATAAGATGTGTGGATCTCATGTCTGATCACAATGTAATTATATTATATATCAGTGATGTCAGTAACAGGGGGCGGGGCTGTGACAACCTCTCACTCATGATATACAGGCTGGTTGTCAGTAGTAATAGATGAATAGCTGTGACTGTATATAAGATGTGCGGATCTCATGTCTGATCACAATGTAATTATATTATATATCAGTGATGTCAGTAACAGGGGGCGGGGCTGTGACAACCTCTCACACATGATATACAGGCTGGTTGTCAGTAGTAATAGATGAATAGCTGTTACTGTATATAAGATGTGTGGATCTCATGTCTGATCACAGTGTAATTATATTATATATCAGTGATGTCAGTAACAGGGGGCGGGGCTGTGACAACCTCTCACACATGATATACAGGCTGGTTGTCAGTAGTAATAGATGAATAGCTGTGACTGTATATAAGATGTGTGGATCTCATGTCTGATCACAATGTAATTATATTATATATCAGTGATGTCAGTAACAGGGGCGGGGCTGTGACAACCTCTCACACATGATATACAGGCTGGTTGTCAGTAGTAATAGATGAATAGCTGTGACTGTATATAAGATGTGTGGATCTCATGTCTGATCACAGTGTAATTATATTATATATCAGTGATGTCAGTAACAGGGGGCGGGGCTGTGACAACCTCTCACACATGATATACAGGCTGGTTGTCAGTAGTAATAGATGAATAGCTGTTACTGTATATAAGATGTGTGGATCTCATGTCTGATCACAATGTAATTATATTATATATCAGTGATGTCAGTAACGGGGCGGGGCTGTGACAACCTCTCACACATGATATACAGGCTGGTTGTCAGTAGTAATAGATGAATAGCTGTTACTGTATATAAGATGTGTGGATCTCATGTCTGATCACAGTGTAATTATATTATATATCAGTGATGTCAGTAACAGGGGGCGGGGCTGTGACAACCTCTCACACATGATATACAGGCTGGTTGTCAGTAGTAATAGATGAATAGCTGTGACTATATAAGATGTGTGGATCTCATGTCTGATCACAATGTAATTATATTATATATCAGTGATGTCAGTAACAGGGGGCGGGGCTGTGACAACCTCTCACATATGATATACAGGCTGGTTGTCGGTAGTAATAGATGAATAGCTGTTACTGTATATAAGATGTGTGGATCTCATGTCTGATCACAATGTAATTATATTATATATCAGTGATGTCAGTAACAGGGGGCGGGGCTGTGACAACCTCTCACATATGATATACAGGCTGGTTGTCGGTAACAGGGGGCGGGACTGTGACAACCTCTTAGTAACAAGGGGCCGGGCCTTCTAGCAAGTAGTGATTGAGCAGAGCTGAGAACCCCTTTAAAGGATTAGTGGTGTGGATTATGTGGGGTGTTACTGCCGGGGCCCCTGTGGCTACAATGAGTCACACAATTTAGCAGATAAAATCCAATCATCCGGCACCAGTTTTCTCTTATCACCAGGTTTGCGCTGTTTCCGGATTATCGGATGGACCTACAAATTTCTAAACATTCATTAACTTGTGTTCATCCCGAGATGCATCATGTTTTATTCTCCAGTCACATCCAGAGCTGCATTCATAATTCTACTGCTTTCCGGTAAGCAGAGGGCAATGCATTGTGGGAAAAATTAAACTTCAGCCGTGTGTGTTAGATTTCACTTTAGATGTGGCTGGAGTAGAAGAGCAGAGGAGGATGTACGCAGCTGTATGGAGATTTCTGCTCCGGCCGCACGGACGACTCCTGGTGATGGGATGTTCTGGGTTACTGGGCGCTGCTCTGTAAGGTGATCGCCTGCGTCCTCACTAATGATCCATGTCATGTACACGCCGATCTGTCCTCCCTCCCCCACACCCCAGTCCTGGAGGCCGCGTAATCACCGGCGCTCTCATACTAATGGAGTTCTGTCTGTTTGACGTCTCACAGGCGGCCGAGTGTTTAGTAATCGCCTCCAGGTAACAGATCTGTAACCACAAACACCACGGCCAAAACACACAGAGACGACGTAACCACAGAACACACCTGATACTGCAGTCACAGCTCTGACAACCAGCCGGTATATCATGTGTGAGAGGTTGTCACAGCCCCGCCCCCTGTTACTGACATCACTGATATATAATATAATTACATTGTGATCAGACATGAGATCCACACATCTTATATACAGTAACAGCTACTCATCTATTACTACTGACAACCAGCCTGTATATCATGTGTGAGAGGTTGTCACAGCCCCGCCCCCTGTTACTGACATCACTGATATATAATATAATTACACTGTGATCAGACATGAGATCCACACATCTTATATACAGTCACAGCTATTCATCTATTACTACTGACAACCAGCCTGTATATCATGTGTGAGAGGTTGTCACAGCCCCGCCCCCTGTTACTGACATCACTGATATATAATATAATTACACTGTGATCAGACATGAGATCCACACATCTTATATACAGTCACAGCTATTCATCTATTACTACTGACAACCGGCCTGTATATCATGTGTGAGAGGTTGTCACAGCCCCGCCCCCTGTTACTGACATCACTGATATATAATATAATTACACTGTGATCAGACATGAGATCCACACATCTTATATACAGTAACAGCTATTCAGCCATTACTACTGACAACCAGCCTGTATATCATGTGTGAGAGGTTGTCACAGCCCCGCCCCGTTACTGACAACCTGTCGTATCTCTGGAGCGCGGTGTGAACACGCCCTTATATTCCACGTTCTGGAGCGGTCTCGTGATCTTCTCTTCCGGTCCGCACATCATTATCTATTAATGTGAACTTATATGGTGATGGAGGAGCTGGGGTGGGGGAGGGGTGGTGGCTGCGGACTGACGGGCGGTGACGTGTCTGCGCACATGATTGTAGGTCGTGACAATCTCAAGAAGAATCAGGAACTGAAATTCTGCAACCTTTTAATAGACTGTTTTAATTCCTCCCTATTATGAGATCTCTGTTTGCCATCAGTGAATGGGAACATTCTTGTTTACATTAAGAGGCTGAAAACCCATCCTGACCTAATACTTGTCACAGCTGAAGGTTTGTTACAATAGTATTCCGGCTAGACAATCCTCCCTGGACTCCACACTGTTACAATGTATCAGCGCAGGTAAATGTAACAAACCATCAGGACAGGAGAGATTTTGCTGCTGACGCTTTTACACCTGAGGATTGTGTAGACTGGATACATTGTTACAAACCCTCATCTGTGAGAAGTATACGGTATTGTTTTAATGATGAGGAACAATATATTAGACAGTTACACAAGTTTCCGTTATATGAGGATTACACTTTATATACAGAAGACCGCTGCAGCCACGAATATCCTGACACTTATGTCTTATACTCTAGTCACATCCAGAGCTGTATTTACAGAGTGCATGGTGTTATAGGAGCTCAGAGGATGTTCGAGCGCATTGTTGCCATTTGAGCTCCCAAGCAGCAGCCAACAGAACAGCGAATGCAGCTTTGGAGGTGACTGGAGTATAGCCCATGATGTAACTCAGGATCGGTACAGGAGAAGTAAAGATCTAGCAGATACCAGTGTAGGGCTGGTGGACCCCGGCGCTGGAATTACAGGGGTTAACCACCTGTGCACCGTCCCGCAGGCTGAGGAGACTTTAGTTCCTCTTATTGGGTCCCCACTGATGGATCCTGATTTGATGGGTTCTCGCAGCCTCCGCCGCACGTCTCACGGAGCGCTCACATTACACATCATGGCAGAATTCCTGTCAGATCCTCCGGGAGATGTGTTAACGTCTGATGCAGATTATGCCCCTCCAGGGACTCCTCCTGTCAGCCAATTCATTCATTGTGTGCACCCAGGGATCCGCCGGCGTCCAGGACTCCACTTACAGGCAGTGGGGGTGGGGATACTCAGGACGCTACACGCGTGTTGTATGTTATGGCGGACCTGGAGCGTGTCACATACATGTAGAGAAGTCAATACATCGAAATACGTGAAAGCTGAAATACAGCAGGAGGTGGCGGTGACGCCCCGTGCGCCACGTTCTGGAGCCCCCCCGCAGTTCTAATCAGTTTGACTTGTCATCATGTAATGTTCTGGCTTGTACGAGGGACTGTTCTGTAGCCCCCCCCTCCCCTCAGCGGTGACAGTCCACGCACGGGGTCCTCACACATCATCAGACATGTGAAATAAACACCAGCGGCCGATCCCGGCACCGGTCCCTCCGCCGCGCCTGCTCCGACCTTCATTAATAAATAACTATGACAATGAGAGCGATCACCCCGCGGGTCACTGCCAATATTATACAGCCGGTGTGAGGTGAGGGGGGGGGGGTCATCGCCAGGACTCCGCTCCGTCTATTCAGTGCACAGAACACAATGTAATTCCCGCTACGAAGAACGGGGCGCGGAGGATGTGACGCCCGCAGCTCCTAATCTACAGGATTCATCAGTCTTCTGTAAATAAAGCTTCAGCATTGGATTCTGAAAACGTCTGAAACGTTCTAATATGCTTTGTTTCATTTCTAAGATCTCTGCTAGCTGTCAGTGAATGGGCACATTCTTGTTTACATGTGGAGGCTGAAAACCTGTTCTGATTTTGTCCTACTGACTCTGCTGCAGGGCTCGTAACAGGGACTTAAGCCCCCGTACCCGCAGGATTAGTCTGTAAAATGTGCAGCCAACACCCCCGAGAAAACTCAGCCGATCGGCGGCGCCCCCATTTATCTGGTTACAAGCAGGGAGCGGAGGCCTAACATTATTACATGAGCCTTTTGGCGGCTTCTGACTGGCATTGAGGGTTGGACACACCGTCTGCAGGGAACGCGCCCTTCATCTCCTCAGCCGGTGGGCCGCTCCCGGGTGACACGATCCGCTGCGGTGATCAGGCCGGTTACTTCGTGACATTTCTCAGCTATTTGGTGAGGAACGTCCCGCACCCGTCAGCTCCTGGGATCAGTCAGAACCCGCCGGCAATAATCAGCAGCTCAGGGACCATCACCGCTGCGTTTTTAGCTGCGGTTGATGAACTCCCTTTTAGGGCTCCCACACATGACCGTTTTCTTCAGTGTACAATCCGTTCTTGTTTTTTAGCGCACTGAACCGGTCACTTCTACGGGGCCATGAACACATGTGTTTTGTTTTTTTGCGGATCCGTGCGTCCGTTCCTCAAATTATAGAACAGGTCCTATTCTTGTTCACATTTGAAGTCCGTCCCAAAAAAGACTTGGGGCGCGCGGAGGCCACCAAGATCTGCGCTCCAGAAAACGGAAGCGGTCGTGAGCAGGATGAGAATTGAAGAGTAACTTTTACAAAATTTTGGACAGGTCGGAAGTTGTGATCGGCGGCGGTCCGAGCACTAAAACCCCCGCTGATCGCTGAAACTAAGCGGTTGGGTGAGCGCCGAGCCGCTTTGTTTCTGACCGGCTTTTCTCGGAAAGGATCAATAGAAAGTCTATGAGCCCGCCCACCGCTCGCCCGACTTTACGAAGAAAGACGATCAGAAACAAAGCGGCTCAGCGCTCACCCAACCGCTTCGTTCCAGCGATCAGAGGGGTCTCAATGTTCAGACCCAACCGGTCAAACTTCTGACACGTCGTTATCATTCCTAAAATATAAAAATATTTTGTAAAACTTTAAGCTGCGATTAAACCTCTGTGGTTGCGGTAAATAACATCCCGGCCCCATCCCCCGACATCAGCGGCCGGACCCCATTAATGAGCTCCAGCTTAAGGGTCCCGATGTACCAAAATCTAGAGGAAAGAGAAGGCGTAGGGGCGACCAGCTCAAAATAACAGGGGTCCCCTTGGCTGGATAACGCCAGTTCTTTTGCTGGTCCCCCTACAACTCTGGATCGGGGACCCCCTCTATAACCTCAGGATAAGTCACTGAACCGGACGCCCCCTCTGTAGGACATGTAAAGTGTGTGCACCCCCAAACATCCCGTGTACACACGTCTGCAGACCCTTCACTTACCGACGCTGAGGACGATGCCGGCCGTGTGCTCCACGCTGAAATAACCCAGCAGGTTGCAGAAATTGAAGGACATCAGGAGGAAGCAGAGGATGACGGAGACCCATTCTTGTAGCCTCTTCCCTGCAGAGAAAGAACAAACCAGCCGCAGGTTACAGGTCGTCA
Source organism: Rhinoderma darwinii (assembly GCF_050947455.1). Classification (NCBI taxonomy): domain Eukaryota; kingdom Metazoa; phylum Chordata; class Amphibia; order Anura; family Rhinodermatidae; genus Rhinoderma; species Rhinoderma darwinii. The sequence goes on along the minus strand of NC_134699.1, from coordinate 1,226,664 downwards.
GGCACAGAGCACGCCCACCACATCCAACTGACGATCCAGACCCCGTGATCACAGCACAACTGACAGTCCGGCAGCTGACGAGATCTCCCCCAGGATTAGGAGGAGGAGGGGGGGTGAGGACGACGAGGGGGGGGTGAGGACGACGAGGGGGGGGTGAGGACGACGAGGGGGGGGTGAGGACGACGAGGGGGGGTGAGGACGACGAGGGGGGGGACGACGAGGGGGGTGAGGACGACGAGGGGGGGGCGAGGACGACGAGGGGGGGGCGAGGACGAGGGGGGGGCGAGGACGACGAGGGGGGGCGAGGACGACGAGGGGGGGGCGAGGACGACGACGAGGGGGGCGAGGACGACGAGGGGGGGCGAGGACGACGAGGGGGGGCGAGGACGACGAGGGGGGGGGGTGAGGACGACGAGGGGGGGGGGTGAGGACGACGAGGGGGGGGGGTGAGGACGACGAGGGGGGGGTGAGGACGACGAGGGGGGGGGTGAGGACGACGAGGGGGGGGGTGAGGACGACGAGGGGGGGGGGGTGAGGACGACGAGGGGGGGTGGGACGACGAGGGGGGGGTGGGGACGACGAGGGGGGGTGGGGACGACGAGGGGGGGGTGGGGACGACGAGGAGGGGGTCGGGACGAGGACGAGGAGGGGGACGAGGACGAGGAGGGGGACGGGACGAGGACGAGGAGGAGGAGGGGGTGAGGACGAGGAGGGGGTGAGGACGAGGAGGGGGTGAGGAGGAGGAGGGGGTGAGGAGGAGGAGGGGGTGAGGAGAGGAGGGGGTGAGAGGAGGAGGGGGTGAGGAGGAGGAGGGGGTGAGGACGACGAGGGGGGACGACGAGGGGGGGGGACGAGGACGGGGTCGAGGAGGGGGACGGGACGAGGAGGAGGGGGTGAGGACGAGGAGGGGGGGG